>NW_026018508.1:16941250-17006639 GCF_020466585.1 Dendroctonus ponderosae
GATGGTTTTTTAAATTAATGAAAAATTATTTTTTTTAACTATCTGTTATTTTAGAAAAACTGATGATGGTGGAAAACACCGATATGTATTTTAATTGATAAATAGAGACAATAAATGACTGAAACCCAGGAATTAATTTTGCTTTGGAATTCCATACAACAACAACCGGCTTTCAATAAAGACATGTAATTGTCGTAGTAAGCTAAAAATGCCCGAATCGTTGATGCATGGAACTGTTGTGCTCATCTACATAAATCTTCAACTAAAAAACAGCAAGTTGTGTGCGACATGAATCTTGCGAGTACAACGTTGCTGAATGGGTAGACAGTAACTGTTCGACTCCTGTTTAAGGCATTTTGGTAGTGGCTTCGCTTCCCCTTTCAGTTGCCCCGTAGTGTCTAGTCAACTAACCAATAATCTACGCACCCTTCTTCTACTAACCCCAACAGGCATCAGCACTCGTACTCACATTACTTCGCGGACGCCCTCTAGTCATAAGTCGGAGAGTAGTCTGGACCATCCGAATCCACCGTTCGCTGAAAACCACATTCCCTCGCAGACCCAATCACATATCGATTTGGGTGCGTCGCCCCGACCAACCAGCCCCATGGAATACCCGAACGAACCCAGTCGGGCGCCCCCTAAACGGAAACTGTGGCAGCGCAGCGCTAGTTGTAGGGATTTGCATGATTTCAGCTTTGAGGAAACGGGCAAAGCTAAGCGTAGGGCCAAATCCGCCAAGCCTCTAGAGAAAGCGGCGGTGAGTCTGGATGAGCGCAAGCAGGACTCGCCGGTGACTGTTTACGACGATCATAGAGCTTTGTATATTGCTAGTTCGCGCGATAGCAGCTTAGAAATCCAACAGGACATAATGATTCCGACGGCCAAGATCTACTCGAGTAGCTTTCCTGGGACAACGTCCTACTCGCAGGAATCCGTGGAGGATCCGGGCAATTACGAGTTGCGCGACTCGCAGGAGGATTTGTCCCATGATAGCTACGAGTTGATTGAAAGGTCGGACGATAGCACATCGGGCGATTATAAGAAACCGAAAATTTTTAACACCAGAAGCTGCAGCCTGGACTCGGGCAACTACATCCCCTCGGACAGTGAGTCGGAGTGTGGAACTCGGCAGCGGTTCAAGAGCGTGAGCGACCACGACATTTTCCTGCTGGAAGACCCGCGGGACTTCCCGCGGGAAATCGTCCCTAGAAAGTCCGACGGCAGCTTTCTAAAGCACGTCCGGCAAACCTCCCGCACCTCCAGTCTGGAATCCAAGAGCGACTACTACGAATCAAAAATGTCCAGATCCAGCAGGGAGAGCCTCAAGCGCTCACGCGGAGTGGGCTCTAGAACCTCCAGTCAGGAATCCAAAAGCGACTACGACCAGAAGAAGCCCCTAAGAAAGAACAAAAGCAGCGACAGCCTGGAACGGCCCAGCAACCGATACTTCGAGTCCGGAGCATCGAGTGTGGACTCTCAAAGCGAGTACTTCGACGCCCCTGCCAAGCATGAGGACGCAAAGTGCATAGAAAAAACCGACTACGACCGCAAAATCAGCTTCGAGCGCAACTACGGGATCCAGAAACCGCGCCATTTGCACCAGGAAGCCTACCCGGAGTTCCCCAATGGATTCCCCGATGTCTACCTGGAGCCCAGCCATATGTATGCAGTGGAAACGGAGCAAAGCATGCGAGTGGGCAAGATTCTGTCGGACATCGAACAAAACACCCTGCCCATTGCAGAAAAGGCGAAACCGCCCCCTAAAACCACCCACATTTGGCCGGAAAGCATCATAGGCTTGCCTACGGAGGTGGAGGAGATCAAGCACAGTGGCGGGCAGCGATCCACTGAGTCCGAAAGCAACATCTTCAGCTTCGACGAGGACCGAATCCAGTCCCTGCAGGAAAACAGCGACATGAGCGATCACGGTTTCAGCGTGGTGCCCAACATCGACGTCCAACCAACGAAGAAAGAAGTGCGCAGCTACCGGGACGTTTTCATGGAAATCGAGCCTCGGATCTGCCACGATCTCCCCTTCCATCAGCCCATCGAGCGCACCAAGTCAGACCCCAACTCCCTAGCTAGACAGAAGATGAATTCCAGCGCCAGGCGCTTGTTGCTGATGCATCAAAAGTCCATAGACTTAACCCCGGCAGAGTCCAGCGACGAAGACTATTTGTATAAGCAAATCCCTAGCGCGCCTCCCATCACCAAGTTCAAGGGGATTCACTTTGAGATGCCCACCGCCGAGTTCGGGCACTTCGACATCCTCAAACGAGAAATTGAGGGGCAAAAGACCAAGTTTGAGGTGCCCAAGAGCCAGTTTGAGTCACTGGGCGCCAAGAATCAAGCCGACCTGGTCAACCTGCCCCCTAAGGGCGAGGACATTCCCTATGTGCTCCACAAGCGACACATCATGAACGGCACACAGAAGGACGAGGTCAAGACCCCCGAAACCAACCTTGCCAAAGATGTGGTCAAACAGGAAACATCATTTCTCTTCACGCAAAACATCGACCTCTCCAAAGTTAACCCTGTCACCTTGGAGGTGGACAAGAGCATTCCGGCGATTCAGCTGGTGTCCAGCCCTAAGCGGGACATCACTCACATTGACCCTCTGGTGCTCGAGACCCTCAACTCCAAGCTCAGTCAAATTGAGAGCGACTCGCCCACTAGTTCGCGCACTGAAAGCCTCAAGCCCCTCCAGAGGCTGCTGTTGGCCAAGCCCCTTAAGGTGGAGCCGAAGGCCGATGAGATTCCTTCGTCGTTTCCAATTGCCCCCAAAGCGGAAGACAAGAAACCTGCGGTGGAGCCCGTCAGGGCCAAAGTCTTCGACAAAATTAAAACCGACATCAAGCCGAAAAGGATCATCAAGCCCCGGATGCAACCAGGCAAAAGGGGAGGCAAAAGCAACAAGACCAAGGTGCGCATAACCTCCTTTAGCTCAGACGATGAATCCCTGGATTCGGATGATGTGTTTGGCAGCGCGGAGGCCACTCCGACCAGGATGGAGTTCTCCCCGCCTCAAATGAGGAAGGAAATGGAGTCGATACTCAAGTTCGAATCCGAGCGCAAATACCTGCAATACACCATGTCTTCCACCGAAGTGGAAGGGTCGCCCCCAACCAGCCGGAAGAAGACTGAAAAAGACAACGGATTAGATCCTTCCGCCGCCCAGCAAACCGAACTCAGACGAATATCCGAACGATCGTTTTCCATCCCGAGCAGCGAAGATGAGTTCAACGTGAAGGTCGCGGATTTGGCGCCGGTGTTTGATTGTGTGACGCAGGATTTGCTGAAGATTGTGGAGGAGGATGGGGACAAGTCCTTGGACGAGACCCTCAAAGAGGGAATGGACAGTTCGATCGATGAGGAGCGGCAGCGCGAAAAGGCGCTGCTGCAGGCGGAGATCGAGAACGACCTCAAAGACCTGCAAGTGCCCCCCAGGACGAAAATTACTGAAATCGTGTCGCCGAACATGCGAAGCAAAAGCCAGAGCCCGCTGCTTTTTGCCCACGCTCGCCTCAATCTGTCGGAGGGTTCCGCATTCTCGTTGCTTCAGAAGCAGCAGGCACTGGATTCGCCTTTGTCCAGCAGACGAGCTCGAAGCCTGGACGCCCCGATTATCCCAGTCAACAAACTCCCGCCCCTAAATGCGTTTTCCAGCAAGGACGACACTGTAGATGAAGAAGACGCGAACCAAACCGACCAGAACTTGGCAAGCGCCACTTCCACCGAAATTTCCGACGCGGACACTGGCGACTTATCGACTACTCCTGGGAATGGAGTGGTTCCAGTTGCGGACCAGGTGAGGCCCAGAGGCTCAGTAGGCGACAAGGACCAAATAGTTCCCGATGTCACCCACATGAAAAAGAAGCCCGCTCTGGCGAAACCCACCCCCAAACTGCCTCCGAAAGGAGTGGCGCCTCCAAAACCCCTCATAGGCAAAAAGCCGCAGGCCTCCAAACCCAAACTCGCCAAGCCCAAGGTGGAGCCTCCTAGCAAAACCGTTTCCAAGCCCCCGTTAGGCCCGAAGTCGCTCTCAACTGATTCGAAAAAAACCCCCCGGACTCGAGGACATCGGCTGTTAACTGAAAAGGCCGCCTCAGCTGATTCGGAAACCAAAAGCGACGACGACAGGAAGTCAACCAAGCAAAAATCGCTGTCCAGCCAGTCCTCGTTAGCCCTACCCGAAATCAAGCGCACCAAAAGCCAGGAAATGGAGCCCAGCCGAAAGACCGTCCCAAAGGAAAAGGCCAGATCGTTGGAGAAGCTGGAGCTGAGGCGAATGGGCAGCAAGGAGCGCACGAAAAGCCAAGACGAAAGCGAGGATGTGATCGCGGAGCGACGCAAACTGCAGCAAATGCTCTATGAAACAGCCATCAAGCAGACCAAGACGCTTAAGAGCCCGGTCAAAGACGTGCTGCCAGTGTTTCCACAAGTGGAGGAAACCGTGAGGGAGCGAGGCGGCAAGTTGGAGATCAGCATCAACACCATAGAACCAAGCGTTTCCTTGGAAGAAGCCATCATCGTCACTAAAAGCCCCAAGAAGCTTGACAAGAAGCTAACCAAAAGCCTGGAGCTAACATTGAACGATGAGGATGGCCAGGAGAAGGGCGTCCAGCGGCTGGGCAAAAGCCTGGATCTGGAACGAAGCAAGTCCGAGGATGAAGCAGACAAATCCACCGAGTTCGACTTCAAGCCGGAAACCATCAAGAGCATCAACGAGAAAGACAAGTTGGATGAAGACTCGAAGCGAGCCACTGTTGTTGTTGCAGACGTCCACGAACCTGCTGGGGAAGATCGCGTTCTACTGGAGGGAACCAGCTTGGATGTGTGGCTGGCTGTAGGCGAGCAACCACAACTGCAGAACATCGAGGTGATTCAGAGCGGCTCTGATTTTTTTGAGCAACGGACATCTCCCAAGCCTCCAGACCTCAGCCAAATCGACACCAAAAGCAAGAGCTCCTCCGACTCGGTCAGCACAGACAAAATCAGCCTGGGCAATTCTTTGGACATAAAATACATCGACGAATCCGCAGAGTCTTCCGGAAAATCCGATAAAGACCCCGAGCTGATGGCGGAAATTCAAAGGGCCTCCCTCACAGTCAGCAAGTTTCTTCGCAGGAAACTGGAGCGAAGACGCATCGAGTCCATTACCCGACTAACCAGCGAAGAGGAGTCCTTGACAGAAGTAAGCGAGCTGAAGGAGGTGGAGAGGAACTTCCTCATGGTAACTTTAACCAAGGAAGCCTCAATGAAGCTGAGCATGGAAGGGGGCAGGTCGGAAGACACCGGTTCCTGGATGACAGTAGAATGTGAGGAGGTTTTGGGGGCCGAGACCTCTCTGGACCACGATCCACTTGAATCGCCGGACACCGTTCAGATGGACGCTGAGTTGGAAGCAACAGACGGAAACTTCCTGGAGGCTGAAAGCAAGCAGGCGAAGCTGAAGCTGATCAAGCGGGGTTCCGATCAGTCCAAGTCCAGCGACACTGGCTCTTGGACGAGTGGGGAAAAGGAGCTGAGTCCCAGCAACGTGAAAGAAACCGACGAATCGAGCGCAAGCTGCTCTATGGGAAGAGCGATCGGTCTGAGCCAAAACATTGAAATGTTTGCCATCGAAAAGGGCTCCTCGCACTCGTCCGAGGAGCCTCTTAAAAGCCCCCGCAGTCCCAGAATTTGCGTCCTGGGCAGAGCCTTTACCATTGACGAAGGTTCTCAGAAGCTAGACGAGTCGAGTTCGGATGAGGCCAACGAGATACCCAAAGACCTGGCGCCTATTGAGGAGGCCACCGACTCTGATAATGGCAAAATGAAGAAACCCTATCCGTTCCAGGAAAAGTGGTCGCAGGACTCGGAGCTGAGCCAAAAGTTGCATAGGAAAATCTCCAAGAAACTGTCCTCCGGGGACAAGGTGAGCTTCTCGTCCACAGAGGAGACGTTTTCTATTGGCTGGCGCAATGCTCTGGAAAAACCCAGCTTGATGACTATAGAGAAGCTGAGCACAGAGTCCAAGAACTCCTTGGACACCGAGTCGAGTTCAGGAAGTTTGGGGATAGCAACCCGAGCTCATACGTCTGGGGACATTCCTAAAGAGTTGAGCTCCAGTTGGAAGCCCTTTCCTTTGGACAGCTCCGGCTCTGAGAGCTTCGACGACAGCTTGCTGCCTCCGGATCAGGAACTGGAAAAGCATGAGTACTTCCTCTGCAGGGATAATTCAGGGGATTTTACCTCCATGACTGATGTTTGTTACAAAGGGGGCGAAATCACTCCGACGAAAGACGGCACTGAACTGCCTGAGGACTTGGCTAACTTCCCCGCCAACTTTGGTCTGATAAGTTCGCTGGCTGGGGCTTCAGATATCTTGGGCGCGTACACGGGAGGCGGTTTCCTATCTAGAACGTTGTCCAGGATCTCTGAGCGCAGCACCAACTCAGAAAAATCTAGTCTGGAGGAGGACTCGACGAAAGCCAGCACTCAGAGCGATAGCTTGAATGATGAGTCGCTGGCGTCCAGCAACCCTCAAGTGAGCGCCAGCTCAGAATCGCCCAGCAATGCTCAGGTTTATGACGACAGGAAGACCAGTGGCAAGCCCAGTTTGGCTAGCAGCGGTGGCAAGGGGAGCAAGCAGCAGGATTTGAGCAATAAACCCAGCACTGATCCGGCGCCCAACTTCAGCAGCCTGCTTCAGAGGCAAATTTCTGATGACCGGCGGACATCGGCGGAAATGGCTGAGCTGTCGATGGACGACATAGAGATCATCACCTCTGAGCGAGGTTTGCGTCTGAAGCGGCAAGGATCGGATGACACCATCATTGATGAGGAGTGCTTTGAGGTGGAGAAGCAAAGCAGCCAGGAGAGCGAGGATTGGCCACTTCCAGACATCCCCAGTCATGGACAACGGACGTTGTTGGCCATGCACGAGCT
Organism: Dendroctonus ponderosae; assembly: GCF_020466585.1. Classification (NCBI taxonomy): domain Eukaryota; kingdom Metazoa; phylum Arthropoda; class Insecta; order Coleoptera; family Curculionidae; genus Dendroctonus; species Dendroctonus ponderosae. Next base: position 16,948,184 of record NW_026018508.1, read on the forward strand.
GCCCAGCTCGGACACTTCCGCTCAGCTCACCACTCAAGTCTACCAACCGCCCAGCAAGAGCATCCCCAAGACTTTCGGGCTGAGAGGCTCGTTGAAGAGCCAGGAGTCCGAGCACTGGCCCAGCCCCCCATCTAGCGTTCATGAGCCTATAGTGGAGAATATAGAAACCTACTACATCTCGCCAGCCGAAGAAGCTTGCAGGGTGACTGTGGAGTCGAACACCAGCACTCAAAGCACTTACGACAACGACTCGAACTCCGATGATTATCGAACGGTGGATTTCGATGAAATGGAGAAAACCCACACCTATGAGAACGTTGTCTCTGGGGAGCACATCAGCGAAAGTTTGTCGGACAGTCAAAGCGCCAGCGTGGGACCCAGTGGGGTTAAGATCGTCTTGGAGGAGAAAAGCCAGGGCTCCGGCTCGGACGAGGACTTGAATATATCGAACCTCAATGACGACGTGTTTATCGACGGCGGGGAAAGTGTGTTGAGGAGCGAGCAATTGAGGCCTCCAACCGCCTTGCGTAGGAGTACAGCGTCGGATGACTCCAGGAGCGATAGGAGGAGTTCGCCGGCCGGCTCCCACAGCTCCTACAGCGAGGAGGACTGCACCAGTTCAATGGGCACCAATCTTGAGGACGGCACGGTACGGTTCGCGCTGAAGCCCACCAAGTGCACTCACAGCTCCCATTCTGAGGACACCTCAATGGCTCTGAGCCTCTCCGAGTGGTCGAACAGCACCAACACCGTCAAGTTCCAGAACCTGTCCAGCAACAGTGGAACGACCAAGAGCAGTTCGGGACTGAAGAGCGACGAGAACTCGCTCACTGACATAGCGCAGAGCATTTCTGAGTGGTCCTCGACTCAGAGCAGCACTTTGAAGGTGCAGCCGCCGGGCGGCAGCCACCCGTTCCAGAAGTTGTCCAGCAACACCTCAACTGGGGAGAACACACTCACTGAGCGGATCCCCAGCATCTCGGATTGGCCCAGCGAGGCGAAGCCCTTGCATTTTTTCCCGCAGGAGCGGGTCGCGACCCGATTGGGGTCCAGCTTGGATATCGAGGAAGTTGTGCAGGATCAGCACAGCCCGAAAAACATCCCTTCGGGGGATTTTTCGATGTTCTCCTCCAGCCGTGGGGAGAGTGGGAAGTTCACGAAAAGCACCGAGCGGCCCATGGTGATCCCCGTGCAGTCCGACACGGATAAGAGCAGTAGTTCCCTGGAAAACAAGACCGTGCACACTCAGAGGTATGACAGTGAGAAAAAGGGGTACTTGCAGGTGTCGAAGAGCACTGATCGGCCCGTGCAGGTGAACTTGAAGCTGGCCAAATGCTCTCCCTACTACTCCAGCAGCTTGAGTAGTGAAAGCACGCCCTTAACCACAGCGACTCCGGTCCCCATGAGCAAAGTGGCCACTGTTCCTTTGACCAGGATCCATAAAAGGCCCATGTCGAGGAGTTTGACGCATGCCAAGAGTCCTCCTAGTGAAAATGACTCGACCAGCTCGGTGGAGTCTCCCAAGAGCAAGTCGGAGAGGGAGAGGCGAGGATATAGGAGGAAGAGGCAGCTGCAGCAGCAGCGCAACAAGGCGAAGACTGAAAAGGAGCAGTACTGCATAGATGAGTACTACTATGTGGAGAATGAGCACGGCTTGACGGAGTACAACGAGTACATTAGGGAGAGGAACATGGAGGAGATGGCCTCGAACTTCCAGTACGAAGCGGGGCTGGCGCAGGACAGCCCAGTGCTGCTCTACAGCGCGGAGCATCTGGAGGAGGGCTACTATCCAGATGGAGACTCCCAGTCTGGATCCGATATTTTTCGCATGGAGAGAGAGGAAGAAGACAAGCACGAGTGCTCGGAGGGATTCGATGTCAGTTCCATTCCACCGCCACTGTTGGAGGACGATTTCGAGAGCGATCCGACGCCGCACATTTGATTTTAATGAACTCGTCGCATTATAGGTGACACTCAAGCTTGTTATGATATTTTTCGGGTTGATTTTCCTTCCTATTTCGTTCGCGCTCGCCGTTTACGAGTTTCTCATTTTCGTCGGCTTTTTTACGGTGTGCTGACCGACACAATAATCAAATCAAATGTGCTCGACTCCGAGCCGACGATTTTTTGTCTCTGGTTCCGAGTCGGTGCCCATACCGAAAAATCAAACAGTATTTTTAAGTGCCAAAGAGTGATGGTTCCTGGTAGGGAACCTTCCCTATGACGACTCGGTGAGGTTTATGTGCACTTGGCTTACACATTTATACGGGATGGATGCAATTATGCGGGCAATAGTTTGCATGTTCTACAAAAGTTGGAATGATGCAGTTTTTACGATGTCTTTGAACGGTGGGGTTCGATTTATTAACGTGAAAACATAGGTAGATCCAATAAAACCGGAAATTCAAAAAAACTGACTTAGTTTTACGGCGGGCCAAATCCCGTTATTAAATCAAACTCCGAAATAGCGATTTCTTCCCATTTTGCCTCATGGAACTTTGACTGTTTGTTAAATCGATGAGCAAAATGCTTGGTAAAAATAGATTTTTTCGCGTTCAATTCGCCAAATTGTTGACTTCGACAGTGAAAAGTGTAAAAATAGAAATTTTTGCCAACAAACAGTTTGCTTTTGTAGGAAAATTCAGATGCTTTATTCATTGGAGATCATATTGTATATACGAAGTAAAATATTCACCACTTTTGTTTATCTGAAAAATCTGCATAAAATAGAGGAAAACCGCCTTTAAGTCCACTTACAAACACTTTCGGGCTTAATGAATCATACGCACATGTGTTTTTAGCTTAAATTACTCTACAAATCAAGGAGTTTAAGCGAAAAAATGTCCATTTTTTGCATAAACTTTTGAAATTACTGTGAATGTTCAGGAGTGAAAATCTAAACCAGGTAGTTACTTTGGGTGTTTGGAAATGTGTTGATTTTGTGTTTTTGCTTATAAATTTTTTCAAATTTTGCTAATAATTTTAGTATTGCAACGTATTTGACTGATGGAATGATTTGTATCATCGTTACGTTCGGTTCTGTATTTCTTTTAGCAAATTTCTTAATGCTTTTTGTTGATAGTTTATGAAGAAAAACGATTATCGTCTTGCCGTTTGCTCATATTTTATTCGTCGCCAAATAATTGCTGGACAATCTTGTCGGGAAAAATGTTCTTATGTTGAAAATTCATGCATATGCGAGTGTTGTTGCAACAAAATGAACGTTTCATTGCCAAATTTGCCCTAACTTTGGAAGTGGATTAATTCTGATTGCTTTAAGCGATTTGGTTTATGATTGAAGCGTTATTGAGCCCCGTTTGGTTTTTGTTAGTCAACGTTTTGATAAAAATTAAGCCCCTCAGATGCATTCTACAGGGCGACAAATTAAAAAAAATTGCAAAGTTCGCAAGTTGGACAAAAAAGGTAAAAAATGTTTGTCTGACGCATAATTTTATGCAAACCACGCACTAACCGATACAGAATTCCATTCAATTGCTTCCAATAGAATCGCCCGCGACGGTAAGAATTTATCCAGTTCCAAAGTTGTTGATCAGTTTATTGAGGAATTTACCACTTTAATTACCCTGGAGATCTTCTGAGTAAATTTCTAGACGACGATGCAAAAAATCTAACGCAAGTGTCGAAAAACATATTGCTTTTTTGGAAATCTTGTAGCAGAGCCGAGTGCCCATAAAACAGTTCACCAGTTGTTATTAGTATTGTTGAAATATTTGCTCATTAGCCAGGTACATCCAGTCAGAACTGGATTTTTTTGCGTTTAAAGTTCCTACGTGCGCCAATTCCACTTTGGAATGGAAAAAAATATTTTTTTTAATGGACAATGGTCGATATTTATTCAAGCTGTTCTAGATGATTTTTGCGTTTACTGTTACATAAAAACCTGCTGATGAGTGGAAAAGTGTGAACAAATAAGTTGTTTCGAATGTGGCGTGCCAATTTGAAATCGATATTTTCTAAACATAATTTTCTATACCAACTTCTCGAAGTAATTCACTCAATTAGGCAACTGCTGGCACCGCTAATTTTCAACTAGTTGAACGACCGTCTTTGGTTGATGGCCTGTTTTGGAGCGAATTGCAACCAAAGGCCATTAACAAAGGAATGGTTTGCTTGCAATCATTTTAGGGGCGGATACTATTGCGACTTTTAATTCCCAGGAAGCTGTTCATTTTTTCGATGATAAACAAGAGGACTTTTTCTAAGTTCAAGCTTCCAGCTAAACATGTTAAAACCGTGAACATTAATGAGAGAAAGCTGGCCGGTTTGCAGCCAATTAAAACAGCAAAATGAGTTGGGAAAACGCTGATTTAAGACGCTTTAAATTAAAAATTATACCATGCACTTTGATTGAGGAAATTCAATAAAACCGATTTTTGAAACTTTTTGGTTTGTGCCAACTTTCAGTCACCCAGCTTCGACTCATTATTGCAATTTTAGAAGATTCGCAATAGTGTATCGCCCTCTTTGCGCCTGAAGACTGATAATAAATGTAAATAATTGAGTTGAGATGAAAAATCAAATTTATTACCCTTTAAGGAAACGTTGTAATTCTTTGTCTGTTACTGTTGCGTATTATTACGATTTCCATCAGCGAACTAGTTTGATGCAGGTGAAGGCCTAAGCCCTACAAGTGTGTCCCTTGTGTAGCATTCAAGATTGTTTTATTGGGTCGAGTTGAACGTACCAAGCCTAACTGGACCTAAATGTAGTCAATGGATCTTTCAAGAATCCGATGTAGCCATAAGAAGCCCCCTCTTTGATTTTTGTGATATTCAAATAGCATGTAATCTATTGTTAAAACGAAATACTGTACATATTTTCGATCTCCTATTAAGTAAGTTTGTACTCCTATTTATTGCTTTATGAAACCGGTGAAGACGTTGAGTTGCCCATGGATTTTTTACTTTGTAAGTTAACGATTTAACGAGCAAAAAGTTTAGATACTTAATTCATATTCGCAGTCTTGATTTATCATGTTCCAACATTAAAAGCACTAGCATGGTAAGGTCATACGGAATAAAAGACATCATTTGAAATCGTGTTCATTAATGTTTGTCCTAGTAGGTCTAGTTTTGGAACTACCAGGTGAGCAGAGTTTACACATGAAGCCACTAGTTTAGGACGCTTATTGTCTTCCATTTCAATGCTTTTTCAATTACAGATGACCCCAAACTTGAGCTAGACAGCAAGGACACACCGTTTAGATCCATGGACAACAACAATTTTTACACGTCCACCCCCAGTTACAAGAACGCCAATGGAAACGTGTCCAATCTGTCCCTGGACACGACCAATGCAATGTACAGCCTCACAGGGAGGAACTATGAGAATGAGCAGCTGATGAACAGCATTAATGGTAAGTTTAGCGCAACTGAGAAAACCATTCTCCAGTTTTCGCTTGCAGTTGTAAGGGTTGTTTCGGTTAATTTCTTCAATTTTTTGGTCCAAAATACTTTGCCACGACTTTTTTTTTATCGAAACTTGCGTTTGCGTCGTTTTCGTATGGATTTTCTTCAAGTTCATTGTCTTAAAGATTTGACTGTGTTGCCTTTTATCGATGGTCTCCGTTTGTTTCCATTCAAATATAAGGAAAAAGCAAAAATCGACGAGATGAATGACTAAAGGAAATCAATGACAAAAAATTGAATGGTTGTTGCAACAAACAAACATTTTAACGTGGAGTGAATTGTTTAAAGTATCTCAAAGTTTCCGTCCTGTTTAGTCAAGCGCAATCCAAAAAAGCGAACTCGCCAGTAGTGATGAGGACAGGTAAAAGCTAAAAAATAGATTTCGCTCAGAGAAAGACGAGGATGAACCAAAAGAAAGGAAGTCGCATCGAACCAGGAACGCAAGATACAGTAGATCCAGACAGGAACCTAAAGATAGGCGCAGTCATCGAAGCCCCTCGAAGACCCAGACGCTGAGCTCGATAAAAAAAATATGGCACAATTAAAATTGCTGCGAAATCAAACAGAAGCAAAACCTAAAGCAATGTTGCCTGCAAAGCCGTCACGTTTAAGAAGTGATTCTTCTAGTTCAGAAGACGAATCATCTAGTGATTGTGAGAGTGACAGCAGCTCAGAAGCAGAGAGACCAGAAACTTTTGGTTTAGTTACTTCTGATGGAAAGAAACTAGCGTTCAAGAACAAGGGCAAACCGATTACCACCGATAAGCGACCAGTGAAGAAGATTACAGAAGCTGCAAAGCCTGACAGGAAAGGCGTTAAAAAACTGAGTGAGAAGAAGAAGGAGAAAATGATGCAAAACGCGACAGTTCGAGCCAAGGAGCGAGAGGAGCATCTCAGAAAGTACAGGGAAGCCGCTAAACAAGAAGATGAATCAGTGACCAAGAAATATTATGCTGATTTAATACACGCAGTTATTAAAAAGTGCTAAACGCACTTCAGTGGAGGACAGGATCAAGTTGAAATTAAACACCATTCAAAGATCATCGAGACATATGGAGCAAAACTTCTCAAAAAGACTGTAATTGATTTTTTTACTAGTGTGTAGATGTAAGAGTGCTCTCACTACTGTTCTAGTGAAGCTTAAAAATCATTTATTAAAAAACTGGTTCTTTTTAAGTAAATCTTTCTTTGAGCTCGATATTTTTACTGTATGCTCGTTGTTTAACTATGATTAACTTGAAATTGGCAAATGTATAAATATATCTAATTTTGATTGCCTGTTTTGTATAGCTGTATTTTCTTTCTCTATAAAGTTTTGTAATTACTGAGTCTTTAGATAAACTTTTTATGACGATGTCATGATTCAATGGATCTTAAAGTTTCTGTTTTTGCCTTAGATTTTCTAGGGTGGAAACTCAATAGATTTTGCTTCTATCTTCGAGTTCTTGACATTTTATAGGATGAAATTTGAGTTAGTTTGAAAAAGAAGTATGATAAGTTAGGAAACATTGAAAGCTTTATTAAGAGTTTTTCGTGGATTTTCTTGACGCTAAACATTTTATCACGACTTTGTTACTAACTCTGACTTTTGGATGAATTTCTTCACGCTTGTATTTTCTTCAAAGTTACTCTCTTTATGATTCGACTTTGTTGTTGCTGTTTCTTTACGACTCGATTATTCGTAAGTAAAATATTCAATGTGAACCTGAACGTTTCGATTTTCGCTTGAGTTTTTTCAATGTTGAAACTTTGAAACTGGTGATTTCAATAGAATTTGCACTTTTCTCAACTGGTTCAGGAATTTTGAAAGCTGTTCAAACATCCATTTGGGTTTCAGGGGTTTAATATTAGATTTTCTGATTTTTTTTGCACAACTTTATCGTTAAAGCAGAGATTAGTAGACTACTAATCTCTGGTTTAAGCTTGAGTTTGTAACATTTTCGGAGAGATTTCTTCGCGCTTTATGCCCTTCAAACTCACATTTCATAATTCGACTTGCTGTTTCTTTGCGACTAAATTATTCATGAAAATCGTTAAGATCTTAGCAAAATTTTAACGCGAAGTAAATTATTCAATGTTGAAACTTGAAAACTTGAAGACTTCAAAAAACGAGAAAAATACATTTTTGTAACTAGTGCCAATGTTTTCTTTACAAGCAGGCGTACAACATATTTTTTGTCCTCTGCAGATTCCAAGTCCACCAACGGCGGCAACACCACAACGATAATTGCGGATATTGAAGCAGATGTGAAGAAAATTAAATACCGACACACCATGGACAAGACCTACTATATAGCCAAAGAAATTCTCATGACTGAGCTCACCTACAAGAAGGATCTGGATGTGATCAATGTGGTGAGTGCGGTGCAGCCAAGTAAACGAAGGTCTTAAAGCGTTTGCCTGCAGTGGTTTAGAGATGAGGTGAGCAAAGAGGAGCCGGAAGAGTGTTCGATTCTCATGTCGCTCATACCGCCGCTGGCTCAAGCCCACGGCTCCCTAGTCAAAGACTTGGAGCAGAGGCTGCAAGGGTGGGATGGAAAAGGCGGGCCCAAAGCAGCTGCGGGTCGGATTGCTGATGTTTTGCTGGCACATTTGCCGCCTTTATTGCCTGTAAGTTTTTAAACACAAAACACACGAGTTTTTCGGGTCTAACCACGTCTGGTTACCACAACCAAAACGTTCCATTTCTTGTGATGTTATGGAGAGTTTCACACATTTTTAATTTAGTTCTACGAAGAATACCTGGACGGCCACGTGCTGATACTAGAGCGTCTGGACGAAGCCTTCAAGAAGAACCAGAAGTTTGAGCAACTGTATCGGGACTTTGAAACGCAAAAAGTCTGCTATCTTCCTTTGACTACCTTCGTTCTGCGTCCACTGCACAGGTAACCATCCCCTAGTAGGCGAAGAACCGTCCTTAAAGACCCCCAATAGGTTGCTTCAGTATCAGTCGCTACTGGAACGGCTTCTCACGCATTACGGGCCGAGCCATCCGGACCGCGCAGACTGCCGAACAGCGTGCGATACCCTGAAGGAGCTGATGACGCCGGTGCGCGAAACGTTGGAGCACTCGGAAAACCTGGCCACGTTATGCGAACTGCAGCGAAACATCGTCGGCTTCGACTCCCTAATCCAACCGGGGCGCAAGTTCATCAGGCATGGCTGCCTGTTGAAACATTCCAGGAAGGGCTACCAGCAGCGCATGTTCTTTTTGGTGCGTATGGGTTAACATTTTATCTGAAAGCCCGCAGAAAGAAAGGCACTCTACTAGGACTCTTTCCCATTCTTAGTTCTCAGACATTTTGCTCTACACATCCCGTTCTCAAGCAACGCTCCAATTCAAAGTGCACGGTCACATGCCACTAAGAGGGGTTCTAATCGAAGAGCCCGAAGGTGAATTGGCCTACAACGGCTTGATTATTTACGGAGGCAACAGAGCGTTGACGGTGGCTGCGAATTCGCCCGAAGAAAAAGACTGTTGGAAGGAGGACCTGCAGAACGCCATCCAACAGGCCAGGGATAAGTTGGACACCAAAACCACCTACTTGAGCCTGAAAAGTTGCAGTAAGTGGGACGGATGGCTGGCAAGTCGGCCTGTTTGACTGCTGAATTTTAGGCTCATCTGACGAGCATGTCGACCAACTTAGCAATGAAGTCAGCACTCAAACGAAGCCGCAGCCGCAAAGAAGCAACACTACGGTGCATGTTTGCTGGCATCGGAATACCAGCATCAGCACGGAGGACGAGCTGCTAGCTGTTGAGGTAAGTTTGTGGTTGCAAGCTAAAAAAAAAACAACTAATCTCCTTCCAGAATCAACTCTCCGGATATTTGCTGCGAAAGTTTAAAAGCAGCAACGGTTGGCAGAAACTCTGGGTGGTTTTCACGGAGTTTTGTCTGTTTTTCTACAAGGGTTGCATGGACGAGGTGCCGTTGGCCTGTTTGCCGCTCTTGGGGTACAGCGTCGGGCCTCCGGAGCCCGAGGATGAAATCGCCAAAGACTTTGTGTTTAAACTCCAGTATAAGAATCATATTTATTTCTTCAGGGCCGAATCTGAATACACTTACAGCAGGTAAGAAAATACACACAAAGGTAACTGGTAGGTGGATTGAAAGGGCGGTTTTCAGGTGGATTGAGGTGATCAGCAGTACCACGTCGCACAAATCGAAACGAGCAATGTTCAGAAATGATAACGAAATTACTGAAATTCTTCAGGACTAGACTGGTGACCGATTGTTGAAAGTTGAATAAAAATTTATCTCAATTCTAGACATGTGGGAAGTGATCCCACTCCCTACCCGAGTATTACGTTGGCATTTAAAATCAACGCTCATTCCTGAACTAGAATGATTTTGTGCCTTATCCAATAGTTTAAGTACTAAGTTGTAAATACTGTATAGATATATTTTTTACAGAATGTTATCGTCTTAACAATGCTATTAATGTTTTAATCTAGCCCATAGTAGGTCGAGGAGACAATAAACACTTACATTAATTTAAATACAGGGACTAAATGAAAGGCGGCGTTTCAGTTTTAAATGTTTAACTCAAAACCCCTTATTAGAAATGTTGCATTTTTTTCAATAACAGCAGTTGTGGATGAAAACAATCAATGTGGCTTTATATGTCGAACAATCAAATATAACAAGCAAGTTTCCAATGTCAGAATGTGAGCACAGTGGAGCGCACGCACCTTTAACACTTGCAAGAGAAATATATTAACAGCTTTACATCTTTTCCTCGCGCTCAACTGTACGTCATACTCACAAGAAACTAAATCATATGCCAAAGTATAAAACAAGTGGTTTGTTTATTAACCCAAACTAGATGCGAAAGAAATACCTAATGAATAGTTACACTGGTGGCTACCGAGCTCAGACGAATCCGAAGTTCTTTGTTTTAATTGCCAGAAGTAACTTTTGTCTAAGAACAGTCCGACTACTATAAAGGGGTATATAAAGTCGAGAAATACACGTGTTTGCCGTCGGCAAATGTGCATCGTCTGCAGGTCGGATAGTTACCGAAGGCATCGGCTGAAAACCATCTTCACTTGCTGGCAGAGCCGGGGATCCCGTCCAAAAATACACCTGCAGAAAACACGCTGTTTTCACCCAGTTTACTGCGACTTTGGATTGCTACTTACCAAATCCTGTCTTTCCAAATGACTCATTTTCTCCACAATGGACCACAGCCATCTCTTGAACTTCACAAGTCTGTCGCTACTCTCTCCCGATTCATCGTTGAACGACGTGTACGATATTAGAACGCTTACATTGATGTCACCCACTCCGTTCAGCAAAAGCCTCAAATCTTCGGAGGTGAGCCCATCTAACGACCCTTCCGGAAGGACGTCAAAGACACCCGCTTTAATTTTCTAGAAAACAACATTACCTAATTAGTACGTAAAAAAATCAATGTGAAATAGATTATGCTGAAGTTTGTTGAAAAATCACACTTATGCCAATTGCGACTCTACGTGGATAAACTGAATTGGATTTTTTTAAAGAAACTGAAGCATTTTTTTCAATAAAACTCCAAATCTTTTGCTCCCTCGACTGGATCGCCCTATATATAAATAATATGGTTGCACAGGATGAAATGTAGCTGTGAATTGATATTTGCAGTAGCCACAAAACGAGCTAAGAAACATAGGACACAGCGTTGCTTTTCACAGTTATAAACGCCACTAAACCGAAACGTGCGGTTAAATGGATGTTGGACTGTGGTGGTGTATTAAAAACGCAAACTGTTCCCTTAAGCACTTACTTCGATGGCCTTTTCCTGGACCTTTATCATTCTGAATTCGGCATATCTTCTAACGTAGGTGTAGACGTTCAGGGATGTGACTTCTATGTCTTTTCCGTTGGGCACAATGTCGACTGTTCCGTTGCCTTCTTCAGGTCCCAAGTCAATTCTGTTGACAAAGAAATAAAATTATTATCGAAATAAAGGGAAAATTGACAACAAGCTGAGCGAATTGTGCTTACGTGAAATTCAGATCAAGAGCCGAAAACAGGCTGTTGCTGTCCTTCGTTTCCGAGTCCACAACCAGTTGTCTTAGAGATTCGTAAACGACAGGATCGAAAAAGGCCAAGTCGTGGAACTTGACTGGTCTTCCTAAAATCGACTTCAACACGTGCCGTGTGAGGAAAATCGGGCAGAGCTCGTTTTGAAGCAAACATAATCCCAATAATCTGAAATCGCAAATAAACGTATCAATTGAGTTTCAAGAAGCACAAGCACTGGTCTTGAACCAACTGATATCAATTTACCTTCCAACGTTCCTAAAGGCGTTTAATCTTTCAAAAGTCGCCCTTCCTTGGCGGGGCGCATAGAAACCCCTTTTGCCTGGGCTGTAAAACAACGGTGCATTGTCTTCCTCCTCGGGTACAGTTTCCTCTGTAACAGAATTATCCGAGTTGACGGTCCTGTAGCCATTTTCCGAACCACGTTCATTCAACGAAAACACGCCTATGCTCCCTTTGTTAGAAACAATAAGAATACATGAAATTTATATAAAAAAAGAAGCGCGACATTTGAATGAATGTACTTCAAATGCTTTGAGACTTACCTAATAAAGCATCGGATCCAATATCGGCATGGGACTGGGAATGAGCCAGAATCATTTCGACGGCTTCCTCAACTTTCGATCTCAGGGACTCCTCGGACGCCAACAACAGAAGCAGCTGTGCCGGTGATAACTCCAGCAACATTCCTAAAAATCCTTGTTGCATTTAAGCAATCGACACAAAACACTGCTTTCCTACCTGTAATCCGTCCAGCAAAAGTAGGATGTAGATTGAAGACTTTTGGATATAATCTGTCTCCAAGTTGCTGTTGGTGGGAGGTCAAGTGCTCGTTAGGTAACGAATTGATCCCATTAGGGTGGTTGTTGCTGGGCGAAATATCCGGCATGGAAGGTGCGTCTGGATTGTTGTGCATATTATCTGCAGGAACATAAGGCCTTGCGTCTACACTCATAACGCGACGATGATGGTCTCTACTTCTTCCCGACCCCCTGGAAGGCAGGGATCGTCGCAGCAGCTCTCTATCTCTCTGTCTTAACCTGGAAAATGTGCCCCTAATCCTTTTACTTTCAGACAAACGTCCCAGCAGGAGAATCGGACCAACCTTTGCAGAACGCTGTATTGACTGTACTTGTTGTCCACTACTTGAGCTGCTTCCAAACTCGGTAATTTTTCATTGGAAAGAACAGCTTCCGCTATAGCCGTGTAGAAACTTCTGGTCACACCGCTTCCCTCACCAGGCTCGTCTTTGAATGTTACTTTTACTCTGCAAAAAAACCATCATGTAAATTGTCCGAATTTAATTTTGCGAGGGATTCCTTACCGATTGACTGCCAAGGGTGGGGACGACGAGTTTCTTCTGTTATAGCTGCTAAACTGTGTGTTCAGCTCTTTGAAAGTTTGCATCAAGAGCTGAGTACGATCGCGCTCAATCTTCGACAACGTTAAATCTCTTTGCTGGTTATTTCTCAGTTTCTCCATGTCGCGCCTAAATTTCGCTTCTTTTACCGGAAAACCACCCAACTCGGACACTATTGATCCGGGTTCCAAACCAACATCCTCCATAAATACGCGACCGAACAGATCTAGAGACAACCTCCAACGACCTATAAAATCAAACAATCAAAGCTACAGTTAAACAGACAGAGTAAGTCAATTTTCAACTTACCGAGAAGCAAGTCGTGAGACACCAGTTGACCAATAGTCGGTTTGGGAAGCTCTTGGGCAACTGAAGTGGTAACTACTGTTACATTAGCCGATATTTCCTGGTTTTCTAATGATTCTGCCTGCTGCACGTCCATCATTATATCTGATTCGTTGGATTTTATACTGGGTGCGCTGTTGCTCTGTAAATATCGAAATGTATAAGAAAAAGAAGGATAGTAAATTATATTTAAAAATATGAGGCGAAAAACGTGTTAGTGGTGTGTGCCCCGTATCTGTCCCCAGTTAAAAACTTAACCAACTGCGGTCATCAGAGAGCAACAATAATTTTGGAAGGTATGTGGTGTGCAGTTCATTAAGAGAATATTGCACATGTATGAGCCCTTCCGGGTGAATTAAAATTGACTAAATTGAAGTACGTACCATTGAAGATCCTGCGCGAACAATAACGCTTTTGCTTGCACTTCTGGATGAGCCCGACATCGAAGAGGTTGCACTAAGAGCGTCACTACATATGTTGCTACGATCCAAATTTTCTGACAGTTGGTAAGAAGGCAGAGAACACAACTGTAAAGTTGATGCATTAGTTAAAGCTAAAAGAAGCTTAAAATGCTAAATAAATCTCACCAGTTCTTGATTGACTATTTCTAGGTTATTGTCGGATTTTCTTGGGGACACTATGATTTGTGGACGACCAGTTTGTGGTACTTCCGGAGGGAGTGGAATATTCGCCACGTTGGTACTTTTCGAAGATAAATCTTGTGGTTTTTCGTTGATTGCTTCTTCTGCAAAATAGTGCGCTATGGATTTCAATTGAGACACAAACACCGAAAATGCGATTTTGATGTCAATAATAGGCGTTAAAACAAAAAAAACTGTATGATCAGATAAAAAGCATGCGGTTATAAAGTATATACATAAACCGAAAAGAAAAACGGCATTAACACCAAGGACTAGACAAATGACCCACGGTAAAATAGCCATTTTACATGTCCACATCACACATTTCTTTCTTTGAGTGGCTGCTTCCAATCGAAGAATATTGCACGATTTAAAATGGCTGTTTTAGGACAAGTTTCTTACATCGCGTAAAAGAGCAGTAATGGCTAAAGATTTGAACACTACGATCACTGGAACGCATTTATTTCAATGATCAGCTGGCCGCGGAACCAAAAGGACTAATCCAACTAATCTAGCGAAATCCAATGAGTTTGTTTTTTATGGTTCCCTTTGGTTCCAGTACATTGTCAGCTGCCATTTTCCAACCAAAACTGCTCCTTTAACATCTAACTTACCACTAGCTTTATTACCGATAGCGGCCAGCAGGCTTTCGAAAGGTTGCATGTTCCTTTTCTTTGAATCTTTCACCGGCGAGTTCGCATTACTTCCACTGCTGCTGCTCGTGCCTGGCAGAGACTCTCGCGATGTTGGTAGGTTAACATCCATTAAAACCTGAAAACATTCGAATATAAACGATTGTGGATTATAAAAAAATGCCAGTCATTTACCTGTCCGTCTCTAGAAATATCTACATCGGGACCGTAGTTTTTTGGGTAAGTCAGCGGATTAGGACCCATCACGTTCAATGAACTAGAAATGGGATGATTGGCATGTGCTGGTTGGCGCATCGCGTAGTCTGTAGTGCGGGTGGATAAACTCAGCTTAGTGGGCAGCTGTTCCAACGGATTGTCCGCGCTCCCTAAACAAACAAATCCCATTAGAGCTCTTTCCATTGTAAAGTATGCAGTGAACAAACTACCTGTAGAGGTGAGAGTAACCGGTTGTTTAGGGATTCCAAACAGGTCTTCGCGGCGAGCATTGGGTTGCAATAGATGGGGCTGGTCGGCCAAAGGTAAAGCCTCAGACATGGGCGTTTCGAATGGATCGGGCGGTGGACATCCTAGACAAAGCGTCGACTCGGATCTCTGGAAGAACAGGTGCTTCCGACCTTTTCCTTGGAAAGCTGATTGTTGGCCGGTATTGCTTAGACCTGTAGAGAGGTTATTGGCCAGGTTGGAAACCTCCTGGTCGTCCAAAGAGTCCGTGTCCATATTAACAGCGATATCCTCGTCCGCCTCATCATTTTCGTTTTCATCTTGGTCGTAGGCAGGCGGCAGCGGCAACGTGCCACTTTGACTTTTCACATCGTCATCTCTGTGCAATTAAATTAAATCAGGCACTTTCAAGTAGGCGCCACAATAATCCTACCTTTGGTCAAGCATTCCGGATCTCATGAAGTAAATTAACGCGTCAAAAACATAGGCTACATGCTTAAGCGCGGAAACGTCTAAAATTGGCAATGAATCCAGATGCTCGCTGTTGTGAGCCCGCATTAAAGACAGACAATAGGACAGGAATTCCCTCCTTGCTGCGTGTCCGTCACTTACTGCAACAAATGCCCCAATATTAAAACATTACATGAATCAATTTACGCTGTTCAATTACCATCTCTTTCGGTGCGACTTCTGCTGCTTTCCACGTTTGTAGTAAAACCAACGATGCGACTTCCAACGGAGCCGTTTGTGCCCGTAGCAGGGTGCGCCCGGCTTGAACGAACCACACTCGAGTTGGAACCTACTACAGAAGAGAACCACCCTTAGAACCAATTAACCAATAGCCTCTTGAAGATATCAACTAATACTGTAAGATCAGGAGTGTCAGGATAAAAAAAAAGAAAGTGCAAATTTGAACTCATCGTGACCGTCATAGATAGGGGTAGGAGAAAACTTTTCAAACGTAATAAGCTTGCCGAAATGGTATTGACTAAACCCAGTCTATGTATAACCAAGCCACTGTTGAAACGTTGAATATGAAAAGCAAGTTCAGGCTTGGTGATTATTTGACGATGTGTAAAAAAGACACCCTGAAAGTTTGCAGGACTAGAATTCAAGTTTAGAAGTTGACACCCAAAAAGGCAAAAACTGACAAAGATAATCTTGCACAAAGAGTTCTTTGTAAATTTTTGCCCTTGTTGTTGGAATACCGATGAATCTCTAGTGGGTTCTATCTAACATTATTAAGCACACGAGTTAACCTAAATCAGCTAATGAGGCTAAATAGGGCGCAGGCATTTGTAGATGCCCACCTCCTGAGCCGGTGCCGGGTGGTGCGTGCTGCTGAACGGCTCCGACTGTGGCGGTGCCGCCGCCTCCCGATGACGGGCCAGCACCAGTGGCGGCATTGCCCACTCCATTATCCACGGAATTGGTCAACGACGCTCCAAATTTCAGTTGGGCTTCAGTAGCATCCATCACAGTTAACAACCAGTCCCATGTGGGCTTCAGACAGAATTCCAGATATATCTGGAAAGAAAACGTTCGATTTATTGCAACGAATTCATAATTGAGAAAATCCCTGCTGTTTTACTAGGTAGGATTTGCGAAAGTTCTTACCTGGACATTGGAAATATCATCCTGAGACACAGTCATGTAACACGAAGGTACTCCAGACGAGGTCGTACTTGTCATATTGGCCAGGAGATCTGCGATTTGTCGCACTACGATTCCTGAAGAAAAAAACAGCATTAATCCAACAAATTCTTGGTGTTGATTGGCCATCGTACCGAAAGCCCTAGCTAGACAACTGGCTGTAGTCGCCATAGTGATCGGCTCAGAGCTAGCGGCCACTGTTGCGCTTCCAGTTGTTGACCGTCTTAGTGAACTTGGGTCTATAAAAACCAAGTTGGATCCGTTAGCCAGACGGACGCCAGTGGACCGACCCGATTCTCTAGATCGGATGGCCCATTGCATGTTTTGTGGCGCCAAGTTGGAGCGTTGCCCTGTCCCTCCGGTTGCGGTGTTAAACCGGGTTCTTTGGCAAAAAAAAACAGTTAGAACTATTCATTTTTCAACTAACTGACATACCTTCGTCTTTCCAACTGTTCCTCAGTGATGTACTCTTCATTGTCTGGTTCATCGGTGCCGGCTTCGCTTTCTTCCTCCTCTTGCTGGCTGGATTCCCCGCTTTCATCTTCAGGGAATAACAGCATACCTCCTAATAAGTTATTTATAGTGCCAAAAATGATAATGTGAAGGATAGTTGCTGACTCAACCAAGAATTTCACTGACCAGTCCCCAAAATGAACGTTCTGTATGTAAACAATACAACAAGTATCCTTCTCAAGAGAAGCTTTTTTTTAATTTAATAAACCTGACCACCAACATTACTTGTTACTGTTTGGTTCTTTTAAACAATTCTCTATCATTAGCAGCAACTGTACTAACGTACCTGTATCGCTTCCGGCTGTTGCTCCAGTCTGCACTGACCTCTGAGCACTGGCGGCGTCTTGATTGCTGTGATTATCGTCGCTGTCGCTTTCAGTTTCCGCTAACAAATCCAGTTCAGGATCGGATTCTTCACCCTGCATCCGATTTTCTTGTTGATCAGATGGGACTTCCTGACTTTCGTTACCACCCATAGCTGCCACCTGTCTCACCAGATTCATTTCTCGCTCTACTTGAATGTCTTCATGTTCAGAAGTGGCGTCATCATCGTTATCAATTGCCATGCCTAAATCTACTGCCACAGTTATGTTCCATTCAGCTCAGGAATATTAGGTGATAAAACTTACTTTCTGGATCCACAATATTGTTATGCAAATCTCTGTCGGTCTGAGATCGGCGAATTGAATCGCTCAAATACGGAAATGAATCAGTGGAGCTTTGACTACTCTGACGTGATGTACTCGGAGCTAGCGGATCAACAAGAAATAGTTCCTCTGAACCCTGAAAATCGCGATTAATCGCCACCGGTGAAGAATGGAGCATATCAGGTTTACTCACGTTAAGAACGTCACTGGGCGATGTGGCGAGAGAAAACGGGGCTGTTGGTCTCGCCACTCCCAGTCGAACTGGCGCAATAAGAGAATCGGCAGTTTCACACAATTCCTCAATAGCTAGCTTGTTGAGGCACTGAAAAATCCGCTTGCACTTAACAAGAGGCAGGTTTTGGTTGTTTAGGGTGCGTTTTTTGGCCGAGGTAGGGGCCATTTCAATGCTGAAAATCACGAAAATCCTCACTACCGAACGAACGAATCTTCTGGCCACAAATGTGGCCAAATAGTTTTGCTTCTTTTCGGGATTTCTGATTTCTTTGATCAAAGTCTCAGCCACGATGTCGGTGGACATATGACACTTCACCAAGAAACAATGTGTGAATTTATCCAATAGTGTAGTACCTGATTGACCTGACACATAAGGATGGTCCGCGAACTGTTAACAAAACAAACAATTAGTTAAATGTTCTCTCGAACATTCTAACAAACTCCTTAAAATGAAAACTGAAATCCTAAACACTGACCTGCAAATCATTAGGATCTCTTGTCCCAGACATAATCATGCTTTTCATCGCCTTCCAATCAGACAAAAGACACTCCAGAGCTTTGCGACTGAACCTCGGAGGTTCCAAGTCATGTTCCGGCATATCAGATTCAATGTCTGACGAAGGCGTTTTATTGCGCGAGTTTGTGCGCGGTCTGGACTTACTGAATTGCCGCTGCTCTTGATTTTGTCGTCCCACTGTTTGTACGAGAAATAGCAAAATACTCTCGCCTCTAGAGTTCGGCAGACAAACCAGATTCGTTTCCTTAACTAGGCGGCTTAAGAGCTCGAATCGTACCGACTGATTTCCCATAATGAGAGCCTTGCACTTGCATTTTTCCCAACAGTCACAGTAAGCTGTCGGCGACGTACGTTTCAACTTACAGTCATGGCCTTTGTGACAAACCCGGGCGCATTCTGTGCAGCAGCACAATGTGCCGGTTAAGCCACAAGTTCTGCATTCGAAGATATCTTGATTTATGTGATCAGCTCCAGTCCAAGTAAAGCTGCATGTGTCGTTGCAACACAGCACATGTAGAGGGGAATGATCCGGATTTGAGCCTTTTGGAAATATCATTTCTTCGCGATCTTGCACGCTTCCTAGCTTGGTAATGCGCTCGAATATTTCCAAAGCGGCGGGGTAGCTGCGAGAGGAAACAGCCAACATAAATGGGGTCTGGCCTTGTGCGTCTTTTGCGCAAAGGAACTCGATGAGGTAAGTCTCGATTGTTGCTGACTCGTAGAGCAATGAGTGGAGGATTTGCATGGCGTGTGACCTTCTTTCCGACGGATCGATCACAGTGCTTGACATGCTATGGCTGTGGCTGTTTCCTTTATTGGCGGCACTACTGCCTAAGCTCATTATACTATCTTCATCGCCTGAAGCTACGTCGAAAGTTTCCGGTGGCCAACTTTGAGTTGGTATAGGATCCTCTTGAATGAACCTAATTGCATCTTCCTGTATGGTATCGTTATCTTTGTTTGAGGTGGGAGTGCACATGTTGACAATTGTGTGGAATATATTTCTATTTCCGTCGCACCTTTCCGTCAAGATCGAGGGCCTGATTAAGGCATTTATCTTATTTTCCTGGTCTAATTGAGTAAGAACCTGCAATTAAGGATCATTCTATAATAGAAAAACCAACTCGTAGTGAATGTTTTCAATCACCTGCCGCACGCCCTCAATATCGCACCTAAGAATTTTGGGCATCAACAGTTGCTGTTCTAAAGCAAACACGACAATCGCCACTTGGTTCTTCATGTTGAGGCTAGTTCCAGATAACGACATTGTACTGGCTGCAACACATTTCACTGGAGGCAAGTCTAAGAATTGCGGATCGCGAATTGCTTCAGCACAATCTTTGGCTAGTGGGTAGATGGTGTTGTTGCCATCGCGAAGAATCAAGATACTTTCGTTGCTCTGAGGAAGATTTTTTTTTAATTTGGTATTCAAAAACATAAACAGATCGTTTCACTTACTTCTCCTGCACAAGTCAAGTTTATCAACGAAGGGTACAGCCCCATAAAGGCGGCAGAATCACTGGGAAACGGATTGTCTTGTTCCACTCGGCCAGTACTGATGTTAAAAATGCAGTAGCTCAACTTGGAGCCATTCCTCACAACGGAATGGATACCTTGCCCGTCCACGGCAACGGTCAATATTTGCCCGATATTTTCGGAAATCGCAATCCTTCTAGGGGTGCGCTGGAAACAATCTGGCACTCTTGAGTTGGAACTGGATTTAATAACCTGCAAAGAAAAGCTTGTTTTTGGAACAATATTCTCACAAACCACCGCTCTATGGACTCACTTGTATTTCGTCTTTGCGCATTAATCTGCAGTCCTGGAGAATTTCGTCCAAATCCCGAGTTGTGTCTTTGTCTCGAGTTTGCACAGAGGGAAAACGGACCGCGGCGTAAGCCCCATCTACTTTCAATACGCGTCCTGTTGGAATATTACGCATATCTTCGACAAAAATCACATCACGAAGATGCCATTCTTCTTCATCTTTGCGTGTATCCATGTTGATGTCGGAAACTGTTACCACTAGCTTTTTTTGTCTCTCTGCAAGGTGTAAAAATTAATTTGAAACTACTCTCTGTATTTAATCATGAAATTAAAAGAACAAAAAGGAACAATTTATCGAAAAATACGTACTGTGACTGGTGCTTCCTGTATCGCTGCATGTACTGGATGCTGGTGATGGCGGTGGAGGCATGTCAAGGCGGTCGGTGTTTTCCTTAGTATTGGGCGTTTTCGAGTTACATGCTGCAATAGTGATTCAATAAATAAACAAATAAAAAATAATTCAGCCAATAGTGCTTACGTTCCAAAAGTACATCTTCTGCACGTTTACTGGTTGAGCCTTTCTTGAAACCATCTGAAATAAGATTGTAAATTATCTGACTAAAAGCGATTTGTTGGCCGGAGTAACTTACATAAACTAGCACCGCTGCAACCTGGCCGTTCTTCCCGGTTGATCTTTTCGACAGGATTCTGAGGCTGAACATTCATAATCTTAAAGGTGCATGTGTCGCTCAAACTCCAAGCAGAGTTTTGCAATTGACCCATCTTGGGAACGCCAGCTGAGACGGTAAAACCTGAAAAAAAATACGAATTCCAATTGAAATGAACACCAGAATTTAAATTAACTAGACGATTAGACTGACCTATTGCTCCAGGTTGGTACATGGGACTATTTTTCATGCAAACTTGGGAGCCAGTGACGATTTCCGACTGGTTTGACGAAGTTTGACGCTGTTTTCGACATTTTGCTCTGTATTTCTCCCACAAACGTTTGCGCTGGACAAAAGGCAGAACTCCCCTGGTATGAACAATAATCATTGATAAATCATTCCACCGCAGGGTGTAAAAAACTTACCACCAATACAAGGCGCCACTTTCTAGCTTGGAAACAGTGTACAATGGGCATGTAAATAATGCTGTAATTCGATCATTTTGAAATTCACTATAAGCTTGAGCGGCGTGCTCCAGCTTGTTGGCGGCTGGAGCCAGTAATTCATCAAGCCATGTCGCTACTTTTCCAGAATCGGTAGCAACTGAACAGCGGGTGGAGCAAGCCGATAGATGGAGTATTTTCTCGTTAGTCAAGTTGAGAGCTATCGTTTTTGGGTGATGTATATTTGGGTTCTACGACATTTTTTAAACTTCACATTTCAAGCATTGTGTACGGTCCTAGAATATACAAGAAAAGCAACAATAACAAACCTCCGGATGCTTGTAAGGTTCGTGCTCATTCCATTTCCATTGGTAGAGTTGGCCGTTTGATGACAAAGCAATCAACTCGCTGTATAACGTAGCAATTTGGCAAAATTTGGGTGCTGGTTCTGGCCAAAATTCTAGATCGTCCGAAATCCACAGGGGGCAAGCGCTGTCCTTTTTCTTATGGTCTGAAATAGTGGAGTTTTTTCAATGTTTTCCTGCACTGAGTCTTCGTTGCACGCTAACCTGAGTCTTTTTCGTAAGGGCTGTCCCTCAGCGCAGTTTCCAACCACTTGCGTGGACCAAAATATTGCCTTTCTCGCCACCTAGAAAATGTTTCACGATCGCGATCTTGGCCGGCAACAGCTCCAGGACCTGGAGCGGCGTCTCTTTCCAGCAAACGACTTCCACTGCGCGCACTGCCGGCTCGACTACCAAAAGCGCTTTTTTTAAATGACACTGCTTGACTCCGATGTGGATTCTAACGCGGAAATTAAATGCCGATGTTTTTTTGACTCACCTTCGAATTCCCGCATAACCAAACATATCCTCAGAAAACATTGCGTCTGCATCTATGATGACTGAATGGTCCGAATGAAACCCGCCGTCCAGAAGAGATATTAGATCTTCTGGTACGTAGGAATCAGCGGCGTCATCCACTTCCTCTCCTTCTTCATCGTCGCGTGAAAGAAGATTGTTGACTGCTAAATTAACGTCTAAATTGGTCCGCTGTGAACATTAGGGATAATTAAACAGTGGTTACTCTGTTGGATTTGTTGACATACCTGTAGTTCTCGAATGATCAAACTTCGGCTTTTCCCTTGTAGGACAACTTGGGCTTGAGATACTAACTCTTCGGGAACATACGGCGCTGGTACCGTAACCATGGGCCTTCCACTCCCCGAGGCGGACGTTCCTATAATTACTGGAGCGCCCCGGGTACCGGCTAATGAAGAAATATTGGTTAAACAGGGTATTTAATAGCGAAAATATAGTAGTCACCTCCATTGGATCCACCTCGGTTGGTTCTCTGGCCAGGAATGAGCCTAGTGTTGGCTCGGGTTCGACAACCACGCCCAGTGTTGGTCGGCTTAGTGCTACCAGTTCCTCCGCCTCCAGGATTGGTGCCAGATGCGCCACTACCACCACCAGAACTACGCAACAACCAAGATCTTTGGTTGCGTGGTAAGGTTGTGTTAGGAAAGGTCGGTTGTGTGCTGGTGAGAAATTCTTACTCGTGTGTATAACAATAACATTCGATTTTCAGTACAGTTAACACATTCATATCAGCAAGTAATAACGCACAGTACGCCATTACAGGCTTTCTGTAACCGACTTCAGTCAGAAATTCTCACTTACTTGCCATGCCAACTTTAAATCGCAACAAGTAAGAATGCTCAGTAACGAGTGCAAGCGACCCATATCAAGACAAATCACGCATTAGTGTTCGATACATCTAAGCGGAATGGGCTATTTGCATGCATGAGTACAAATTTGCATTGAGATTATTTGACTAATTCAGGGCCTTTCACATGTACTATTCAACAAGTTAGTAAAACCGTAGGAAATTTGCTATTTAAAACTGCTAATTTTTTTATTACGAAAGTTAGTAATTTGTAAAACCGTGGTTTGTTCGGGAGCAACCAAAAGCATTAATGATTATTAATAACAATTAATAACCTGAGAAACATTTTTCCCTATCGATTTTAATATTCATACAAATTTAATGTATCACATCAAAAAAGCATTAGTGAAAAATGGACCTTCTTAAAGTTCTCATTTGGCGATGCTAATCATTTAAAATCGAATTATCATTCCTAAATATTAAACCGCAAGACACTATTGCAGATTTTAAAATAATAACTGATTATTAATACCATATTTCATACTTGTCTGGCGACAACTCTACACAAGCGATCAGTTTATAAACTGGACAATATAAAAACCTTGTTTTTGCATATAATCCCCGCTACAAATCAGAAAATTTTTTAAAGTGCCGTTCTTGCGCGGGTTTCATATTGAGAAGCAGAAACTTCTTGCAAACGAAACAAAAAAAACTTCACAAAATTGTGGATTAAGACGGAGGCATTAAAAACCCAAAAAAAGCATGCAAGTAGCCCTGACACTTACCTTTTGGAGTCATTTTTGCTCAGGTCTAGTCGGTCAGGAAGAATGTTGTAGGAGACCCGACAAACGCGACCATCTTCCAATAATAAAGCAATGTAGGTGGAGGCAAGGCAAATCTTCTTGATTCCAAAAGGAAGATTGGATAGAGTTGGGTGCAAATTGTGTCCTAGACGGTTGATTCTATCTGCTACTTCTTTCAATCTGAAAATAGCAATTTGGGGGGAAATTTGAAACTATGGTCAAAAAGCGCCCGAACTAAATAAATCAGGGTTATATCAACGCTATTCAGTTCAGTTTTGCTATGAAATTTAATTCCAGAAGGAAATAAAAGTGTGTTTATGAGCACAAAATATGCAATTTTTTTCATGTTTTTACTTTATTGTGTCGGCCACTCCAGATCCATCCCATTGTTATCCATACATATTCGACTACCTCCTTTGCTTAGCGCTTATATGAAATAATTAAATGTGATCCAACAAAAACTGTTAAAATTTCAACGGCCCATTTGGGGCCAAAGTCCTGGTGCGATTTCACAGTCAGTCCGGGTCGAAACGTAGATCTGCGCCAAGTTTTTGCTCAATATTGGAGCAAATTAGCTCTGAATCTTCGATTGCTGCTCAGATCGCATAAACAAATCCACTCGGACAATTTTTAAACTTCGACCTTAATTCGATAGGTTTGTACCAAATATCCCGGAATTTATTCGCGGACAATTCGTAGAGGAGGAATAAACAGTGAAGAACAGCCAGATACTAAATTGGTGTTAGGTATCATAGATGAACGTTTAAGGATTTCAAATTACGCATGCGACACCAACACTGCAGAAGCTTCAGGACAAAAACAGACTTGAAAACATAAAAGAAACGTTGAGATTCACTTAAATACATAATAAACTACTTCAGTATCAGTTGTTATTCTTTTAGTTACACAAGAAAAACAGATAATTTGAAATATTAAACATTAACAACTAGTTCAAACACGTTTGTTAATAGATGAACAGAAAGAAAAAGATCCAGGTCGGGATTCAGAAACATCGATGTGTACAAGCTGCCGACTGTTTGGATCAACATAAAGGTTTTGAAAGCATGAAAACGCCTCAATCCTTAATAACTTGTCTGCACTAAGCCGAAAAATATGAAGTTTTCCCAATTTAGCCCACGTGCATCGCTAATAGAAAATTTCCAGGTAATTACCCAGGCCCTCGCTTTAGCGGTTAACAATACATCTTATAGGAAAGCCCTTTGCCAACAACTTTTCTTAGTGGTCTTTTTTGGGGAAATTCGGTTTTAACCACTTTTCATTCATTGAAATGCATGCGGTCCTTTGTTATTTGATAAAAAAATAAATTTTCTATAAGGTAGGCACATTGCTATAATCACCGAAAATAGAAAAGGAGCAGTTTATAAGCTCCGTTTCAGCTGCTGGCATTGAAATTAAGCATTGGCGAATGGGCATCCAATGAATAGTCAAGAAGAAGCACTAGCAATGCAGCCCAATTAAACCATCAAATTTAAATGCGCCCAAAACATTCACTAGTTCCAGCATCCAAAGGGCCCCATGAATGTTTCAAGGCTGCTTTGCCCCAACTAGTAACTATAGAACTTTTCCATGCGGTTCCAGACAACCATGCTAATGTTACCCAAATTTACACAATAACGTCGAGAATAAATTAGGGCGAACCCCGTGTCGGATAAAATCATAACCTTTGAATGATAAAAATTTTCCATTTAGCTAGACGATCAATTGACGTGGGGGTGTAAAGGAGGCTCAAATACTCAGGAATAAAACTGGGTTTTTCACTGCAGTTAATTAAGGGGTCAGGGATTGGATTACAGGGCCTTGCCCCTAAAGCACATGCTCACTAAGCAGCCGAAATGAGCATCGATGAATCTGTCAGAACAGCACCTGCAAGTAGGCTTGCTGGCCCAGATGGGGCAAAGTACCTGCTAGAAATTCGCCCAAAACCACCCGAAAAAACAGCTTAAAAAGCCCGTAAATCGTTGAACGGAAACGGGAAAGCAATCCCCAACAAGGCATCCTTCATTTTACGTTTCTAAACGACAGCAAAACGAAAATGGAGGAGACAAGAAGTTTCCTTCATTGCTAGAGAATTGGAAATTGCCAGTACATTTACCTGTCATTAAACTGCTCCTCAGTACCCGGCAGGGGATGAACCACATACTGTAGGGAACTCATTTCCTTTGAAAATTCGAAATAATTCACTTGGAAAGGTTTTCAAACCCCGCATACATTTCACCGAACTGAACTGCTGAACACCACGAAGTTCGGTCCGGAAATTTATAGAAATGACACTAGTGACAAGTGGGCAGTCGTTGCGACTGACACTTGAAGTTAGCTATGCGCGGTTGTTTCAAAATTTGTTTGACTACAAGCTAGTTTTAATTGGATTTACGTCGAAAATTTAAAGGAAAAACTTGTTACCATCAGTGGTTTTGCTAAAAAACGGTTTTATAACTGCTCTGTTCAGGTGCAACGGTCAAATGCGTTGATTCTACCTGAGTATAAAGCTAGCAGTGCAAGTGCGTGTTTATTAACAAGTTAATGGGGTTTTTTGAAATAAATTGTAATTTCCATTGAATATATTGGATGAAATAATGTCCCAGTAGTTAAATTTCATACCTCAAAACTGCATGGGCGCATTAAATCGGC
This sequence comes from Dendroctonus ponderosae, assembly GCF_020466585.1. NCBI lineage: Eukaryota > Metazoa > Arthropoda > Insecta > Coleoptera > Curculionidae > Dendroctonus > Dendroctonus ponderosae. Next base: position 16,974,640 of record NW_026018508.1, read on the forward strand.
TTAATCTGCTTGAAATTTACAGTGCGCCAACTTGCGCTTTTGAGCTACTGAAGTTCAAATTAGACACTGTTTTTCCTTTTTTTTCAATTAAATTTGAGGGCCCGGTTTAAAGAACCGTTTAAACACACCAGTCGGTTTCAAAAAAATGGCTCGTGTTTTAAAAAATAAATATTTTTTTAAAGTTCAAAGTCTTTTAAGTTTTATATTAATTAACCGAGTTTAATACATTCTTTGTAATTTCTAGCTTCGTTCTTTGGCATACATTAAAAAGGGAAAGAAATGTTAAATCAGTGTTTTCCATGGCTCCGTGTTTTCCTCATTATTGGCCATAGACAATAAGGAATCAAATTTTCTTACGCTTAAAAGAATAGAAAAAATTTAAAATTAAATCGGTTACAAAAATCGGTCACAAAGATTGAATACTTTGAACAGGTTTTGGCCTTTGGAACAATTTTATTAATTTTAAAGTATTTTTGACTGATTTAAAAAACAAAGACGCCGAAACCATACATTGAAATTCAAGCGGGCACCTTAAATTCAATCTTTTCACGGGAAGCTGAAGAGATTAACGATTTTTCGTTGTGGCACTCAAAGAATGTTTGTTCCATTTTACCAATTTTAATTTACAATTGACTGGAAAAACCAGCTTACTTTCTAACTAAAACAACGATTATTTTTACCAAAAATCTCTTTGAAAATGAAGCACTGCTTTTTTAAGATTTAATGAACGTTCTTTTGAATAACTTAAAGCAAATATTTAATTGCTTATTTTAAGCAACACATCAAATTTCTACTTATAGATGAAGACAGAAAGAGAGGTGAATGGGAAAAATGGGTGATTCTTGTTCCGCCAAAATGTCAAAAATTTCCAAATTTTTACTTTTTCGTGTTATCCCCTGGGTTCATATTTGAAAAAAAAATTTTGAACTTATTGTCACATTAGGGATAAATATACAAGTCCGTATTTAAAAAAAAATACTTGATAATGGCCGGGATAGAAACATTCAGTTGCAGATCTGATAATACAATTTGGTGGGGAAATAAAAGTTTTTCTAAGAACGTGACAATTATTTGAAAATAACCCCTGAAAAAATGGTTTGAACAAATTTCAGAATTTTCGAACATTTCTGGATATAGTGAAAAATTTCTAGGTTTTAACACTATTTTGATCAGCATCAAAATGCGCAACTTTTCCTCATGTCTCTGCCGATTTGTACACCCTGTACTGTATTTCAAAAAGGACACCCGGTATATGTTAAACTTATTAAAATCCCATACATCTTATCTCGCCATCAAGGTTGAAAAGAAACCCACATGGAATTCATGCGTCTTAGATCAGCAGGCAAATTAACATAGTTTGCCATAAACAAGCGTCTTGAATTAGTTATTCTTTTGATTTTAATTAGTTTGCCATCGTTTTTTTTGCGGATTAATTGTTTTTTATATCCGTACTAGGTGAACACGAATATGCGCAAATCGATAAGGACTACCATGAAAAATATGAAGCTTCCTTTCTGATTTGCCTGGTACACTGCAGGGTCGTGTTGGGATTTATTATTATTTATAATTGTCATCGGGATTTCCTAACAGCAGTTGAATAATTTGGTTTAGTACAGAGTGCTAATTTGTTAATGTTTCTGCGAAATTGTCCAGATAATTATTAGCTGTTCGATTTTGCTAAAACTATTATCGCATATTTTACAATATTTCTGGTTGTTTTTTTTGTGGAATTTCTTCTCAGTACTCGCATTTGATAACGGATAAAAATAGCTTATATTATAAGGAAGGAAAACAACATTGTTAACATGTATTTAGGAAAATCAATTAAGGTTGGCATCATTAAATGGAGTCGAAAACAACATCAACAACATCTATAAGCAGTTGTTTCTTTTTCCTAATCTGTCTGTTTGTCTATGACTTTTCCGGTGAATATTAGGACATTTTTATCTGCATATTCAAAGACTCGCAAAGGATATTCGGGGATCACACTCTTCTTAGTTCTTCATCTTTTCTTCCCAGATCCATCAATCCATTCCTCCAGTACTTGGGCATAAAACTGCACAACGATACGCATTTTCTTTGCTTCTGCTTGAATCTTTAATCTTCTACATCGTCTAGGTCGCATTGTGATCTAATTGCGCCTCACTTTAGAGTGTTAATCGCGTAAAAACCATTAACTCGAAATACTCCAGGGCAACTTATTGCAGTGCAGTGGCTAAACAAGTTCTACTTGATCTCTTGGCACTTTTTGAGGACAATTTTAAAGTGCGTTCTTCTTACTCAATGATACTTCATCAGCCTAAATTTTCAGAAATTTGCTTTAGCCAGTCTGCATATATTGACGTCTCCAATTGCGCCAGAATTCCACTAAATCTTTCATTGGCCTGTAATTCATTCATAACTGTTCTTGACCCTATTAGTATTCAGCGAAATGAAAAAAGTCTAGATGGACCGATAATATGGTACTTCTGATGCTGAGAGTCGATTTGAATGATTCTACAGGACGGCACCGATGAAAACCTAAGAATCGCCCTAAACGCAGTTACCGCGATTGATAGCTGATTACCTACTAAAATGAAACATTCAACTTTTTAAAATTCCTGATAATGACTTTGTTCACGTTTATTCAAGGTAATTCCATTACTTTCAACCTTCACTTCCTTCCCATTTTCGAGTTAACTTATAGAATTGTTTTGCTTTAATGGAACGTTGTTCATCCTGTTCAACTGGTCCGTCCACTCATTCAAAACGATATTAATGATCATATTAAAGTACATGACTCATTGTGGTCACTCCCAAGCTTGTTAAAGTTCAACGTAGGTAATTTATTTACATCATAGTTAGCGGAGGTCCATCCATGTATATATCGAGAAACCGTAAAAAATCACTTATCGAAAATTGAGGTAAAACCCATCTGGTTTTTGGGTATTTTTGAGTGTGAAATATTAGCGCTCACCATTAATAAATCTTAAATACATCCGTGACTTTAATCAACTTATTTGTTATACATTAAAGGTGAATATTGTTAAACAGCAATTTGTTTAACGGCATTAATGGATATTAATGTTCAAGCAAAATGTTGCGTTGTTAAGTTTCACTTTTCGTTTTTCGCACCCATACCAACCAGGAAAAATAAGGAAATATGAATCAAAATTGAAAAACCAAACGAGAATATGATTTTAGGTACAACATAAGACGTTTCATTTTCTCGAGTTTATAAATTGAATAATTGTATAAAAGAACGCTCTATTAGCAATCTATTAATATGTTTGCTTTAAAAAATCAAACTAAAATACATTTGATCCCTCCTTTTTGCGTTTTTGGCTGGTAAATAATTATGAGGGCTTTTAGCGCCGTAAATACCACGTTTTTTTCCTTCAGATGCTTCAATTTGCCAATTTTCAACAATTTTTTTGAAGAACAATGAAACTTTCAGAATCACTGAAGCCGCAAAAGTATAAAAATTCAACCATTACGCGAAGGAAATATTTTTGCGCAGCCTATTAAAGACAAACATAAATTGTACTTAAAAGCATGTATTAATTGCTGTTTCTATTTCTTACTGAGTTAAATCACTGTCCAAATATTCCAAATTTTCGTTTTTTTGCTAATTGCTATTAACAACCTTTCTAAATTTCATCAGACTATGAAGCTTCAAAGGCTTCAAAGCCCGGAAAACATTCCTAAATGTTTCTAAATTTCCTCAGCTTGACTGCAGATTAAAACGCATTTATATCTTACAGCATGTTAAAAATACCCGTTTATGAACGGACAAAGTAATCACCAAATATACAAAAAACTTGTACAAGAACCAATAATATAAAGCAAAGAACAATTATGAAACTATTGAGTTTTTAAAACCCGAAAAACCCATTAGTTTCGAGGAATGGCCTCGAAAGTCTATCTCTTGTGATAAACAACAATTATATCAATTTTCCGTAGACTTAAAGTATGCTTAAACGACACTTTTGAAAGCAACGTTCTTTAGAAAGACCTAATGTTTGTTTTGCTTCTAGTTTTTCAGATATTTTTAAACAGTTATTTTAGCATTTTTTGCAAGCAGTAATTCCCGAACTAAACATTTCCGTCTGCAAAATGCTCATAGCAAATATGAAAAGCATTGATATAAAAAGTTGCTTTTTTACAATGTGGTAAATATGACTTTACAAGTGAACATTCCCTATCTTTTGCAGGCTTTTTTTAGAAAATCGTAACTTCCGAAATGAAACATCTCAATAGTAAATTATCTCAGCAAATAGCAAAAGTATCGAAACAAAAAATGTACCAAAATCCCACTTCAAATTTATCTTTTTACAGCGTGAAAAGGATGGCATTCCAAGTGGACACTTTCATCCACTTGCAGGCTTTGTTTTAAAACCGGTAACTTCGAACTTGGACCAGATGGCAATGCGAAATTTCAGCAGTGCATAGAAAAAGTAACGGGCTGAAAAGTTTGAAAAATACAAGAAAAGTCCACTTGAAATTGAGTTTTTACCGCGTTAAAAAGATGGCTTTCAAGTGGACAGTTCCATCCAATTGAAGGCGTTCTTTGAAAAATCGTAACTTCCGAACTCAAATTTCTCTCAACGAAAAATTCTCACAGTGAACAGGAAACAACATGAGTCTGAATAAAATTGGGAAATGCAAGAAAATCCTACGTCTAATTGATTTTTCGCACCGTAAAATAATATGGATTTACAAGTGGACATTTGCATCCATCTACAGACGTTCTTTTAAACAATTTGAATGCGCCACTGCGAAATTTTAACAGCAAATAAAAACAGCATAGATATAAAAAGTGTGAACAAAACAAATCGCAATTCAAACTAGTTTTTCACAGCTCGACAAAAACGGCCTTACAAATTGACATTTTCATCCATATGTGGCCTTAAAAATCGTAAGTTTCGAACTCCACTACATCGCAATGCAAAATTTTCACAGTGTATAGACTAGAGTTTGAAGATTCTGAAAAAAATATTCCACTTCAAACTAGTTATTTACAGCCTGCAAAAGGTGTCTTTCCAAGAAGTGAACTCTGCAGGCTTATCTTTAAAAAATCGCAATTTCCGAACTGAAAGTCAGCCCAAACCGAAAAGTTCTTAAAATTTTCATGAAATCTCTATTCATCATAATTGCGCCGAGCATGGAAAAAATGGAACTGCTTGAAAATTAGTCAAAGTAAAGTTGAGGCGCCTTTTGGTTGAATATTTTGGAATATTCGGAACCGGAACTCCTTCAAGTTTGCAAGGTTTTCTGGGAAAAAATCACATTTCGCCCATACTCTTTGCCTAAGCTCAAACGATTATTTTGCATGAATGAAAAAACATTTTTCTTTTACAACCTTTCTCTGCCACCTCATTTAACATACATTTACCCGTGCTTAACCCATCTACGGTTTCACTCTCAGATCCGGTACTAAGAAATAATGTAGGAAGACAATGATATATTGTGTCCTTTCCTAGTGGATTAGTTATTCGCACTATTGCAAAGTATGACAAATCGAACCGCAATTATATCGATGTCCTTTAAGGAATATGCTTTTATTTGCCTGCCAAGGCAAAAGCAATTTTTACTTTGTCCAAGTCTAAAAAAATCAATGAAAAATATGCTTTTTTGCAAAACTTCTTCGATGCATTCCACATCGGCTAGTTCATTACATCTGAGCACTTTTCCCCGAACCCTTGCGTCCGGTTCCTCTTTGGAATATCCAAGGAGGCTCTTGCAGCAAGACCAGTTCTACAACGTGTTATAAATAGGTGGGACATCAAGTTCACCCAGTCAGTTGAAAGAACATTTTGCGAAGCGCCAGTTTATACGGATCGGTTACCATGAAACACCCTGTGTCATTGTTGGTGGTGCTTGTAGTGGTTGTGCACGCCTGTAAGTGTTTAGTGTTAGTAGATAGTTGAGGAGGAGCGAGTGGATGCATGAGTGCCAGGGTTTTTGCTCGTTTAAAGCACAATCAATTTGATGGTTTAAAGGTTGCTTCCTCATAAATATTAATTCTTCCTACGCAGATTTTCGTGTAAATAAACAATAGGCGGTACTTATCACACGGATTTGCCATATATTATCATCACTCTCTGGTAAATCCATATGAGACCAGTCTTGAAACTTGTTATTTGCCGACCGTATAAATAAATTAGATATCAGGGTCTTCGAGTAGTCTGGTCGTGAATTTTCGCGTTGGGGGTCAACGGAATACCCATTGAAATTAGTGAAAGAACCATGGGAAAGAAATTGTTGGAACCCTTTCTGGTGCTGATGCTAACTGGGATCTTGTGTAAGTGAGGCGCATCACGCGTTACCTACCTACTAAAAAGACATTAATGGCTAGTTGCGGCGATAATTCCATCAAACTGGTTTGCGATGCAAATGGCGTTCTAAAACGGTTCAAGTGCACAGTCATGTATTAAACATTTTCTTCAGTTGCGTGATTTAGAGCAAAATTTGGAATTTCCCACTTGTTTCAGGCCAGGCGCACGTCGTACCGCAGCCCCTCACCGCTAGCTTCAGTAAGTACTCAACTCCTCTTGGTCCCCTCACCGGCTTTACTAACTGCTTCTACTCTTCCAGGTGGATCCTCTTCTTCAGCCTCAGGTTTGCCACAGTTAAAACTCCCTTAGAAACAGGTCGGGAACTAGTCGATTTTTGCAGCATTCAGTCAGGCCAGCTCAAGCTCCTACAAGTTCGATGGCAACGTGGATCCCCAGCAAATCGAGCAGCTGAAACACGCGCTAACTGCCGGAGCTGCCGCTCATGCATCTGCAGGTGCAAGTGCTGGATCTGCAGCTCAAGCGGGAGCTGTAGCTGAAGCTAAAGCTGGAGCTGCTGCTGGTGCCGGATCGCTGAGTGGAGCCACTGCGGCTGCAGGAGCTGCAGCAGCAGGCAGCTTAGGAACAGGTACCCGATTTGCAAAGTTTCGCTTAAGGTGACCTTCGCATTTAGGCGATTGGACCGCTGCAAACTGGCCAACCCACATAATTGATATTCCGTGGTTATTTGGTTATTCAAGGTGTGGATGCTTAGTAACAAATTTTGAATGCATTGATGTTGCACGTTGGAATCGAAAGATTCTTGCCTGTTTGTCATACTTAAGAAGCAAACCATCAGCAACTTCCACAGAGTGTCGCTTCAAGTACAAAAAATTATTTTTGATAAAGTGAAGTAGATCAAACCTGAGGGCCCTTTAAGGGGCAAACTCCAATATACAAAAAGGTTTTTTTTAAATTCAAAATCATTTTAAGGCGTTACTGATGTTGCTTCAACTGCAATTTCCCATATCGCGCTGTACCTACACCTGATGTAAAGCTAGCAACAACCTGCTGTAAACGATAAAATTTTTAGCTCAGCTTGACTAATACAGTTTTTTTGTTCAATCCAGAACATGAAACAAACTCGATCAGCGAACCGGCAGTACCAGTGGATGCCGGTAGCTACAAATCCATAGGATCCGACAAGTACAGCACTGGATACTCCAGTGGGGCAAAAACCAACTACGCAGTCAGCAACAACTACGTTCACGGATCCCAGAACTCCGGTATGTTTAGCAAAACCTCAAGCTCTTTGAGCCATTTTTCTTGATGTACATTGTTTCACCCAGTGGGAGGCTGTGCGACTTGCAAAGGTCCATTCCCAGGCCCAAATGGCAGCATCCACGACTATAAGCTCGCTTCTTCAGTGCCCGCCCTCGCAGGAGCTCAATCAGGACAGCAAGCGTCTGCTGGAGCCGCTGCTGTTTCTCACCAAACGTCCACTACTTTTCCCGGAGATTCAGGGCACATTTACACCAGCAAACCAGTCACAGAGCATCAAGGGGCAGGGGCTGGATCTTCTGAGTATTCGGGATCAGGTCACGTTTCTTCTGGCTTGATTTCTTCATTTCCCGGACCAACGGGAAGCATCTACGACAGCAAGCCAGTAGGAGCTGCAGCTGCAGCTTCATCCGGAGCTGCCTCTGGAGCCTCGTATGGTGCAGGATCAGGTGCAACTTCTGGCTCCTCTACATCTTCAGGCTTCTGTAAGTTAAGCTCGAAAACATGCAAAAAAATGTACTTAGAATAGCTTCACACACGCTTCCAGCTCCCCCCTGCTCATACTCTTCTGGAAGTTCAAACTGCGGCGTTGCCCCCCACTCAAATCCCCAGCCAAATGCTGGATCTGGATTGTCGGGGATTATTGGGGTTCTGCCTGGCCCATCTGGCAGTATCCACGACAGCAAACCTGCAGTAGCTGGTGCTCATGGCGCTGCTGCAATTGCAGGTAGGCTAAATGAGGGTGTTCCACTGGCGCAGAATTCTGAAAGTCTGTTGGATTAGGCAGTGGAGCCTACAGTGGGTCTGGATCATTGACCGGCGGCCATTCTGCTGCTGCAGCTGGAGCCGTAGCTGATTCTGGTGTCGTTGGGGGTTCCTATGATGGAACAGGCTCGATTACCAACAACCCCACTACTCACTCAGCGTCCAGGCCTGTTTCTCAGGTCAGCTCAGGAGCAGTTTCTCAAGCGAGCGCAAGTGCCAGTGCTCAAGGAACTTCTGAAGGTAAATTCTAGCTACTGTCTTATGGCGAGAATTTGCAATTTTTTTGGTTATAGTCAATGGTCCATTCCCAGGACCAAGTGGAAGCATCCACGATTACAAACCCGCTCCAGTCGTAGGATCAGGCTACTCTGGATCAGGGGCTCAGCCTGCCTGCAGTTACACCCCTGGTTCTCCAAATCCTTGCTCCACTGGAGGTTCTTCATATGGATCGTCTGGGAATGTCGTCAAACAGCCCGTTTTGTCTGCTGCTGGATCAGGCTCATCAACCGGCTCATACGGTAAGTCGCGGATTTCCGGAAAAAATCACGGGTTCCTGCAACTGATTCTCCTCCACGCTTAGATGCAGGATCGTCAAGTTCATCAGATTACAGTGGATCAGTCAGCAACATTCCAGCGTCGCACCCAGTGGTAGGGCCAGCATGCAGCTACACGCCTGGAAGTCCCAGCAAATGCAGTGGAAAGGGTTGGAGGCTCCAAGACCCAACCGTATAACCGTGTGCTTAATGAGTGTTTTTCGATCTTAGAAAGCTCCGTATCAGCGCCTTCAATTCACCCAGAATTGCCATCGTCAGGGACTTACTACGTGAATAAGCCATCTGTAGATGTGGAGCCTCCACTAGTGGTTGCTGCGCCTAATTTCTCCAGTCAGTACCCTTGTGTGGACAGCAGTTGTGGAACGGTACAAAACGGTAAGCAGATTGAATGGTAAAACTGCACTCTAAAAATGCTAGACGCATGTAATTGGGAAAAGTTAAAAGTTGAGCTTGCAAATCCCTCTGCAGGTGCCGAAAGCGATGCCCATGCTGGATCTGGAGGATCTGGGGTAATTTACGTGGATCACAATCAAGAGGGACAGTATCAAGGTATGGATGGTGGAAGAACTCCCCTGTTTTTGTGACTGGTAAATGCTCGGTTTAGGTGTGAACCACGACAGTGCTCACCTATCTGGAGGTCTGGTGTTCCAAAATGAGGACGGAACGTACAGCAATGCGCCCATTGCGGGAAACCCCATCTACAAGAACGCGCAAAAGGGGGGATATGCTGTCAGCTCCAACGAAGCTGATAACACTGGAATTTTGATCGGTAAGCTGTTTTGCGGCTAGACCTGTTTTGAGGACTTTTCATCAATTCAGTCACCTAATTAGGACCAGGAACTGGACAACTGCCGGTGGAAGCTGACGCGAAGCCATTTGGAACCCAAGGGGCTTTTGGAGGTTCCGCTGCTTTTGCTAAGGACGCTAGTGGTAGCCAAGGGCTATCTGGAGGAGTTAGTGGTGGATTTACCAATAAAGCTCAAGGTATGGTGACTAAATTGGCTTAATTTATAAAATCTACAGTTGTTGATTGCAGTAACTAAAGGGTTTTTGTTAGCATACGTTAAATCATTTAATATACTCGTTACTTAGAGGATTCTGATTGCCGTACTTTGGAACACAATAGATTTTTTAGTTTGCAAGTTTGATACAAGAAATTTGTAGCTAATATTCGCTACTTCGGCTGAAAACCTTTAATGGATTCGCGTGTTTTTTAGCAATTTCTGGAAGTGGAGCCTCAAGCGGGCACAACTATGGCGCTGCTAATCAGCAGCATTCAACCAGTAGCTCCGGGGCTTTAGAATTCGGATCAGAAATCACTCCAGTCAAGGAGCAATGTTCTTCCTGTGGAGACACTGAAGTAATTGCCGCAGAACCAATTCCCTCATCCTCACACGCAGGAGCAGGAGCTTCAGGATTTGCGACTGGTCACGTCCTCTTGAACCAAGGAAGTAACACTTATGATGTAACGAACGCTGGAGCGTACTCGGGAAGTTCGCAGTTTGGATTGCCTGGTTGTGGCAGCGGAAAGTGCAGCTTTGGAGGCGGAAGCTATGGAGGAGCGCAAGCAGGCGGGATTTTGGAAAAGCTGTTCGGTGGTGGAGGATTGTCTGGAGCAGGTTTCAAACAGTTTGGAAGTCAAGCTGGAAGTGCTGCGTATTCCAGCTCAGGATCGTACTCCGGAGCCAGTGCAGGTAAGCAATGAAGAACATCCTGGGAGCAATTATGAATGGGAGATTTATGAATTTTTTTATTGCAGGTAGTTTTGCAAGCGCCCAGGCCGGAGCCTCCGCCAGAGCCCAAGCCGGATCTTATGCCCACAGCTATTAACCTAATTTATTACGTCCTTACAAAATAGCTGAAAATGTGTGATTACTTTGAATTGTAAAAGAAAAGACTTGACTTATAAATACATATTTTTAATTTAATTTATTTGCGTTTTATTTATATTCAATGGGTTGATTTTGACCTAAGAAGCTTCCTCAGGGATGCATATGCAGGCATATACATTATTTGGGTCTTTAATAAGAAAATTATTGTCCGTTAAAGTTGTAGATCGTGAACGCAGAAAACCTGCTGGATGAACAAAAAATTTTCATTATATCGGATCTAAAGCATGTAGTGTGTTTTTGAAATGACAACTTTTTATGGGCGGGTGAACCGATTCGCGCCTGGGCCGCACATATACACTTTGAATTCGACATTTTTTTCTTAGTGCGAGAGCATCTGTAGATCTGATAAACTTTTCGAATACACATTGCGTTATTAAACTGACAGTGATTTTGATGTATCAATTATTAAGTGTGATATCATTGTGTTCAGTGCAGTTTATTTTATAACACTGATAATAACGAATCAACAAATTATCAAGAGAGAAGCTGCAGATACTGCAAACACTAGGTTAAAGGTGGTCATGTACTAAATGTCTGTTAGTTTCGCCTTCTGTTAAATTTCCAATGAAAGTACACACACAATTATACACACTAAAGCAGTTTAAGTGCAAAAAAATGCGAATCGTCCTTCAATTTGAAGAAAAATGTATTACAAACTTTTGAAAATCATCTTCAAACGACCGGGTATTTATCATTGCAAATGAGATTGCACATTGCCGTGTACTGTTAAATATTGTTTTAAGAACTAGCCATCGACGTTGGGCAACAAAATTGTGCCTAAGATTCACTACAATAAAGTTTTTGAAAAACTGTTGGACCTATTTTAAATCGCCTGATTGATTGTGGACGCAAATTCGTATCAAGAAAAGATTAAATTAAATTAAATCGTATCGATATAATCCCGGTACCGAATCCCTATGTCTTACTCTCCGCCTGTAGTTCAGATGCTGCCCATTGATGATGTCCATTTGCATTGTATTGCACGATTGAAAGTTCTGATCGCGTAAAATATTACTACCTAGTTGTTTAGTGATTTTTATCGGAGACAATTGTTAAACCAGATGTTGAGCGGACATTTTCTAAAGAAGGCAGGGTCAATTTATGAAAAGCGCTCAAGATTAAGTGCAAATAAAGTGTCACAACTATTATTAATAACTTTTAATGCAATAATATGTTGTATTATTTGTTATTTTATTTTGTAACAACAAATAATCAATATTTAGATATATATTTTGTAATATTTTATATTTAACATAAAATGATAAACGTCATTACTGTTTCGTAATAATATATAATAAATATGTTTTCAATTTAATTGAAAAAATATTTGAGTTTACCTCGGTTATTTCAGAAAACATGGGTTTCGTCTTCTTATTTTCTATCACGCAACGCATTCTTGATGTTAAGACGATACGAATCTCTCTTCAGATTATAGTTGCAAAATATGTAAAACGAATTTATTAGGGCTTATTTTCAATTCTCTATATTATTTCTATGATTAATTGTGTATACCACGCTTCAAAATGGATTTTTCCCCTCATATACCCTTTGATTATTTTATGATTAAATCTTCTCAATTTAGTTAAATTTTTTTAGCCTGGGATTAGTTCAGTTAGAATTTTTTTGAACATACGCGCGATGGCTTACATTATGTTTGCATATAGTATATCATGGCTCTATAGCTCTTCCTCGTTTTACCGACAATTTTAAACAGATAGAACGTCTTCCAATCACCAAAATTAATTGATTTTTTAGTCCTATTCAGATACAAGTTGGAGCAGACGTTCATGAACAACATACACAAGAGCAGTCACAAAAACATGCTCCAATGCGAACAGTATAAAGTAATGCTGAACGCTGAACGATTTCGTGCTAAAAAAGAGCATTAAGTAATAGATCAACTCAAAGTAGCTTTCATCAACCACACACTAGTGCTGAACGTCAAAGATTATACAAAGCAAATAAGAAATTACGACTGAAAAATACAGAAACTCAAGAAGAAGAGTTTACACAAACCCAGCAATACGTACATCTCGTTAAAGAATGTTAAATGTTGCAAATAAAAAAGATATTTTACATTCAAAAGGAAATTAAATTAAACTTTACCTATTCCTGATCCATTTATAAATTATTAGACTAACAAGAATATTAAAATTTTAAAATAAAATTATTATTGCCATCATGCGTTAAACAAGTTCAATATTTTATGGTGTCTATTAATTTATGAAGTTATCACTTCTGTCTAGCGTCCCGTGACGCACACCGTTTTTTTTTGTATTAAACTCGTTATATTTCTCGTTTCTTGATAAAAACTTGATCAATACTATATTTTTAGAATCATTTTGGAAAAATATCAGTCAAAATTTTATATGCTTGTTTTTGAGCTCAATGGTTTGTTTCCAACCTAAGAAGCTCCCCAAAATGCATATACATAGAAAGTGTTTGAATCTATAATAAGAAAAATGTTGTCGCTTATAGATCGCGCCACTCAAAAACAGCTTAAAATGAAACAAAAATATCGACTGTTTCGTCGCCTTCTTCGCTTCTTTGAGACGAAAATGATTTAGAACTTGGTTTTACTAAACATACGGTAAAATACTTTACTAGAACACCTACATACGCAACTGAACTAACGACCAAGACCTGTTTGTTCTGTAAGCCAGGAATTTTTTTTATCCCTGTTTAGTTTATACCAGTGTACGGAATAGGAATTAATTTTAGAATAAGCTAGGCTAAGACACATATGTACTACTCAAGGGCAGAAAGACCGATTGGGGCGATAGCCTTTTTCTATAGGATATAAAGATTATTATTATATATATAGACTATTTTTCAAAGGTTCGGAAATAATGGTCAAAGACGCACCAGGAGCAAAAACTACCACTCAACAACTTGCGATACTTTTATTGAAATAAATAATAAATACTAGCTTAATTTGGTGTAATCTACAGTCATGGCCGGGACACTTAGTATTTGGCAACTGGAACAGCTACCAACTTCTTGTAAGCTGGGGCAGCAACAGGTTCGCCTTGCCTTTCCACTACTGCGTTAAAACCGTGTCCTTCATCGGAGTACTTGACCACTCGTACAGTACCATCAGCTTCATGAAGCGAGTACTGTCCAACCACTTTGTCTCCTTCGCGGTGTTCTTGCTGAGAATGGTAGTCGCCAGTGTGGGAGTCTTCCACCACATAAGCGAACTCGTATTGGGCTGGGCCGTATTCCTCCTTTTGAGCGTAGCTGGGGCCTGGAGCGTACTTGGCTACAACGGGGACAGCGACTTTGGAGTAAACTGGAGCTGGAGCATAGACGGGAGCGGGAGCGCTGTAGTAGCTGGGAGAAGCGATTTTAGCTACGGGAATGGCTACTTTGGCTACTGGGGCAGGGACAGCGTAGACGGGCTTAGCGGGGATGGCGTATTTTGAGGGACCAGCAGACAGGACATGTTGAACTGAGTTGTGGTTGTCGTTGAAAGACACAAAAGAAGTAGCTCCCTGGTCAGCAGCCGCAGCTACTGCGATGAGGGCAGCGATGGCAAAGAACTGAAAAACTATCATTAAACCCCCATACTTTTTAACTAGTAAAAAAACTTACTTTGAACATGTTGCTTGGTGGTGGTTGTTCGGTAACTTCGACTTGAACAGTGACTACCAGAGCGTTTTTTCCCGCTTATATATGAAAATCTCTACATAAGTGCACCACGCCCGCTCCCTCTACGCCTTGAAGCCAATTTAATCAAATTACCTAACACTTACATATCGGTAACAAAATATCTGACCCCTTTTCAAGATTATCTAAATACTGTCAAGGTTGGACTTATGCATATCAGTCGATTAATTTGGCTGCAAGACCAAATTCTCCAAATGTCTGGTACTTTCATTCATTCATTAGTAAAAGTACGGGTGTGCTTTTTAGATCAAAGTCATCAGTCGCAATACATAGTTTAATTTTATGGGGATTATATAATTACCATGTAAACTATTTAAAAAGTGGGGCTTTGAAAATTACGCGCCCAATGGGCTTTATGGAAAATAAGATTCAAAATTTCTTCATTTGGGTTTGGTTAACAAGAAGGCCTTCTTGGAGTTTAATTGCTCAAGTTATCATTGTGTTGATTTTATGAAAACTAAAAAATTGAGGTAATTTTGTTAAGTTAATTTACACAAATCTTGAACTATTCCATGCAGTGTTCATTTATGGCGGTTTAGTATGGAATAAAATAATTGTTTTTACCAAATACTTTTTGCAATGTTTTTTTAAATTTTTTATGCATTTTCTACTAAGAATTAATTGACTGTTTTGTGACCCCGCGAAAATCATCATCACGAGATCGTATGTCGCTGGCAGTTATACCAGCTTTGACCTATTTTGACTTATGGGCGCCCATCGACGTTCTGACTTTTAGACAAGTTTTGCTCGAAGTTTGTCTTGATTATCAATCAATAAGTCTGTTATTATTAGAACAGAAATTTATATTTTTTAATTTTTGTTTTGCTCAATTTCACAGTTGTCTGTTATAGACAATTTAAACTTTGAACTTTTGTAGCAACAAGTGCGAATAATTATGGCTTGATGGAAATATTTGCCTTTTTTTAGGCAAAACTTCAAGTATTCCAAACTACTGAGGTTTAACACCGAGTTAATATTTGAAAATGTCTTTTCTTCTTGACTTATTAGAAATTGAAAAATGCTCTTTTTTCCATTGAATGAAAATATGAGCGAAAAAGTTGAAATAATTATCACTTTTTTGGAAAATTACTGCAGAAAATCGACATTTTAGGAAAACTAATTAATCCGTTTCCAATTTTATGCGACAAATGAACTTTACACACACATAAACAAGTGAACTTTAAATAATTTACAATTACAGAGTAAAGTGAAATTTCCTGAACTACAAGAGTTTGGGAACATTATTTGCAAATTTCTATCGATTTTAATTGAAATAATGTACAATAACAGAACAAAGTGAACGTTCCTAAGAGCGAAAGTTTAGAAACAAAATATGTGCTTTTTTAGTTGAAACCATCAGTATTATTCAGATAGTTTTAGTAGCTTTGAGTAAAAATTAATCAGAATTCAAAGTAAATAAAGTTGTATACGTACTTTTAAAAATCAACAAAAACATATGTTGCTTAGCAACATTTAAAATGTAATTTCCAAGTCCAATATATTTTGTGATAATTTTTTTTTTAATTTATTAAAATTTTCGAAAAAAACCAAGATTTTTTGACTTGAAAAGCAAAAGATATTTTCAAATTTACCATCTGAATGAAAGAAAAAATAAAAAATTGCTAAACTAACAATTAAAAATAAAACAAATTTTTAAAGTGAAAATTATTTTTTGGTTTATAGAGTACTATATGATTTGGCAACGTCCTTTTAAACAGGCAACGCTGTCAGCTCATTTCTTTGACAATTGACAATCCCTCAGTCAGAAACTTGTTTACTTGCAGTAGCTTGCAGAGGTTAAATTAGTTTGCCGTTCATCATTTCCACATTTCTCTATAAATATGGCAAATACCAATACAGATCTGACCGAAGAGGATGCCGCAGATTTGCAGTTTCCTAAAGGTATAACCTCAAATAAGCTTCTTTGCGGTAACAGATTTCTAAATCTTTTAGACTCTCGTCCCCAACTGCCCACCACGATTGCGACCGTTTCGAATAAAAGCGTGGTGTTGGGCTGTTGTTCAAACTGTTTCAATGAACTCGTTTTGCGGTATATAGTCTGTGAAAAGTGTAAAATCAATATCTGCCTGGACTGCTTTGCCAATGGGGCCGAATTTGGCAACCATCAAAACGACCACGAGTACCGGATTTTCAGCACCAACTTCCTACTGTTCGAAAACTCCGACTGGACTGCTGAGGAGGAGCTGAAGTTACTCGAGTCCTTGCTGTTTTACGGCAATTGGAGGCTGGTAGCTTCAGACTTTCCGAACAGAACTATCGAAGAAATCAAGGAGCATTATGAGTACTTTTACTTGGATGGCAATGCCAATAAAAACCTGCCAGTGTGTAAGAAAGAACTAGTCATTCCAGAAGTGGCAATTCCATATAGATTCCAGTTAACCGACTCCGAAGAGCCTCCTCGTTACGCTTGCAATACTATCGGCTACCAGTCTTTGGCCGGCTACAACGCGCCTAGGGGGGACTTTGAAAACGAATACGACAAAAACGCCGAAGATCTACCAGCCTCGCTTGAGCCAATAGATCCGGAGGATCCGTACTATGATATCTTGACAAACTTGCAGTATGCAATCACACAGAGCTACAACAACAGGCTGCGGGAGAGGCAACGAAGAAAAGAAGTTATCGCAAAGCATGGCTTGCTGCTGCTGAGGAAAACCATCGCCTGGCTGCACAGGTACGACCAAACAATCACAAAGCCAGTCTACGAAAAATTCATGAGGTTCATGCACTTGTGCGAACCAACTAAGTTTGAGATGTTAATGGAGGGAATGCACAGGACTGGCGAACTGAAAATCCACATTCAAAGGTACGTAAAAGGCAAGGGTCTTTGTGTACTAAAGAGAACTTATAAGCTGAAAAATGGGGTAGCGATTGCAGATGCAAAAAGTTCACCATGTATAGTTGCCACCAAACAGTGTCACTACTATTGTTCGGTTCAATGTGTTAAAGTCAAATAACGGCAATGTCCAGCAAAAGGGAGAAATTTCGCAGAAAATTGCCCTTGTTGACGCTCCTCACCTACACTTTCATATTTCACATTGGACTTTTCATGAGCGGCCCTAAAAAGTGGCTGTTGCTTCCAACTGAGGAGGAAAAGGTACTCAAGTATCCCCCCAGCAGGCAGTCGAAATAAATCGCCTTAATAATCTTCAGCTTACCAAGTTCCTCTTTATGTATGCCTATGAGATAACAGTTGCTATCAGAAAATACCACCCAAATATTTCTTTTCTAGACTGATAAGTTTAAGAAAGAAAGGAATCACCACATTGGCAGAAGGAAGAATGTACCTACACTTAGAGCAAATCCGCCAGGAGCACAAGAAACAACTGAAAGTCTTTCGGTCAAAGCCCCACTATAATTGGAGAAGTATAAAGGCATCCTCGGGAGTGGCGGAAATCCCGAAATGGTCGCGAAAAAAGTCTTTTGTTACTCCACTGGATATTATTGGATTGCCCGGTTATGATAAGTTGTCTGAAAAAGAGAAAGAAATGTGCTCCAATGTGAGGTTGGTTCCTGAAAGTTACGTGGGACTAAGAGACATTTTAATTGCGGAAAATACCAAGTCGGGTCATGTGAAATTGCAACGCGCTCGAAGCCTGTTGAAAATCGACGTAAATAAAACGCGAAAGTTGTACGATTTTCTGGTGTCCGAAGGCTATATTAACAAATAAGTTTATTCAATCGACTTGTTTTTATGTATCATTGCATGTAAATTATAGGGCGTTGCTTAGATGAGCAAAAAGTGATTTTTAGTGCCTAATATATGCTAAATAGGAATCTGTAAATATTTCACATTTTATAGTTAGTTTTTTGATAAAGCCATCATCCTGCTTTGCCTTTCTTTTAAGAATTTGAAAATGCCGAGACGCTTTTAATTTCCGAAGTTCACATGCTGTTGGAGCACCGGAAGGCTCAGAATGAGTCTGCGGAAGACGAGCAGGAATTTTCCGATGTGTTTATGAAAACTCTCACCTACACGGACAGATTTCGCAAGTTCAAGAACAAAGAGACCATATCCTCAGTGCGGAAGTAAGTTCATCCTTGGGGAGTTTTTACTTAGTTTACCAAATTTGCATTTTCGCCGATAAATGCTGTATTTATCTATTCGATGCCGCTTGAATTGCGATTTCTAGCAGCTTATTGTTTGCTTTCAGTTTACTGAACCAGAAGAAACTGCACAAGTTTGAACTGGCTGCGATCGCAAACTTGTGTCCGGAGACGGCCGAAGAAGCAAAATCGCTGATTCCGTCCCTGGAGGGCCGTTTTGAGGAAGACGAGCTTCAATCAGTGTTGGACGATATTCAAACCAAGAGAAGTATTCAATATTGAAAAGTTGCTCAAATCCATACCAGTTTAAGAAAATTTGTTTTAATATAAATCAGTCTCAGATGGGGGGTTTTCTGTTGCTGTTCATCCGGAACCGAATACCACCTGTCCTGTTCACCATCATTACAAGCCCTTTCCTGTGTTTATCTAGTTTTAAGCAGAAATGTGGCCGCTTTTTCGGGAAGCAAAATGAACTATTTTTGCCCTTCGAGTTTGTGGTAAGCCGGTAAATAATTCAAAGGCACAACACGATTAGTATTCTGTTTGATAACATCAGCATGCTTAAACTGTTGTAAAAACGAATATACATAAGTGGGTTGGATCGATACCGGTGGCTTTGAACAGCAACAGTTCGGTTATTATGCGAACTGGAACATGTAGCACGATTTTGTCGCCTGTCCGGGGAATAAAATTACATATACAGTTAAAAATTTTCAGTAATATCCTTTGCTCTCAAGGGGGATAATTACGATTTTTCCTGGCAAACCAACACCTCAAGAGCGCTTTGATAAATGTTTACTCTGCCAAAAGCGGTTGTGGCGATTTAAATTTAGTCCCCCCGATAATTATAGATAGGAATAATGTTTTCATTGAACATCGGAATCAAATCTGGACCGATACGTATTTATACGTCTCGTGCTCTGTTGAAGGATCAGTGTGCGGAGAAACAGGCAAAGTGTTTGATCCGTTTATGATAATAGCTTCGATCTAGAAGCCCGAAAAGTGGAAATTTTTAATGTATAGGGTGGTTGATTTTCGACTTGAGAGGCTGGCAAAGTTCTGATCTTTCCATTATAGTCCTCTGTTCTTACTCTATGTCTACTGTATGTCTCGGTATGCTTTATTTTAATCAATTGAATTGGTAGCCGAAAGAATTTTGGTCTTGAGCCGCAAGAAGTTTGGAATATTTTTTGTATCTTTGCATCTTAATGGAAATGTTGTGAGCTCAGCAACCTTTGGTCGTTGGAAGCAGATATCTGAAAAGTTCTGATTTCCATTTTTGAAAAATTATTGCGGTGAGTTGGCGGCCGCTGCTCGTATCATTTTGCCAGTGAAAGCACTGAAGATTTTTGTTAATTTTTTCGCTGTTTTGATTGAAAATAATGATAGTGTTACTGATTTTTGCGAGATTCCGACGCCGATCGCGCGACGAATCGAACCGAATGGACGCGTCTTGACGTCGGCGCCACACGCTACAAATCCAGTGTGTTTAGCGCGTCTTTGTAGCGAGGACGGACGTTCGCGTTTCGCACGAATCACAAAATCTACGCAGATTTGCCGATTTTAAATTGCAAAAATTGAACCCAAAGTATTTTTTATCATGAATGAAAATCTATCGATCTAATCGAGTCGCATGTTTATTTGTTTGGTACATTTCGACGCGCCGTTGGGAACATTTCGCTTGCTGTTTCAAACAGCGCTAAGTCCTAGGAAAACAGTGTTTTTTTTGGGTGATCATTCGACGAAATGGTTCCAAACCAGCTGATTTAAGTCGGTTGAAAATTTCGTTCAAATCGCGCTCTTGCTGCCGACATTTCTAAAGACGAGGAGGAATTTACATTGGATCTATTCGAAGGAATCAGCTTCTAGCTATTGGGTAAGTGGCATCGGAAAAGTTTTGATTTATTTTTAAACTGCAACATTTGATTCCGGTTAAAGGAGTCAGCAAGTCTGTAGTTGTTTACTGTTGATTTTTATTATCATGACTAGACTTCTGTTTTTGTGTCCCGTAAGCAGATGATCAAAACTGCGCTATTCTTTGGGTCAAAAGACGACGATCTATTTTTATTAAGAAAAACTGTCTGGCTTCTGCTATTGATTGGTCAAAATTCTTCAGAAAATTTTGTTTTTTGAAACATCTCGCTGTGAATTTGTTCCTATGTAAGACTCCAGTTTGGAGGAAAGCAGAAATATTTTTTTGCGCAAAAACTGAATGCTACAAGATTTTACAACGAGCCCAAAAATGTTCAAAAATGATTAGTGCATCAACTCAAAAAAGCTCAGTTGATTCCAGCTGCCAAGTAAAAAGTTTTTGTATCAAGAATTCACCACTTGTCCAAGGCGGATAAACCAACACTTGTGTTGGACAAACTCGGTTGCTTCATTAAAACACGGGTCTTACAGAGGCACAAATTCACAGTGAATTTCATTCAATTCCTTAAAAAACAATTTTTGTTGAAGAACTTGGCCGATCAATGGCAGGTCATATGGTTTTAATTTGAGCCAAAGGATGTCTCAGTGGCCGTTTGATCATGTGCTTGGACTGCACTGGACACCCCTGTATGTAACTATCATTTATTTTTCCTCGTACCTACAGCCTCTAGTTTTCTGTTGATTTTCAAATAAAATGTTTTTTTCTTGTCACTCACTGATGATTTGAATTTATATTGTGTGCCCCTCTTCAATTGTTCAGCTGCCTTTCACTCCAGGTTAGTGCTTTTGTGTATTGAAGGCGCAGGAATTATAAGGATTATTTCAAGTGAACTGAATTGAAAATTTTACGCATTTGTTTTAATTTTTTTTATTTCAAGCGTTTTTCTTTCTATTCAACGCAACACGGAAGTCGCAAGTGGATATACTAATTAACGAATCGATGAATTATAAAATCCAATTTTCGTTTTTATCTCAAAATCAATGCTTATAAGGTTGCTAAGGCCTGCTGATTGTTTTCGAGTAAATGTTTCAAGAATGCAACAGCAATCTGTCGGGACTCCTTATACTGTGAGCGGTTTAAAAATGTTCATTTATTGCTCTTTTCTGGTTTGATTTTTAACTTTGAAAATTGGCTTTTCTGGAACATGCTGGAAGCTGGTTTGTTGATATAGAGAAAAATGTGTATTTATCCGACTTCTCACAAGAAGAGCAAAAGCCAAAAACACCTAGAAAGTAATGATCGTTTATTTTACAATTTGTGGCAAGTCCAACGTAAGGCTTGGGTATTTGTACGCGTTTGTGTCCTGAAGTAAGCATTTTGAAAATGTATAGAGTATATATTTTTTTTATTTTGTCACAACTTCGGAAGAATAATAGTTTTTTTTCAATTAAAAATATATTTTTGAATTCTTAACACAATACAAACAAAACATCAAAAAAACTTCTAAATCCAAACCAGACCAAAACTGAATCTTTTTGGAAGAAAATCAGAGAATGAAGATTGAAATGAAAAATTGGCATTTTGAATGGGGGATTGAAGAAGTGCAGACTAAAATTCTGCATTTTTAGCCCTTTCCAGCTTTGAGGCTTCGCCTTTTAAAGAATACTTGCAGCAAAAGCGAGCGAATAAACGTCCGTTAGGACGACTATTCTACGGTTTTAAGCCCGGAAACAGTTCGAAACCACAATGAACATTCGTTAGTATAAACAGCTGTTATAGTTCTAATAAAGTCTGAAAAATTAGAGCAAACAAACCATTATGAGATTGGAAGATGTTCATCATATGAATTGGAAATTTTACTAGCTACTTCCCTCGTGTGGCGTTATCAGCTTTGCCATTAACGAAACTAGGTAAACGACTTGAAGATAATTTCGTGTAAATAAGGTCGTTGAATGTGTTTCCATAATATCTCACAATTTTCTCCAATCTATCATATCAGTTGATGCGAAACAGTTTGAAAATGGAAATTTCCTTTCCATGTGTTCCTTGCTCGTCACACTTAACGACCCATTTGCATATTGAGAAAATGCCGGGTATTTATTAAAATAGATTTGCATATCCTGAATGGACTCAAAGTGCAAAACGTTGAAATTTTTCAGTAGCAACCATCAAAAATCCCCACTAAATTGCATTTATTTATATCAACAAATTATAGATTCTCTCCATGTGTTTACTATGAAATTATCACCGCTGGCTTAAATCTATTACCCAACAAAACTATTGTTTACAGTCCAAAGAAAAATGTGTTTAATCTAACTAGGACTGTCCTATCAACTAGAAGATTTTATTTTAATTTGTTCTAATCGTTTACTTTGGTGTTAGAGGCATTCGGAAAACACTTAGAAACGGCTTGAACTGGAACAGAACTACGGTTGATAACCATAGGCAAATAATTTGCAATTCCAAGCAGCAGCAAAGCCCAATAACAAGAATTGGCATGCAAATGAAATGCAAATCTACTGCATATAAAAATAGCAGTTTTTCAAACTTTGCAGCAAATATGTCTAGGCAAAGTGTGACTAATGCCTAATCCCTAATCTAACCGCTAAGCATTCGCTAAAGGATCTTTTAAACTGGAAATGCGGGGAGAAAACTCATAAAAACACCGACGCCCACAATATAGTCTAAATTAAATTAAAAATCCCTTGCCAGGTAGTCCGGAATTAAATTTAACAATGTCACATGGGCAACGTTAATAAAAGGCCCCTGGAAGAAACGATGTTGCAGTCGAAATTGCTTAGAGAATCTTTTGCTTGACGTTATTAAGCAAATTAAAAATGCTTTATGGGCGATTTTCCTGAAAACAAACATATCTATTCAAATACCTACTTAGTTTAAAAACAAAAAAAGGGGCATCAAGCTTTTTGCACTTAAAAAATGGGAATCCTTTGTAACCATTTAGTTACATTTACATAATGTGAACTAAACGAGCATCCCAACAAATACACGAGACCTTGACATCTAGAAAATATTATAAACAATCTGCGTCATTATTAAAGTATAACTACCAGTCTTAGGAAATGTATGATATTAAAAAGTGTTATTAAAATGATTTACGATCCGAGTCGAAAGTTACTGATAAAATTAATATTATGATATTTGTTGGTTTAAATATAGCGGCAGAAGATATCAATGGAATTAAACAACAATGAGAGTTTGACCTCAGCGTCCATGGCTTTTCAAATGGTCTCCTACAACATCGATGTAACGTTGAAACAAAAATACAGTAAATATGAATAGATCACGCGCCAAAAAAGTGCAGAAGTGATTGAAGGCAACGAGAAGAATTATCTTTGCTGGGTTGAAAAAGATCCGATATCAGTCAATACCAAACAAAGGCAATTTGCGCAGATTTGATGCTGTATATGTTGTTTCAGATCAGGTTTTTGCGTTTGATTCAGCCTGCTCTGAAGACAATTTCAGTAGCTTCGTGAGATTTTCAAAAAGCTGGTTAGTTTCCTCCTATTCATCGAATTACCTACAAATTGTAAAAAAATCAGCACTTTTCATGTAATTATTGACCATTCTTCCGCTTTTTGGGTGAGCAATCGAATAAATACACATTTCAAAGTCATAGAGATTTTTTTAAATATTTTTATTGACCCTCCAAGTCCAGATTTAGGCTATCGCGTCAAAAGTTGCTACGCATTTTTGTCTATATCTCAAAAATCATTGTAGCTACCAGATTTGGGTTTTAACCTCTGGATGGAGCGTTCAAATACGAATTTTTTGGTATAAAATATGAATTTGGATATTTTTCCAGTTTCCATACAACAAGCCAAATTCGAAAGTAAAATGTTTCCTGAGGATTGGGACAAAAGCAAACAAATTTACACTCTAAGTGTTTTCTTGCTTTTCACAACCTACGGAGAATAATTTTATTTTGGAATTTTGCTCGATAGGAGGAAACTAGAGTAATTTGAAATTATTTTATATTAAAGGATTCGTTGTTCAATGCTTTATCCAGTGATTGAAATTTGAGCTTCGTAGGTGAAACGATTATTGAGATATAGGCGTTACGCGATAAGGACTGTTACGCTAATTTTGAACTTTTTGGAAAAATATGGATGTCAGCTTCAGCCAAACACTTTCCGAAAAATGAATGTTATGAAATGAACGCATTTTGTAAAAAATCCCACCGAATTTTTTTTGGTTTGGTCAGAACCGCGGATTGAAATCATTTTTGATCTTCCCTTGAAACGGTGCCACAGAAATTTTCAAACTAGCGTTTTATATGAAAATATTCGCTATTCCATTCTCTACCCAGAGATGAAAAACTGAGCTTCGTAGCTGAAACGATTATTGAGAAATGGGCAAAAGCGCAGAGCTACTGTTGCGCGATTGACTAATTTTGGACTTTTCCGATTTTTGAAAAATAGTTCGAAAACTTTGCGGGGTATTATAAAGTTTTCTGTTATAAAATGAGCGTATTTTGTAAAAATGCCCGTGAAAACATTGCATTCGCTTTGGTCAGATCCACGAAAGAAAAACTTCGCCTATTCWATGCACTATCTAGTGAAAAAACGAGCTTTGCAGCTGAAATGCTTAATGAGATGTGAATAAAAACGTGGATCTACTTTTWAAWCAGATTTACTTAATTKAATTTAATCATTTYTTTATGAGTAGATGTTCGATAGGTACAGAGCAATAAAACACTGAAAAATTTTAGTTTTCGCTTAAGAAACGGGAGGGAAAAGACGGTTGTAAAATTTTGATTACTGTGTATKTARAAGCATTTGYATTTTAATTTTCYATCTGTTGGTACCGAACAGAGTTCTTCAGCTCAAACGGATGGTGATTTATTAAGAAAAAYTTGACGATATTTTTGAATCGTTGGTCTAAGCCTGACATTTTTGGCAAAAAGGAAACAAGACCACAAAAGAGAATTTTATTGTCTTTTGAAAAAATCAATTAGATCAGAAATCAGAAAATTATCCGTTCTTAAAGTGGAAATAAATATATCCCACTTTCTGAGCATTTCCGAGAATATGTTATTTCCCAATGTGAATCTTTGGCAAACATCTTTTTAATAGTTAAACTGCTTGGTATTATCAGGCGCTAAGTTCCTTCTTTCAACAGCTCTTTCTGGGATTGTCGTTCAAAGTAACTCGCTTAAAACCACCTCTCATCCTGTGAATTGTTGAGTTCTTATCGCGCATTAACACAAAGACAAAAAGACACTGAAATTGCCTCGATTAGAACCAGCCGATAATACCCATTATTCTGATTGACATTTTGCGCGTTTCGGCACATCAAACCCAATATCCCAGTGGTGGCAAACAACAAAATCATCATAGTTATAGATTATATAGGACGAGCATTACAAATTATAGGTTTAGTGCCGTTAGAGTCGGGCCTCAAATTAAATTAATCTCTTTAGTTCTCGTTGGGTTTGTTATGTTTAATAAACGCGTTACGAGCTCGGACAAATTGGCCCAAATTGAATTAAATTTGATCAATTTTATACMGAGATATCGAGCTACGGGATGGTGCATTTTGTCTTTAGGTTCAATCTTCTTGTATTAGCTTCTCAATCAATTCACGTTCCAAGTACTCTATTAGCKGATGGTGTAATTATYAATAAGCTAACAGCTGYATGCAATATGATCCTCAACTAGTTATTGAATCAAGTCAAGCGGACCTAAATCTGGACTATTGGCGGTCCAAAGCAAAGTGAAACATTACCTCGACTTAGTTCCAGCAAGACTTTAATCCTGCTGTAAACTCCGGTAGTTATTCAGTTAAGTACTTTATGATTGTCGACTCAATCCACATCAAGTGGGAACTCAGTAGGACTACAATAAAACGGAAAAAATGTATTTGCTAGTGATCCGTTTCAGCGATAAGGAAATTGTGGAATGCCTGGATACTTGCGGCGATATAATAATTATCTTAATGACTTCCCAAATGATTGTGTTTAAAAGCTGCGCATTATCAAAGTATTGTTTACGCTACCGAATGCAGGGATTATTCCTGCTGATAAGCAGCTAACAATCTTGTTAAGACATGGAAATTACTGCGTTTGAACCTGCTGCCTTTAACTAGAAGCAATTGATTCAGACACTGTTGAAGTGTTCAAATGGTTGAAAACTGTCTTTATATTGTTTTATTCGTATTTTATGGGTAATTTGCTGCATATTTCGGTTTTTCAATAGTCTTGTTTAAGCAGCATCATGTTTGCGTCAATTATGCAACTCAAAAAAAAACACGCACATTTAAAACTTCTTGAAATCAAGACTTTTGTGTGAAAACTGCCAACATTTTCTTCACTTTCTACCAAGGCCCTTTAGTTCTCTCTAATACAGTAAAAATGAGCCTTCTTGCTCATGTTGCTTCCGAGAAATGAGCAAAAACGGTACGAAAAACATGAAATTTTGGCTTAATCTTGCACCTAAGGGTCTCGTTTTTTGGGTCAAAACAACTCGACTTTCCTCACTCATGTTCTTATGACCGAATCGAGTTTTCAAGTCTCTATTCAACGATGCCAAAACGAATTCTGTGGCTCAAATGGTTCTTGAGAAACTTCAAAAAAAGCAGCGTCATGTTTGAATCAATTTTGTATCTCAAAAAAAAACACGCTAATCGAAAACTTCTTGAAATCTATACTTTTTTGAGAAAACTGCCATAATTTTCTTATCGACAGTTGACTTTCTAAAAAGACCATTTAGTTCTCTGTGGAATGATGCAAACATAAGCCTTCTTGCCCATTTTGCTTCCGAGAAATGAGCAAAAGCGGAACGGAAAACATGAAATTTTGGCATAATCTCGCACCTAAGTGTCTGATGTTCAAATTTCGCTTTCTGGATGAAAACTACTCGAATTTACTCACTCATGTTGTTATGACTGAATCGAATTTTTAATTCTCTATCCAACTATGCCAAAACGAATTATGTGGCTCAAATGGGGCTTGAGAAACTTCGTAAAAAGCAGCGTCATGTTTGCGTCAATTATGCAACTCAAAAAAAATACGCACATCTAAAACTTCTTGAAATCAAAACTTTTGTGTGAAAACTGCCAACACTTCCTTCACTTTCTACCAAGGCCATTTAGTGCTCTCTGAAATAAAGTAAAAATGAGCCTTCTTGCTCATGTTGCTTCCGAGAAATGAGCAAAAACGGTACGAAAAACATGAAATTTTGGCACAATCTCGCACCTAAGTGTCTGATATTTAAATTTCGCTTTCCGGATGAAAACTACTCGAATTTCCTCACTCATGTTGTTATTACTAAGTCAAATTTTCATTTCTCTATCCAACGGTACCAAAACGAATTATGTGGCTCAAATGGGGCTTGAGAAACTTCGTAAAAAGCAGCTTGAAATCACGACTTTTTTGAGAAAACTGCCAACATTTCCTTATCGATGGTTCACTTTCTAAAAATGTCATTTAGTTCTCTCTGGAATGATGTAAAAATAAGCCTTCTTTCTCATTTTACTTCCGAGTAATGAGCACAAACGGGACGGAAAACATGAAATTTTGGCATAATCTCGCACCTAAGTGCCTGATATTCAAATTTCGCTTTCTGGATGAAAACTACTCGAATTTCCTCCCTCATGTTGTTATGACTGAATCGAATTCTTAATTCTCTATCCAACGATGCCAAAACGAATTATGTGGCTCAAATGGGGCTTGAGAAACTTAGTAAGGTAAAAAGCAGCGTCATGTTTGAGTCAATTTTGCAACTGAAAAAAAAACACGCAAATCGAAAGCTTCTTGAAATCACGACTTGTTTGAGAAAACTGCCAATATTTCCTTATCGATGGTTCACTTTCTAAAAAGACCATTTAGTTCTCTCTGGAATGATGTAAAAATGAGCCTTCTTGCTCATTTGGCTTCTGAGAAATGAACAAAAGAATTTATGAAGAAACATTGACATAATGAGCAAAGTTTTAAATGAAGTTTTGGAAGATTTATCAAAAATTGCTTTGTGCATTTGACAAATTACAAAAAATTGTTACTTCGCTCTCTGACCGCGAAAGCCCCAAGTTTACACAACTTCTTCTGCTGATGCTCAGCCTGAGAAATTGGACCCATCAACATGGCCAACACAGTCAAGGTTCAGTAGAAGTTTCCTCAACTCCTCCATAAATGCAACTGTTCATTCATAACTAATTAGAACATGAATGTGAACACTGATCTAGTTCGTTCATCAGTAATCAGACCCTGATAGTACAACATCCTGCCCAAGGTGATTGATTGTTGGAAATAATCAGGTTAGATAGTGATTATTTGAGCAATTAAGCACTCCTCGATTATATTATCGTATTACATGATGAAGTATCACTATTACCAAGCTCTCCGATGCTCGTAATATCCAAACTGTTTGTTGTTGCCTATCAGTGGTGGTTGTGAAATAATCCGGCCATTATCGATATGCAAATGCAAGTTCCGACCAGATGTATAGCTTGGTTGGAAAATGTACAGTAAGCAATTAATGAAGTTTGCCTTTACTGGCCACAGGTAATTGGGTAGGGGCTCTTTTGGTCCGTTGGGGCTACTGGATGCAATTACCAACAAGAAATACATAACAATTATCTGGTCTGGTTCCGGTTTTATTCGCAATTTTTTCAGCAAAGTCTGGATGTTTCTTTGCCCAGTAGACTCGAAACTGGTTCTGGAGTGCCTGAGATTAAAACATCTTGATATTTATCTTCTCAAATCTCAAACAGTTTCTTCTATTTGTTGCGGATTTTTTATTTGCGTATTATCTCGACGGTTTTGTGTTAATTTCCATGCATAAGTGTGTTTACTCGAAATTGTTGTTTCATTTTCATTTCATAAATTCGACTCTTCGTTTCATAGTGGTTTGTGTTTTTTAATTTTTCCTTCTTCACTTATGGCGTTTTCTGCAAATTGTTTATTTCTGCAATAGATTTTATCTTTTAATTTGGTTGTGAGTGTTTTGAATGTGCACTCAGTCTCATTTGGCCTGTGAGTTACAGTAGTTTCTATTTTTGATCAGATCTTGTGTGATGTGTGAGATGTTGTGTTTCTTTCTCTTCTTATTCGTTTCGAAGCTTCATATTTTTCAGTATTGCCGTGTCTTCAAATTTGTTCACTTTCATAATTTTGCGTTATTTGAATAAAAATAGTGATTTTTGAAAAACATTTTTTCTCTGCCATTTTAACCGTCAGCTCCTATTTGTGAGCGCGTTTTGTGAACATGCTGGTCCCATTTTCAATTATTTTATGGATTAATCTCTGACTTCCTATTTGATTTGCGTCGTTTACTTATTTTCTTTACTCTTGGTGTATTTTGCTTTTGAACAAGGTTTTATTCTTAGTGGGCATTTAGCGAATCTTTTAACAGTACCATGTACCATCTCATTTAATTACGGTGCTGTTTGCAAAATATTTCCTTGTTTTTTCAGTTTTCTGACGTGCTTTGTCATTAATTGCAGTTGCCTTGATATTTACTCTCTTTTGAACGCGATTTTTTCTGCTGGGCGACAATTTCTTCACAAGCTTTCCAGTCTGTGCACTGATTATAATTTTAATTTTTCGTCACAGTGTGTTTCGATTGTGATTGACTAATTTTCTGGTTTCGGCATCCATACATTTTTGTTAGCTTCATCCGCACCTTTCTGAAAAAAAATTGATCCGCCGTAAAAGTTAAACCGCATTTAACAATCTAAGTGTATTCAAAGTGCGCAACACGCAGTTGCCTTAAATTGGCAAGAAAATCATTTTTTTCTCGAGTTCCAAATAAGTACGAAAATGATTGGCTGTTTATATGCTGGAATCGTATACGTTTAACGACTTCGAGTGCCATTCTTCGGCCTCACACTAAATAAGCAACTTTGATTTATGAAACACATTAAAAACTCGTGCTAATGACGCTGTATTTTGTTGTTAATGCCTTGAAAGTTCCACCATTTGGATCGCCTAAGTGGAGACAATGTTTGGATAATTGATTTTGAAATATGCTTAACCATATTAAACAGGGTTATTTGAAGTTAACGTAAAAAACACGAAATTGTTGTTGAAAAATTTCATATTTGCAACTAAATAATAAATTAGATATGGCAATGAATTTATTTACTTGCGAATGTCCCACAGGAAAAATTCTGTATATAGAATGCCTTTTATTTTCCCTAGAAAATGTTTTATTGGGTTGTTTGCGATTTTCCCGCATATGTTCAGCATTCCCTAGATGAGTGCGAAAATGTTATTTCCGCAATGAAATTTCACTGGCTTGATGGTAATCGTAATCGGAAAATATTGAAAATCAAACTGTTTTTGAGCATGAGCGGTTTGGTCAAAGGAAATTGCTAAGGAAGACGGAAAGACGAACCACATTCAGTTTGTTTGAGAACTTTAGTCCGTTTCAGACGTATTTTTGTTGGCTTCTGGAAAATTCTGCTGCCGCCTGCATTGCTTGCATTTTTCAGGGTTTTAACGCTATAAGCGATCAAAGATTCTCGATATAAGACATTTATAAACTTTTGCAAATTCGAATCTTCTGTTAAATGATCGCGAAGAGTTTCCGCCAGTTTCAGTTTTATCAAACTGAACTTCGGCGGCAAACAAGCCTCTGAAGATGCAAACCATGCGAAAAGTCAGGACCAAATTCCCATCGACAACGGTCTCATAATACTAATTGTTTGCATTTTGCCTAAAATGGGAATATTTTATTGAGTTTTTTGAAGTGTTTCAAAAGGGAGATTGTTACTGATCCAAACTGCTATTGCTTCTAGAATGTGCTGGACAATTGGCGCATCTCTGTGCCGTCTCACATTGTTAATGGTATGTGTTGTTCCCGTGTTGTGCAAATTCCACTGAACTCATTGTCCCCGATGTAAATCGGCATAATAAGCAATTAGCGTTCAAAACGTGTCGCGCGAACGATAAATTTGTAAGTTTCTATGCAAGCCGAAACACGTCGCCCCAAAATTTGGACATTGAATGGCGAAATTAAATAGATCCCATGCTGAACTAATGGTCCACTCTTCCTAGGGTTGATATAGGTTAAAATGTACGTGCCTAATTACCAGGATGGAGATTTGAATACTAATTATGGTGCGGCCACCATGGCGGTCGCCAAGAATCGATATGGAAATCGGGCAATTTTGACTCGTTTTCTAGGAAATGCGATGGGCGCCTAACGACTGACTATAATTGCAGTTGGAGGCCATTATCGAATCATGGGAATTTATGGGGGAAACGTTATGCGACGCCCGAACTGTGTCACTTGTGGTCATTAACGGCCATGCAAATCAGCCCCATCCAACCGTTTCGCTCCTAATTTAATTATCGGCCTTGTTTCTCCAAGGTTTATTCCAATAATCACTTGTCAATTGTACGAATCTAGACTAATCTGTACAAAGGGCGACCCGAATTCTAGGGATGATTCGATGTCGATTTGGCCTGAATCTTCTTATCTAAGAATGCTTCCTAAGAGCGGTAGGGATCTTTCAAGATGGGCTTTCATGGAGGAACATTTTTTCAACGTTTTGGATGGGTGAAAGCAAAAAAAATGTTTGCATCCAGAAATCAAACCTTCAACTTCATACTCATGAAAGTGTGTATGAAGCGAAGAGTCTAATCCACAAAGTAAATGGAAAAAACCAAAATTTAAACAAAACG
>NW_026018508.1:17007638-17065386 GCF_020466585.1 Dendroctonus ponderosae
TTCTGGTCCATTCTGCATTTTCCCCAAACAGAGGTTTCTGGTTCACCCAATGCATAGTTGTAAAATTGGAAAAACAAATGAATAGCGACGGTCCAAGAAGCATTCGATCTCTCCGTCGTTTTATCTAATAAAGTTGCAAAGGAAGTGAAACTAACGAGGTTTCTTTTATTGCGTTTCAGGAACGATCGAGTTCGGGAAACTGGATGATTTTGTAAGCGCAGGAGGACCGAAAGCCGAGTCTCGTTTAATTCCACCATTCCGGGGTAAGTTTCATTTCAAGATTTCGTCTCTTATTTGGCATAATCATTATCCAAAAGTGTTTTACCAGTTGTGCGACCAGTGCGGTTTAAGTGCGGCACAAGAGTTCGTTGCTTTCCTAAATTGCTCACTTTTCTTAAGTTTCCCTACTTGTCTAGTGTTTTAATTGCCAAATACATAGACCAAGGCTGGCTTCGGCTGCTGATATTAACTTCAATGCTTTTAGCTAATATAGGGAAAATTCCCTTGAATTTGATTAGAACATATCCACATTTCCGCACTTTTCTCCCTGATTAGATTGGCAAAGCTGCAAAGGTTGAAACCTAATTAAAACTTAAATTAATGTCTAGGGATTGTACGTAATTGCATTCCTGAGTGCGAAACCACATTTAATTAACTATGGTCGCTATCATAACTGAAATTTTCCAACTTGTGTTTGTTGCACATATGCAGAACTCTATTAATGTATTTAGCGAGCAGAAAACATTGTTAAGTGCTTATGGTTGAACAAGTAAATCAAGCGCAAATCACATTAATACATTAGTAACTCGTGAAGTGCAAATCTGCGTTTTTTCACACAAAGCAGAGAGTATCTCAACCGGAAGGGACCCAATCTAATCTAATCAATTGATTTTAATTATTGAAATTCAGTCTTATCTGCTGAAAGGGAGATTTTAAAATAATTCCTGTTCATATTGATCGGCGGAATAATGTTTGATTAATGGTGACTGAAGACGCTAAATCTGGCCTTTAAAGTAGGCCTGGGTAACTCAGTGAATTTTTAGGAGTTGGCGCAGTGCTGCGCAAATGGCTTGGTGCGCCAACCCAACGCACCGGCGCAGTAAGTCAGATCCGTTGCTGGGAAAATGTTGATGACTTTTTTAGTTTTTTAGATTTATTTTAAAATCAATTTATTAATAGTATTTTTCAGATGTCTTCAAATTTCAGAATTTTACAGTTTTAGCCAATTTACTCTTTCTTCTAAATGCTCAATTTTCTAAAGTTTCACTTAAAAATGCTGACAATCTAAGGTATTTTCCGCGAAAAATTATGAAATAAATTTCGAATCCTTCGTCGCTTTGTAAAAAGTTTTGAAATCCCTTTCCAGCTTCGAATTTGGCACAAAAATCAACAATTTTCTATCAAAAAACGAACAGAATAAGCGAAAGTTTATAACAAATTATTTGGATATCCCGTCACCTCCATTCCTGTAGAATTTGTTAAAAAATGTGGTTTTTAGTTTTGACTGAATTTTTTTTGCTTTGCTTTCTAGTCAAAAACGCTCTATTTTGTAGAACTTCACTTAAAAATACTGACGGTCTGGAAGACTTTTACGCGAAAAATTACAAGATAAATTTATAGCTTTGTAAAAATTTACAAAAACTTTTTCAGTTTCAAATTAGCGACAAAAAAATAAATTCTTACCGTTTTTCCCGAAAACCATTAAGGTTTTCTCCAAAACGGATCACAAAACTAAAAGTTTTTAATCGAAAACGCAAAAAAAGCATTATTTTCTGATGATTTTCTTCTTTTTTGACAATAATGGGGTCTTTTCAGCCAAAAATTACAAAATTAATTTTGCTAGAAACTTCGCATCATTCATCGGTTTGCAGGGAACTTTAGAAAATCTTTTTCAACTTCGAATTTGGCCCAAAAACCAAATAGTTTTATTTAGTTTTTTACCGAAAGTAATTAGGACTATCTTAAAAAAACGACCAGGGAGCAAAAGTTTACAAAAAATTATTGGAAAAATTCGCCTCCCTCGTCGCTCTGAAGATTTTTAAAGTTTCTTTAAATTTTCAGGTCATCCTAGTTTTAACAAAGTTTCTATTAAGCAATTCTTTCTACGCAAAAATCGCATTATTATTTAGTTAAAATACTGACAATCTTCAGGTATCTTCAGGTAAAAAAATTGTAAGATAAATTTTTTTGGAACACTCGCCTCCTTAACCGCTTTGCAAAAATGTTTGGCAAACTTTCTACAGATTCGAATTATGGACAAAATCCTACTAATTATTTCTAGGCCTTTTTCCAAAAATATTTCCCCGAACTGAAAAAGCGAAAGTTTATAATCATTTATTTGGAAAACTCTTGGAAACTGGAGTTTCTTCACTTTTAGGTCCGTATTTCTAAACAACACTGTCTCTAAACAGAAAACAGCGTTTTTCCTAACGTTTTACTGTAAAATACTGGCAAACTGAATCTTTTATGCAAAAAATGAAGATCGATTTTATAAGAAAACTCGTCGATTTTCTTTGGACTCAATTGTTGCTTGGAAAATCTGTATTTCCCCGAGTTGTTTGAAAAATGTAGAAAAACGTTTCTCCGAAAAAATATTAATAAACCTTTTATAGGCGTGAAAATTCCAGTCGCGGGTCTCGTAAAGCTTTAACAAATTAATTATAACACATTTACCGAAGAGTTATAACTCGTTACTTCAGAGAGCGGCAACAACTCAACACAGTGTTACCCAGGCCTACTTTAAAGGCCGCAAAAAATCGTTTCTAGAACTAAGTGATTTGGTTTTTGCAAATTTTGGTATCGAACAGTTTCGGTCTGTGCTTGGATATTCGCATTCAATACGTACATTTTCGGGAAAATTCACATAAATCCGGCACGAATCCAATGCAAATAATACGAAATCTAATTTTGATCGCAAAATGTCCACAAATCAAAAACTGTTGTTGGTAATGTGGTTGATTGTCGAGAAACCGTCCATACAGCAGCATCTGGATGAAATTCGCGTGCATATAGCTCGAGAGTTTGGCAAAAAATATGTTTTTCTTTCACTTGATAAAAGAAAATTTTTATTATGAGTGCCGTTTACTTTGGCAAATCATCAAAGAACTGGCGAAAGACACTGTGGACAGATTTTTGCCGGGTCTTTTATTTGCGGCATTGATGAGGTTTTTTTATTTAATGGCCCGATCAAACGAAGAAACGAAGATTGACATTTTTTATGTATCTGCATAAGTAATCAACGCTCTAACAATTTTCTCAGCTCATATTAGGTAGAAATCTCACTTTCTTTGCAGCCAATTCATGGATTAGACAATAAGTGTGTTCTTTTGCGGTTTAGTTTCACATTTAACTGATGGGCGTGAAGATTTTGCCAAAAACTTCAAAAAAAATCAGTCTTACGAATAATTAAATTATATATTTTTTAAATTAATGTGCATAACGTCAGCTTAATAAAAGTGAAACTGGTAGAAACTCGTCTCGGTTATGCTATAGAAGATTTTAGAGGGTTAAAAAACAGACGACAGGAAAAGTATCCAGAAGTTATTAAACGTCTTACGTCTAAACTGGAAGCGGTAGACATTCGTCTCTTTGTCCACCTATAGAAGAAACTTGAATGTTGAATTGGTGGAAAATTCAAGCAAAACAGGAAGCAGTAGAGTTTTCCAGAAGCCAACAAAAATATGTTTGAAGCGGACTAAAGTGCGGATTGAGCGGACTCAAACAAACTGATTGAAAAATATTTCTCACTTCCAGAAGAGTAGATAGAGACTCGTCTTTGAGTCTAGTTTTTTAAAACACTTGAATTGATCAAAAAATCAAGAAGAACCGACCGCAGGCAGATTTTTTTTGGAGTAACAAACTTTCACTGGGCGAACTAAAATTCTCAGGCAGGCTGGTTTTGAAAAATTTCCCAAGCCCGATTTAGAACATCTAGAAACTTGTCTTTTCTCATTAATACCAGACACTCGTTGTCTTGTTGTTAAACTACTTGAGAGCACGGGAAAATAAACCAGAAAATGTTTTGATTGATCTTTGATCTTAATATTGTCTTCTACCAAATCATCAATATTAGTGATCAGTTTCAACAGCGGTGTCATTGAAAACAAATATTTCGCGGATAAAAATTGGTTGAACTAACCATCAAGCATTCTTAGGAAGATGGAGAGAAGCCAGATTTTGAAAATAAAACAATTTAGGTCCGCTCTGTTATCTGTATGTTCGGTAGAGCATCAGGCAAAAACCGTTTTGCAGTTCCACAAACGCGATTTTGCAATTCTTTCTCAAGCGAAATTGAACTTTTTCTCCGCAAGATTAATAAATAATTGTTCGCTCTGGAACATGTTGTGCCTGGAAATAGAGTTTCACGTGAACATATTATTCCATACAATGGGGCAATTCCAGGCACTGTCTATGGGTGCGGTTTCCTGGCACGAACGGATGCATCCTCCTTCCTCATCCTTTGCGCCAGTGTCTTTTCAACTATAAACGATCCGATTGTCTGTTCGCAACAAGAAAATGTATTTGCTAACAGCTACCATACTATTCAGCAATAAATTACCGTCTTTGACGGAAATTATACTTTGAGAACAGTCAGATGAGAACATGAATTTTGCATTTGCCTGCAGATTAGATTTTCGTTTTCAGTTCGCTA
Source organism: Dendroctonus ponderosae (assembly GCF_020466585.1). Taxonomy (NCBI): domain Eukaryota; kingdom Metazoa; phylum Arthropoda; class Insecta; order Coleoptera; family Curculionidae; genus Dendroctonus; species Dendroctonus ponderosae. Next base: position 17,012,290 of record NW_026018508.1, read on the forward strand.
TTTTGCATTTAAAAGTCTCGAGCGTTTTTCAATTCTTTGCGCTCACTTTGAGTCGAAATTTCTCATTAAAAGTTCCCAATTAGTCAACTTGAAAGCGGATTTTTGAACAAGGGAAAGTGCAAAATCAATAGGCAATTATTTAATAGGGTGTTTTTTTGAGGAGAATCGGTAGAAAATTCTCTACTTTCAATTATAGAACGACTGTACGAAATGATGTCTTTCAAAACCTGTTATTTTACCTTAATTGCTTAGAAATGCCTTAAAAGTAAAACTCAATTTATCAAATGACATTCGAGGTTCTATTAAGTCCTGAGCACGTTTCTGGCCGGAACTGGGGACGGAAACTTTATTTGAAAATAAAAAGGCAAAGGTTAATTGACAGCAGAATTTTAAAATGGCTTTTATGGGATAATTCGGCGTGTCCCAGTGTGAGCTCGACGTTTTTCCGACATTCCATAACTCGCTTAGAGCCTTGATCCTTCTGTTTTAGTATACAATTACCTATCGGCTATAAACTTTCAAATTTTGCGGTATTCGAGTTTGAGGCTAAAAACTCTATTAAAAGTCGGGCGTTTGCACATTTAGAAGAAAAAATTGCCAAATTCGCTCCTTAATCGAACCGTAAGCAATAAATGAACTGTGCAAATTTCACTGCAAACAAACGCCACAAAGGCCATTTGCTTAACATCCGATTCGAATGTCAAAGGTTTAACCGACGATATGTTTTATCCACCTTTCGCTTTAACCCCCATTTATGTTAATTAAACCCTTATTTTATTTCTTGTTTGTTGTTCTTACCGAGCACGGGCCTTTGCGGCTACAGACGGCACATTTTATTCCGTTTGCACAATGAAGGTTAAACAAAAAAAAGATTTGGCAAAAAATGCCCTGTACACATTATTAACACACCACCCATTTGCCTGATTTATGGTTTATACCCTAACATTGAGTTTTCCGAGTGTTTTTGAGTAATTTTTCAGCTATGTGGGCGTTGAGAGCATGACTGCATTGAATGCTGGCAATGTTGAGATTATTTCAACGTTTTTTTACATTTTATGCGTGTTTTGCGGAGGTTAGCATGTTGTCAAAAAACCTGATAAGGCAAGGACAGCAAGTCCGAAACGGTTTTTCGATTTATTAATTCCTCATCCAGCTTACGCTGAAATTTTGAAATTTTTGCTTCTACCTACGAAACGGTGACGAATTTCGTGTAAAGCTGACTACGAAAATGTTTGAGATGCTCTATCGAAAAGGTCCTAATGATTATTTAGCTTTTTCAACGGTTTCCGAGATATAGGCTCTTAAACATCTAAATTTGGGTTTCCTTCTTTTGCTTCTATCTCCTTAGAGGTTAGGAATTTCCGATCAAAGAAAGCTCTTCCGAGGCGAGCTATCGGAAAGGTTATTACGATTGATCCGATATTTTTAACGGTTTTCGAGATATGAGGCTTTTCAGCTGCCAGTACCTGAAATTGGGTGAAGCACTACCTGAATTTTAATTTTTGACACCAAAAGACAATTTTAGGCCCTAGAAATAGAATCTGACATAGAAGGATTTTTTTCCGATATTCTTTTTTTGTGCAGTTTTGAAGAATTTGAATTTGGCGCGTGACGTTTGTGAACTAACATCAACTTCCGTTCCTATGGCAACCAGACAACCGGAAATTGTCACCATCAAAGTCAAAATCAAGAAAATTCAACATGTCGCTGATTTCAAACGAACCAATCCAAATCGTCCACTTCCTAGCAACGGGTCTAAACAACATCTTTTTCTCAAATGTACACAAAATGGGAACCAGTTGTCACTTAACAAGATCCGTATGTGAAAATCAACAAAAATGATCTCAAAAAGCGCGTATAAGAAGCAAAAAATTGCTGTTTGACAAAAGTATTGAAAGTTAGTGCCTCCAGTTATCCAAAGCGTAAGTTCGAGATATTGCAAAACAACTACGTCTACTCTTCTGGGACTCTGAAATGTATTAGATTTGTGAAACTCTTCACTTCTTTAAAGCATTTTTATTATCTAAAGTAGATCCGTTTAATTAATTCTGTTGATTCTGTCTTGTTTGTTTCATGTGAATCTTCTAAACGCACAAAAACAACTTCGACTCAATGTTGATTGTTACGGTTTCAAACTTGGGGCCCTTAAGCAACTTGCAACTTCATAAGCGGACTAACTATTACTTATCCTTAGCGAAGTTGTAAACTGTTGCACCTTCTCCCACTAGCGCGAACTTTCGGGTTGGTATTTGGTTAGAGCTACCAAAGTGTTAAAAGTTTGTTTACTAATAACGAACACGTTTGGGGGGAGGCGGCAAAATGCAAACCTGATCCTTAGACACTTGTGAAAGTGCCTGAGAATGGGGGTGGTTTTTTGTACGGAATCTATAACAATTTAATTACATTCCCACAACACCAGCAAATTCCTGGCGAGTAATAACCCCTGTCAATTGCCTTATCAAATAGTGTTCCACGAATGTTGCGTGCTGTCCCGGATGAAATAATAGGGACTTAAGTAATTATTAATATTACCATGCTACCCGACGGTAATAAAGGAAATTTACTACTATGTACTAAAGAAGCCGAATATAAATTTTTGGAAGCCTGATTTTTGTTTTTGGACTTAAATGTTGCTTCACTGTGTTTTAGATCTGAAGCGAGTTTCAAAGATATTCCTCGTTTTCTTCAAAAAACATGATCAATCAATGTTTGTCCAAAAACGAATAAAACAGCGCAAACGAGGTACGAAAACAAAGCAATTAACACCAATAATCGGTTGCTAATTCCACTTTACCTGTATTCCTTGCCAGTTCCAATGATTGGTTTTTCATTTTGTGTGCCTCGTATAGGTATAAATGCGATTTTAGCGCGGCTTTGTTGAAAAGAAGGCACTGTTTGTGGGAGAGCGTGGAAATTGGAAAAGCGATTGTAAATCGGGTTTTAGCTTGGAGATGATGGATGGAAATCGCAAGTCCAAAATACCCGATGCATGGCGTATCAACACCGGCAACATTTACATAACTTTCCGCAGTCTATTTTCCATCTAGTAGGAAATAGAATTTTAATCAGCCCCGACGGATGGAATAATACGTATTTGGCCCGAAGCTGGTATGCAAAAGAGCAAATGCCAAAAAGAATATTTCGGGCACTTTGTACTAAACAAAAGAGGAAAATGACCGCAAATACCTGAGATTTGTGAACAACAGGGAAAAACATGAAATTTTGATCCAGGAGTAAACGTCTTCATGCTCGGGACGTGTTAATAATTAACAGGAATATATGTGGCTGCAGGCATTCAACAAATCTTCCTTAAATCGTGGCAGGAGATTGAAATTTATTTGTCACTTGGACGCGCTCAGCGACCCACGTGAACCGCATTTTGCCTGGATCTACAACAGTTTTCCAGGTATTTTCCTAGTTCCCAAAATGAAACCGTTTTGTCAGCGTGAAGGGCAGTTTTGGTTGAGCATTCAAGTCAAATCCATACAGTACAAGTCGCCTCTGTTCGATTTTTCAGGAAAACGTTTTATTGTCGGACGACTCGTTATGTATTCGCCCCGTAGCATCCGAAATATGCCCCCGAGACTCAATAAACAGACACAAAATTCACCACCGAAACGTTCGGACACGTAAAATCGGAAAGCCTTTTTTATGGGTCGACAATGTTATGTTCCATATGGGACGCGATGTCAATGAATTTACAATTATTGAGGAGCAGCAGGAATGAAGCTGTTAAATCTGCTAGATAAAGATGCTACATTTGGGGCTTTAACATAAAAGCCCCAAAAAATAATCAGTTTCGAGTGGTTTTCTATTCGAAACTTTGTCGACCTTTGGCTTGAGCATAAAGCATAAATTGCGACTTCCAGCTTCGAAAGCTACTTACAAAATAATTTTTCCTTTTTGCACTTCAGAAGAGTGGAGTCAATAACAGCAATATGAAGCCGGTGAATAAAAATAAACCCCTTTTAGTAAGCTATAAAGGAAAGACTGACAAACGCTGAAACATCGAAGACGGTAAAATTGAAAGGGTTTTTGTAGCGAGTAAAAATATTAGGCTAGTCTTTTACTATCGACGATTTCATTTAATTATTCGGAAATTTACCCTGGGGAAACTTGTTGAATGTTTTCGCTGTTAATCGATATTCGAACCCTGGTATTTTGCTATTTCGGTCTCAATGGAAGTTGATTCGTGCTGTCATCAATTTCGTAATATTTTTATATTTTTTCCGACCAGTTGGACCTTTCTTGCTGCCTGCCAAATGTTTAAAATTTAATAAAAGTGGAACATATAGTCAACATATTGTCAGATAGCTTTTCATCAAGTTACTGAAAAATGTATATACTTCTTTAAGGCCCCAATTAAAATAATAAATACATAACACAATTCAAAGAACACAATAAAAATAATTTTCTACGTGTTGTTTCTCGTTTATAAATTGTTGCAATATTTTGGATTTTTCGGTTTATCTTTTGCAAGCTTTGTTTTAACACAGAATTCCATTAATGATTAGAAAATTTTCAAAATTTTTCATAGAAAGTGCTACATTTTTACGCCTCTTAAGAAGTACCTCTAGTGGCAACAAGTTAGTAAACATGTGCAAAATATTCAACTGCTTCTGATTCCCGTTTAGGTTGATGGTAGTAAAACGGCGAAGAAATGAATCGAGAAGATGACGGTGATGGTCGCATTAATTTTTATTGTGCAGGTAACGTGCACCCGCAAAGAATGTCTCAAGGTAGTCTGCATGCTGCTGATGGTCAGTCGTTGCCCTGCCGTGTCTCCTGCAAATGCATATTTGTTGCGTGGCGCCGCCGGTCTTCCGTAATTCGTTTTTTTCCTTCTTCTCTATGTAATCTGCGGAAAACAACTGGGAATTCTTGAGATCCACTTTTTCTTGCTGCAAACATCACCAACGCTGGATCTGTTTCGAGTCCTAAAGGTATTCGGTTTTTTTAATATTTTATTTTTTGTTTTGCGCATAAACACAGAAAAAACGTTTTATAGTTCCTACAGCAACTGATCAATCTTAAAACGCTATCAGGAAGGGATGATTGAAAAAGTTTTATTTGTGCGTGTCGAATAACACCCAGAAACATTCGCTCCTTTCCTCGTACGCATTTTATATGGAACATATTATTTGTCGAGCTATTTTTCCCGACGCTCCCTAGAGAGATTCTGATAAGCAAATAGGCCGGGTGGTTTTCACCCCGGTGGGGCGTTATGCAAATAGGGCGATATCAATATATTTGAGCGTTTCTGCCCGCTAACTGGCACCCCGAAAGTAACAAAACGGGAAAACAAATGATATGGGAAGTTTTCTTTTTGTTTCAGACGCCTTTTCGAGACCATCCAAGTTGGGTAAGTGGCTGTTTAAATGTTTATTATTTAGTTGGCGAAACAATAGTGTGAAAAATCAATTAAAACTGTTTTCTGTTGTTAATAAGTAAAAATCCTATGCCATATAGATACCAAATTCGTTATTTTTAAAGCGCGGATAAAAATAGCCCAACTACTATATGGAAAGCGCATTATAGTTGGCGAGTTCATCCGTTCCCTTTGTCTTTTTATTCCAAGAGTTCTTTTTCACGGTGAAGATTCCTTAAGAGGTTTCAATTATCCGTCTGTGCAGAAGTGGCGCTCTTGAGTAACTTTTCCCAGCTGTTAAGCACCCTTTTGACCGTCATATCATATTTTTTGAGAGAGAAGTGAAAAACTGTGAAAAAGTGGTAAACATTAGATTTTTTATTATTTATAGCGACAAAGTGACGGTGAAGCTTTAAAGCATTGAATATTTGAAACTGGCGGCAATTCCTGTCATTATGTCAAATTAGTCAGTGCGACTTGCTCCGTACGATTTTTGATTGTTTCATGTTATTTCGGGTATTTTGCGGAAAGTGGTGATTTTCTGGAAAAGAACGGTTTTGTGCATTGTTTGGGGCCATTTTCCCGGTTGGAAGTGTTTTTTTTTTGGTGAAACTTCACGCAATTACTTCGGACATTTTCTGACGTTTGCTGTCGCCTTTCAATGTCAGATTAGCAATCACAACAAACATTTTTACTTTAAGTTGCTTATCGGGATATTGAAGATCGTTTTGGACTGTTTCTCACTGTTCTGAAGACTTTCCGGCGATGGTAATGGTCTAAATGGACAACAGCTTAATAGTAGGTACAACTTTGCTTAAAGTTAAAAGTGCGTCCGATACTTACGTACAATGTATGTGCATTTAGTCGTCATTTAAATGTTTATATTTTAAATAAGGTAACGTATAAACATACGCATTGCACGCTTGCATACTTTAGTTTATCGACGGAACGAATTAACATTAATTTTTAGTTTAAATGATCCCAAATTTCAGTAGCCAACCGTAGCAAACTGTAGCCGCACTTACCTTGTCTCCACTGTATGGAAAGCGCGTTCTTGTTCGCATCCGACGCACGGAACGAAAGAAAATGAATTTTTCCTTGTTTTAGATGAGATAACGCACCTACGTGCGTATCGGACGTTTGCATCCTTCTGGATGCGTCGTTATCGCATTTAGTATGAGGCAAATATTCATTTTCATTCGTTTCGTTCGTTCAACGGGTATTTTAAAAGATGCATCAAACCCGTTTTGAATTTCAACTTTGTTGCGTTTTGCCGAATTCTATACAATAATTCCTGCAAAATTGTGTTTCAAGTGAGTCTTCAGTCATTTCATTCATTCGAAAATTTGTCCGTCTCCTTCCGCAGACGTGGCAGAGTTGCTGAAGGAGTTACGGCGCACTCTGTCAGGATTAATAAGGGGCACACCTTGCCATGAAACCTACATAAAGGGTGATATTTCGCGTTTCGTGGAAGACAAATAACATCTTTCGGTTCGCGCAAAAGGTACCGTATAACTACAGTTTCTAGTGGTTTTTCTGATGGATTTAACTGAAGATCTATTGACTAACTGCTATCGTCTAAGTTGCTCCTATACTTGTATAAAGCGGAATATTTGGTGCTAGATTTGGCAAATATAACCCCCAGTAATAATAGCGCATCACTATTGTTTGTGGTTAATTAATCACTTTGTGTTCGTTTTGTAAATGTTGTTATAATCTAGTTAAAGAGCTTTATTCGGTTTTGTGAATATCAAGCGGGCTCTAGGCAACGGGCCCACCCCCGCAAAATTAATTCCTGACAATAATCGTCAGCAACAACATAGGGAATCGATAAAATACGTGAAAATCGTCCGAAACGATATTTTTATCGTTTAAAAATGGGGCGGGCGGTTTAATTTCAAGTGACACCGTGAAAATTGGATTTACCGGTCCGATGGGGCATTTTATTGAAGGTTGGAAAATCGTCGAAAGCAATAATTTTATACCTAATAAAAGTTGCCAAATTATCAAAGCGACACCAGTAAAATGTTCAATGGGTTTCGAATACGGAATAATTAGTAAATCGCTGATCAGTCCAGAGAGGGCTTTCACGATGATTCCTCATCAAAAAGGCTTTTGCTATTTCCAGTTCACAAAAATGTGCATTATCTTTCGCGGGTCGTAAACCGCTTTAATTAAATAAAATAGCACGAAGCCAACAGTTCAGTTATTGCAGACTTTATATTATTTTTATTGAGGCCCGGACTGATGCTGATGGTCATTTCGTTTAACCACTCTTTATAACGTTGTATATCGGCGTCATTTGCTCTCGCAGTTTATTCGGTGCTAAAATATACGCGTTATCTGATATTATATAGGCGTCCGTTATCGGGATACGTTACCTTTTTCTCCCTTTTTTTATTTTTCATCCGGAAATAACAACGCTGGATATAAATTTACTTTAGCAATTTAAATCGGGCTATAAACTATGTCTGAATTTGGCACCTTGGATAAATGAACGGTATTTAAATAAAAATTCCACTCTTCCATTTCGAGAAGAGTGAGAGATAAAATTGGGAAGCATTTTACACTTTGCTGTTAACATTTCCATTGTTTGCTAGGTGCGTTTGTCTCTTTTTTCCTCTTCTTGTACAATTAATAAGTTATGCAACGCCAGCGAAATGCTCAATCAATTTCTCTTGTTAATCAACTTAATGACCCTGTTCGGATCATAATTATCACGTCGATCGCATACATTGTCGACATACTAAATATAGAACCGTCGTTTTGATGCCTCGTCAATGTGAAAATTGAATTAACCGCATTACAGCACTAAAAACAAATCGAATATTACTTTGTAAGCATACTGGGTGAATGAATTCAGTAATTCAATAATACCAATCTAATCCTCAATTTATCTGGTATCTGGTAGAAATTTATGAATCAGTTTCGCAGTTTTCCAGAAAAAGGTGTTGGTTCCTTTTTCCTTCAGTAGGTAAATTGAATAAGTTTCTAAATAATTCAAAAAAGGATCGGTAAACATACAAGACCTTTGCCCCGATCGGAATAAATCGGTTCTCAATGTATATCTATTAGGGATGACACCCTGTTTGGTCCGAAATGATAAAACGGCTTTTCAGCCTCCTAAATATAACGAAAATATAGCCTTTCAGGGAATTTGATATTGAGAAGCCTGGAAAATGAGGAGCCAGAATATTATTGACTAGATACCTGGAAGAGTATTAGATGGCAACCAGCTCGGTTCATGTAATTTGAAATGCTGCCTTCGTTTCAAAGGCAAATTCTTCCTATTTTCGATATTACATTTGCTCGATTCGATTTGGCAACAGAAAGCCGACCTTCATAAAAACCTCTTTTTCTCTTTTAAGTTGATTTGATTGTCCTATTCGCATTCAATGAGTTGACCTTTTACAGGCCGATTGTTTTAGTTAATTGAAAAAAGTTTGCAATTTTCATTCAAGTCTAGGATTTTTCATTTGCATTTAAAGTATGGAATATTTCTACAGCAAATGGGTTTTAGAAAACGTGTTTGTCCAATCGAATTTTCTTCAAGGAAGTCTAGTTCTTTCCCAGGGATTATAAACTTTGCGAGTTTCTAAAGCAAACTCTAAAGTTGAAATCCGAAAAATTGTTTGCTAGGAAAAAAGGGGACTTTCAGGCGAAACTGATAACTTCCACCAAATAAGTAAAAGTTCAATTTTTGCCTCGTATATTTTTATTGCTGCGACGCGGAATTCAATTTGGGTGAACTTTTCTCAAAGCGAGATGTCTTTTATGACATTTTAAAAGGCCCCAAATGCACCCCTTTTACGATTGAAGTGAACTGCACTAAAAGGCATTATTGAACAGTAACCTGAAAGTTACAGCTCAGTGTTTTAATAAGTGCACAATAACTATTAACGATGCCCGATGCCGCACTAACACGGCCAGTTTTACGATTTAGCATTTTAAAAAGTCTTCTCTAGTTTTTGAGCGCGGAAAGTCGACTGATCGTTTAGATGGTAGATCGTAAAACAGTTTACGACTGGAAAAACTATAATGCATTAATTACAAAGTTTTGCCAGATAAAAGTTTATGTTTCCTTGTTGGGGGATTAGTTAATTGGAACGAGGCGATACAACTGCGAATAAAAATCCTGCTTGCAAGAGATTAATGGATTTTCGACGAGAACGTTGTTCTAGCCAGTTTTCGTCTTAATGCATCTTGTACCCGGTTTCCATTCAGTAATCCATGTGGAGAGCTTGTGTAATGAGCGTGTTGTGCTGAACACATTTCGTATTTTAAATAATAACTCTTGACGTTGAAGCAGTAAAAATTGTCGGGTAGATTCACTGGAAATTGGTGAGTTTTCGGGTTTTCAGCCGTTTCAACGTTTTGCAAGCATGAGTGGTTTGCATCTTCAGAGATGCATTCCCTCCAGCCGACTTACAGTTGCGGTAGTTTAAGCTCGAAAAACTCACCGGTTTTTCGGTGCTGCTGGAAACTGGCGAGTTTTTTGGGGTATAATAATTTCTTGCTAACGTTTCGCAAGTACGAGTGACTTGCATCTTCAGAGGTGTTAAGAGAGAGAGTTCAGAGCCAGCTGTGGCACATTTCGCTGAGAAACTCACCAGATTCAACACTCTTGACGGTCTTTTTGATTAATTGATTGTTAATTAGCGAGCTTTCTACTCGAATCAAGAAAAACTCGTCACCGGTAACAAAGTTGCTGACAACTGTTTTAGTGAGTGCTCAACATGATATCCGCATTACAGATTCACACATTCCATATCTTACAAAATTTAATTGCGTTTATTTCTGGCCTCAATCATCATCGTTTATTTGTTCTTCTAGATCATTATTTCCAAAGTTTCTGTAAGTTTTACCGTTGCATTTTTTATCGTGCACTCTACTGGTTAAAAGCGAGAAAAATCCATTCAGGGTGGTATTGGCTGGCATCAGATTCATGCAATATTTATTTTCAATTAAGATGAAGGGCCAACATTAATTCTAATCGCTCGTTTCGAAGGCAAATTCTACATGAAACTCCTTAAGTGGCTAATAAAAGCAGAGTTATGCAAAATTGCCTATTTTCCATTTTACGGTTGCTGGCTGGCTGGGTATTCGTCGAAACTATGAAAGCTCTTCACATTTCAGCCGTTTAAGATCGCGATTTCAGCTTTTAATTCGATTGAAAGGTGATTCTGTTTGGACGTTTAGTCTGCAAATGATCTTGCTTATTAAACCTCAGATCGATCCAAACAGAAGAATCGCAAAGCAAATTAAGGCTCTAGGGAGCTTTTAAAAGGATTTGTTCTGTGGTTCTTACATACTTCAGCCCACCTCGAGTGAACAAATCCATAAATGTAAATGTCAAATGAAACTTCCACTTTGATACCAAATGCACTTGTTCGAGTAAGTTTTATTCAAAATTTCACTTTTGTCGAGTTTACTATCCATTCCCGCTTTTAGACATGCACAGTAAACGGCAAAATAGGGCTTTCTTACGCTTACTTTATGTCTGTTTAAGAAGAAACTGCAACCTAATTTAAACTTCACTCGTTCTTCTACGAAATCGCTTAAGCCAGTTTGCCTAAGCTGCTTTTTCGCTTTGCGCGATTTAATATTTTATCTCTAGTTTGTCGTAGTTTTGTCAACGAGTTCTCGGTCTGTTGCTTCGTTGGTACGTCGGAAAGTTTTTATGTAAAATCGCTTTAATTTCGCATGAGCAGTTTGAGGAGTTAACTCAGATTAACATTGAAGGCATTTAAGTTTTAGGATTCTGCAATTTAGCAAACAAATAGTCACAGACGGGTAACCGAATAAAAAAATCTGGATTAGCACTAGTCATGATGACTGTACAGTACAGTGTATTCTGCAAAATATTAGGGGAAAAATTAACCCCAATCGATAGAATATTGCCAACGCCTTAAAGCCTGTAAAACGGAGGCAACCCGAGAGTAACTGGGAATACAGAATACGAAAAATTATATATTTACGCCATACCGGTGGAGCGAGAATATAGAGACACAAATTCAGGGGAAAAAGCCAATATATGCACGATTCCTACAGAAGAAGGATGTAGAAACAACAAAAGAATATAAGCAAGCAAACAGAAATGTACAGGCAGAAGTATTAAAGAAGAATAACCAATATTGGACTAAAAGATGTGACTACATAGACGAGCAGATAGGAAGCAACAAAATAGAACAAATTCACAGTGGAGACAACATTTTAAACGGGAAAAAAGAGGGGAAGACCAAGAAGAAGCTGGAGGAATGCTGTGGATGATGCAATGAAATCAAAGCACTTAAGCGAGGAAATGAGCCACGAAAGAAAAGAAAAGTGAGGATGGAAAGACGACGACAGCCGGAGACATACGGACTGATGATGACTGTATTGATTTGGTTACTTGCATGAGACTGCACGTCTGGGACTTTTTGTATGCTGAAATGGCAGAAGTCTTCTAGGTCAGTCCTAGTTAACATTTTTTGTCGAACAATAAGAATGTATGGCTAATTTTTTGGTATTACGTTTAAGTAATTTTGCAGTCCTCTCGAGTGGCACGTCCAATAAAACCCTTCAATCCTAATTAAAAGACGATAAAAGATGAAAGCGTCAACCTCGAAGTGTTGAGAAAATTGGCGCTTCTCAGCGGGTTTGACGTCAGAAATTGTCGCCCTTGGTTACGTGGGAAAGTTCCTCTTGTGAGTGAACTGAGCCTAAAACGACGCTATCCGGCAGCTAAATTAACTTTTGCTGTCGCAATTCTCATTTTTTTGTTCGTTCGCACCACCCTCCTGGATGGAAATGAAATAATGGCCTTGGAAGGGCGTGTCGGCATCATCAACGGCTGATTATTTTCCAATACGAGTTCGATCATTTATCCATATTAATGTCAGATTTGCGCCAATTGTTATTCAACGGAACACTAAGTAGTGGCAAAAAATTTGCATTATTCGAACGGCGTTATACGTGGACATTCGACTATGAATATTTCATGAGCAATTTACAATTTGAAAGAGGATTGTCGCGTTTGCAAAAAGATTAGTTTCCTCCCCGCCTGCAGAAGTCCTGTTGAATTTTAACAGCTTCCAGGTAATTTAAGCTTCTGTTTTCCGGGGAAAATGAAATATGGAAATATCTACTGTATTTCAATCTGTATACTACCGAGTCTTCAGTAATCCGGTAAACAACCCCTCTTGTGCCTAGAATATGGAACTTTCTCTAACACATCTCTAACTCCCGGAACAACTCTAACTCCAATACAGGCAAACGAACATTTTAATCAACGAACAACGTTTTCAGTTGCTTTCCGCGAATGATTGAAAATATCTGATAAATTGTTTGGACGACTGCCAATAAAACATTTCAACTATTATTCGCCAATTCAGTAATTTAACTTTAACTCAAAAGTCGATCTTAACTAAGCGCTTTCAGAAAGTTCAATTGAGTTAGTGGCTATTCACAAATATCTAGTTCTAATAGAATTAGAAATTAGAATTAGAAAATCTAATAAATACCGCACAAGAACCTTTCTATCTGCGCCAGTTGGCCTGCCTTCAATCTTAGTCATGCTCTTAGCAAGACCATGGAGCTTTGAGCTGGAAATATCTGCATATTCGCCAAGACGAAGTCTGGTATGAGCTGCTGCCATTCAGTTTTTCAATAGATCGTTTAGGTACCATTTTTTTCATCCTTGATGCTTCAAGTGCTCTTAACAAATGGAGCTGCTTAATGACTAAAAAAGTTCTAAAGGCTCAAAAGTTGACCTAAAAGCCCATGCAAAAATTCACATAAACTTTGCAGCCATATGCAACACAGGAGCCGCTCTTATAAGTGGCAGTTTGTCTGCTTCAAATCTTAGTCATGCTCTTAGTAATCGCAAAAAACTCCTCGTTTGAATCGCGCAAATCTGAATGTCGTTTTTCAATATTTGCGATACCAATATTCCTTTTGTCTGCGATCTCCATAGATAAAGTTTCGCAATGTTTTTTTGATAAATCAAGCTATTAACTTAGGTTAAACTAAAATTTAAATTGATGTTTCGATTGGTTGGTCTCCTTGTCGCTGGAATTTGTTAGATATTTGCAGCATTTTCTCTAAAATTTACAGCTTGGCTATTGGGGAACTTGCATGAGGGTCCCATAGGGACCCACTGAAATATTTAGACATCATCGCTTGTCTCGCCGCTTTGGGGCTTAATACACGACGTTTACCGTATGCATAACTTGCCTCCTATGATAAAGCATCTTTTTAATRAAATAAAAGCCCGATATTTTCCAGCCAATTTTCGGCCTAATACAATTCAATTTGTTGCTGGCCAAAACCTTGCTCYATACGCCCCGTTTCTAGTCTACAAAGATTCGGCCCACGAAGATATTTCCACCCTTGTGCTCTAATTATCTGTTTGCCTAGTTAATAGGCTTAATTTCCAAGCTTTGCGACTCTACCAAGTTTGCCTTTCGCTGTAATTGATATTAATAGACAAAAGGTGGGTTTAATACATTGTCTGAGGAACAACAAATCGATCAATTTGCGGAACGCATTGGCATATTTATTCGGTCGTTTTGAAATTTTATTTCAGGCACTGAGCGGGTGTTTAGTAAATTAATAATTATTCTTTTAGAGTGGATGCTACGGCCCTAAGTGTGTATTAATGTTCTAATTTTTTTGTAGTTGATTTGCAGTTATTTATGTTGCAAGCTTTGACTTTTAGAGTTTCCGATTAAACATTCCGTTTGCAGGTTTCATTAGAGAGCTGAGTGTTAAATGCATTTGCTCTGTTATCGTCTGCAAACTCTGCTTGAGATGCAACTGTTAATTTATCGTTGGAGTTTTGCGCATAATTTGTAACGGAGTTCAAGTCTATCTTGCACTCTAAATGGGCAACAAGTGCGCCAAACTTTCCGTCTAGTTAAAATAGTCTATATTTAATAAAACGTGTGTCATACACGCGCAAATTATGCTGTGAATTAGAAACCTAATTTTCAGGTAAACATGCTCAGCACCACATAGGTGCTTGAAAATGTAATCAAATTTTCCTCAAAATTCATGGGCACGTTTTCCCGTCATATCGCAGCCACTTCTACTTTGAGTTAACTTCAAACAAGTCGGAAAACTTCAGTTTCAGCTTCCGCCGGCTGCTGCATTTCCTTAGACAATGCAGTAAACACGTTACTACAAACTCTCCGATGATTTGAAGTTTTAATGAGAGCGGCATAATGGATAATGTGGGAATTCGGTTATCTACGTTGGCAGAGTTGGCCACATTTTCAATTAGTTTTACTCGAAAAAATCGTTCGCGTAGTGAATGTTTGGCTTAAGTAATTAATGATTATTCCAGCCATTAGAATACAACTTGTTTTGTGTATAATTTATGCAGTGCAGCAAAGTGGTTTTATGGGCAAATGGGGCGAGTTTTTGGTTAATTGCACTGAATAAGCAGGGTGACAAATGAGTCACTTTCTATTAAATTATGAAGATGAGGAATTTCTTCGTAAAACTTTGTGTTCGTTGTGGATTATTTCGAAAATTTTTCATTTTATTTGTATAGATGTTTCGAATTTCTGTGCATCCCTTACGGCTTAGTAGAACACCTCTGGGAAATTTGATTGAATAAATTAGCTTCACGAAGCAAGTGGTGAGAAATGCAATTAACTAGCTAAACATTGCATCGAATTTCATTTAAAATGCTGGAAGCTGTCGAAGGGTGTTAAACGAGCTTGTTTAATCGCACCAAGTGGATGGCCTAGACGGTTTCGCTTTAACTAAATGGATTAAAAGGATTTTTTTGCACTATTTTCCAATGAAAATGACTTTCGGAGGATCTAATTCTAAATTTTCCATGCAAAAGCACAACGAAAATGCATCTCAAGGGAATATGGACTGCTGCTGCTGCTGCTGCAGCCGAAGACTTGGAGAAAATCGATTCACTTTGCCCTGTGTTTCTCTGTAGGGAAATGATCAAATATTTATTTATCAAATAAAGACTGCGGCGATTTCCAGACGGACGGTAATTTCCGCATAGACGTTGCATCCTCCGAGGAGACGGCTTTTGGGCGTTTTCAAAAACAATTAATTTTCCTGCTGCTTTGCAAAATTACTCGGCGCATTTAACTTGAAGAATCCTTCGACTAAATGCCCTATGAAATGGACGGGAGATTTGCGCACGTTTTCTTGTTTACTGACGTTCGAGATCACAATTAATAACGCTTGAAATGTAAATTAACTTCGTGTCGGCCTTCAGGAAGGCTCGCATAAATTGTTATAAATTTTCAAACTAATTCAACAGGACTAGTTAATGTGCGTCATTAATTAGCGCCAAATGTTATGCAAGAGTTTTCAGCATGATAAAAAGCACTAGTTTAGCGAGTTTTGTAATAACTATATGTTTCTGGTTTAGTCAGTTAGAGCCCATTTAAGTTTTTTCGAACTACAGTAGCAAACCATTGTAAAGAAGTTCTAAAACTGCTCAAAAATATTTGACAAATCTCCACATTTCATCAAGCAGTTTCGTTAACATATAGTTTCGAGTTATAGAATGTCTTCGAGGCTTTTTGGCTTAAACAGAGTTAATCCCCTCGAGAACAAAACTTTTATTTCTCGGCGGATCCTTTTGGGGATGTCAACATAAACCTCACCATGTCGACTTTCAGGATTATCTTCGAGGGTGCTTTTAATCAAAAGTAAAGCAATATCTATCGGGGCCCCAGAAGCGAATTTCCACATTTCTATTTGACCGACCGCGAAAACCAGCTCGGCATAGAATAAGTAGATGTTCCATTTGGAAAAGCTGCTAAAATCGATAAGTTCGCCACTCTCAAATGGATTAAATGGGAACGGATAAGATGTTAATAGATATTAAATAAGGAAGTTGCATTTTTAAATACAGTTTTAAATTTTTAAGGAGTTTTAATTTTCCATTCACTATTGATGGCTTCTGGTAAAAAAACGGTTTTTCTCTGATTTATGAGTGATGTCTTCGTGACGAAGGACCAAACTCTTTTCTCATCAACCTTTTCTTCTCGTAGATTTCATGGTTTTTTCTAACAGAAACATCAAGCATTTGATATATTTTTAGAGCATCATTATTCTTATACTCATTATACATTTATCCAGCTCTGTTAATCAAGAAACAATAAAAGAACTGAAATCAAGCCGTTTGTAGCGTAATAAAACAGGTCACGTAAATGGGAAAGCCGTGTCGGCAATTACGGAATACTTATATCGATGTTGAGAAGGAAAAACGTCCCAAGAGTCGTAAACTTCGCTAAACCATTTACCAAAGTGTTGGAAATTTTAATTGTTTGCGCCTAAAGAGTTTCGGATTAAGTTGTCCCGTAAAAATGTTTAAATTATCGGGTTTCAATTAGGGAGTGAGAAAACACGCTCAAAGTACAGGGTTGCTAATGAAGTTCTTCTGTTATCGAACTTTTCCTCTTGGTATGTGTTATAGGTGTTAACTAATATTTGTAAAGTGATTTTCGTATTTAATTGCGCCTTTATTGGTTTATTTACACGAAAATCCCACAAGCAGGTATGGTGCCCTTAACCCGTTTTCCCCGACCCGTATAACGAATAGATCGTTTCGCCTTGCATGTTAATTATAACCTTTGTCTTTACTCAAACGCCAGTAAATTAAATTCCATCACCCATTATTTCCCTGAATAAATTGAGAGATATACACCAATTTAAAGGAGCCCCTCAAGTCTGGCTCACTCAAAGGGGTACTTAAGGGACACCGCCCTTGTCCTGGGAATAGTTGCTCAGTTACCACTTGGTTGAGAATATTTCCTTTTTATTAGTTTGTTGAATTCCCCGCTGAAGTTAACAGTTAAAAACATGTTTTAAACAAGAATGTTTAACAATCTTTTGTGAAGATCAGTACTATTAATTGCGCGATATTGTTTGGAAATTGTCTACCTAATCTTCCGCTCAACTAGCCAGCAGTTTTAAGTGCATTTTAGTGGAAAATAACGTTTCTACTTGCGATGTTTTGCCCGAGTAATTTAAAATTTGTGCCGGAAAGCAAGTTTTTCCGTAAAACAATAGCGAGGAAAATAGTTTAGAGTAGATGCCGGAAGCAAGACTGTTACGGGAAATTCCGGACAAAAACAAGAGAAATAATTATAGCGACGACTTTATTGTCAGCGCTGTTCTCGTTAGATCTGGTTTATGCAAGTTATTGTGTATGGCTCAGGCTGCGCATTATATTCCATATGTTTGTTTTTGTACATTTATGACGGGGAACCGGCGAAGAACTTGGCAAAGAGATGGAGGGTGCTGGTAAAGAACCAGAAGAAAAAACTCAGAGAGTGAAAAACAGGAGAAAAAAATCTATAGAGGGACGATCGTGGATTGGAAAAGGAAATTGGAACAGAAGACCAGCAAGGAGAAAAAGGTTGAGTGGGGGAAAACAAGGAGGACAACGAAGAAATAAAGATGGTTTCTGAAATAGCGAAATAAAATGGGGAATGAGACTGAAGTTATAAAAACACATGAACAACAAGAAACCGATCGAAAAGAAAGCCGAAGATGCATCTAAAGGAAACAATGGTGCTTAAACGAGAAATAACAGAACAATATATAATAACGAATATACAGAAACAAGGATAAATTGTTAATTCTATCAAATTCTAGTTTTCAGCGTGACACCTTCTAGCAAACTATGGAAAAATGTGAAAAGCTGACAAATTATACGAACAAATCTGTCTTATTCAGGTTGCAGATTAAACTAGGCTTTTTTAACATTTTTGCGCGATATTTTGCTCCTCTCAGCTGCAAAGTATGCGGGAACAAGCAGCG
The DNA here is from genome assembly GCF_020466585.1 of Dendroctonus ponderosae. Taxonomy (NCBI): domain Eukaryota; kingdom Metazoa; phylum Arthropoda; class Insecta; order Coleoptera; family Curculionidae; genus Dendroctonus; species Dendroctonus ponderosae. The sequence goes on from NW_026018508.1 coordinate 17,030,444, forward strand.
TATTCAAATTGTATTTGCCCAGAGGATGAGCTCGTGTATAACTTCATTATTACAAGGAATACATTTTGCGCGGAACAGCAGCCTAACTTTTCCTTTCGTCTGACAGATAATTAACTCAACGTGTGTACGAGATATTTCAGTTTTTTCGTTATTTGGCTCTTTCACATGGAAAATTTGAGTGCGGAAATCTGTTGAGTGAAATGTAAAGTATTAGCAAACGTGAACATATGCGAAATTATGGCTCTGTGATGATGACTTTTTCGCTTTTAATTGGGCTATTAATTTAATTTCCCCGTGCACTTGCCCATTCAGGCGCGAAAGTTCCACTGTTGCCAGCAACTTGACAAGTCGTTTTTTATGTATTTTACAAACATGTGTTCTTATCGAATGAACAAGCACCGAGCAGTTGTGGAATTAAGACACCATCTTTCACTTGATTAGTTTTTTATTACTCTATTTTTAGACGGCTTATAATAATTTCAAAAAAATCTGTTGTTTCAGGTTGAAACATGTTTTTAGAGCAACCCATGCGTTCTATGTACGAGTCGTTCGTTGCTAGGGGCGGGCCTAAAGCCAGTGACGTGCTCCAGGCGAGTCCACTCGCACGATGAGCGGCCTACAGGTCTGGACTCGCCCATGGACCAGCACGTCAAAGTGTATTTTAGTGTGGGGCAGCGCACCGAATCGGCGCTTTTCCGGCCCAACACGCCTGTGGACCAGGTGAAGGGTAAGTTTTACATTTTTGCTGCTAAAAGCTGCTTTTAATGGCTGTCGGAAAGCGGTATTTCCAAGGCAAAAGTTGAGTCTCAAACGGCTTAAATTGCGAACATTCGCTCTGGTTTGGCTGACATTAAATTCCATAAATCCCGACAAAACGTTGCGTCGAAGAACAGCAAGTAATTAACCGGAGAGCCGATTACTGTCTGATTCAATGTCGTGAGCTGCTTGTTGATGAATTAGTTTGTTTTTAGAGAGAAATTTGTCAAAATTTGAATGGAATTAAGTGCTAGCGAATGGAGTGCTTGATGCAAAGGCAGAAATCCAGGAATTTATGTTGTTTTGTCGGCGCCTACTTAGTGTTTTTGTTCAGAATGGTGTTTTATGACACGCCCACTGTTGCTAATGGCAAGCAGTGGCGCATCATCATCCAATTGGGTCAGGTTTTGATGCAAAAATAATGTTTTTTTTCACAAAAATTCGCTCAACAAACTAGGCTTCAAAGTCTCTTAAATAAATGCAATTCTGTTCCAATATAATTTTTTGCGTTCTTGACAAGTAATGTGAAAAGTGTTATTTTAGTTGCAGAAAATAAACAAGTGTGTAAGTTTATGCAAAATGGAATTTTCAAAAGAAGTAAAGAGGGGAAATAATTGAAGTAGAAGAATGAAAAAGTAGCTCTTTCCTCTACTGAAACTCTTTTACTTTGCTTATTTGGTATAAAAGAAACTACTTTTTTTATTTAATATGTGATCATTTCGCCTATTTGGAAAGGTGGCGTGATCAATCAAATCGCTGGATTTGATGAATGGATCACTGATTTGGGCCACTAGATAACCAGCGATTTAATGGAGTACTTGGAAAAATTAAGGGCTTCCATTACAGTGATAATGTTGCCGATTGTGGTGTTTTTATTATCTTTTACCGAAATATTCGAGAAAAGAAACAAAAACGTCGCAACGAGAGTGTGATTTATTGAAACCGGAGTGCGTTTCGGGCATTTGGGCCGTTGTGCAAAACATTTTTTGCAGACGTTTCGCAAGCATAAATGGCTTGCATCTTCAGAGTTCTCTTGTAGGTCAAGATCTGAAAAGATTCGTAATATTTTCCTGAATCAAAGCCAGACATCGAAATTGAACATCAGAATTCGTTGGCTTCGGCATAAGATCACTTAATTTTTTCTGTGTTTAGCCTTTAGCCAATTTCTCTCCCTGTACATTAAAATAATAATCATAATAGGAAGGCATTTGTGAGTAATGACGCTCGAGGGCATCAGCTCATTATTTATGCGCTCGTACAAAAGTCTCGAGTCTTTTGAACTGGGACGTTGAGCCATTTTTCAATCCTGCCATCGCTCGCGGCCTGGAAAGGCAAACGCTTTTAAGCGAATTATTATTATTTATTTTCCTTTCTTGGGATTCATCGGGAATTCTTGGGCTTTGAAAAGAACCACCTGACATTCGAGCGAATTTTTTCGCAGTCCATTAATCGGCAAAGTTGGCCAAAGTCGATTAGTGTAAGTTTTAAGAAAATGTGCTCTACTGCTCAACTGAGAATGGAGACGTTTCTCCAGCGGGAGTGGCCGGCATCTTTAAAAGCAGTTTTGATTGGGGTAACGCTCTAATTTGTCTCAAAACACTTTGATGTTGAACCTTTTATGAGCATAGACAACAAAGGATCGCAAATTCGGATTGTATGACAATCGGCTTTTGATGTAAATAACAAGGCCAATGCCAGTTGTCCATGTCAGTCAGCTCTCCCCTAAAGCAAAGCTCGTTGTGTAAAATCCCCAAAAACTTTGATATTCAGCTTTTACCCTCGTTTGAACCGGTTGTTGTCTGCCTAAAACAAACTCGGACATATTTTTTACCGCAAAGTTAATGCGGTTGGTTCTCCATTCTGAAAGTCATGTATGACTGGAAAATTTTAAATTAAATTCGCCTTTTTAGGCCTCTTTTATGGTTTCATCATTATCAAGTTCTAACTTATTTAAAAACACATTTCGTTGTAAGCTTCACTGCTTTGCTTTTAGCGCTGGAACTTTATTTCCTGCATTGTACTCAATGGAGATTTTGCGGTTTAAAAAACACTTGCTTGCTTCCCCAATGGCAAACCCGCACTTTGCTGATGTTTTAGAAAATAAACTGGAAAGAAGCAACGGTAATAATGTATGCGAGAATATCTCCTGGCTGATGCAGAAAAACGACGACAAAGATATTCTTAAATTAAATTACTCTGGCGAAAGCCATAAGGTTTGGCAAATAACAGGAAATCGCACCAGAGTGAGTATGTTTTTCAAGCAACGGCCGCGAAAGCTTAATTTATTTGAGACAAAAAATCAGTTCTTACGGATCTAGCGTGTCTACATTAGATTATTCACATTTCTCAAATATCTTATTGGACGAACCTTTCTTATTTTAAAACTCAATAATGCTTTTCCCTAAAGCTTCCTATCGAACTTGAGTTCTCACCATTTCCAATGTATTTGTTTCATTTAATTCGAGAACAATTGCGATTTTCAATCGAAAGTTCCCTCTGGATACACTTTTGCCCGCTCCAATACATTATTTATCCAGATTATTTTTGTCATTGGTTCTACATGCAATTTTAATGCGATATAAAGTATCCGAACACAGCATGTGGTGCAACGGTTTTGTATCGAAACCCCTCTGTGGAAACAATCTGGAACGTACGGTTCCAGAACTACATCGGTTTATATTAAAAAGCTTTTAGTGAAACACTGCTTCCAATATGCACAGTATAAAAATAGATCGAGAAGTTAACCTTATTGGGGTCAATATTGTGGGTTTTAGTAATGTTTTTCTGTTTCCGAAACCTTTTTGTTGCCAGTAGCGGGAGGGTATTTTTCATGTTGCTCATATAGTATTTGTCAACAGCTTAAACTGGGATTTCTTTATGGCGATGAAAAAACCTTCAAAGCGATTTCGCCATTTGCTCCGGCCTTATCTGGCACTGCCTTTTTCGTATAAATTACAGTCCCAGTTTGTGCAAATAATCTGGAAACTCTCAGAAACCGTATTTTCTTGCTAATTTTTCAAGCAGATACTTGGTAGATCTGGATTGATTTGATGAGATTGACTCCTCACCTACACTGTGAAATGGTTGCAATCAATTTGTAAAAATTGTTTATTTCAATAACAATTCGAATACATTTTTGGAGTTTCAATGTAGTTGCACAAGCCACAACTTTGTTGAAAATGAAGCCACAATTCCGATACCTCCAGTTGATTTGTGCCATTATTTGTTGACAATAAACCGCTTCAAATACCGAAAGCGAACATTTGCGGTGCATTAAAGCATTGGGGCATGCTTTGAACTGCATTTGGAGTGCCTGTTTTCCAATAGCAGCTAGTTGCGCCCCAGGGCTCGGCTATGCACCTAGACAGGAGGGGAAATGGGGCCGAATCGAAATTGTTGTTCCATTAATCAGTATAGATAGAAAGCGTTTTACGAATGTGAACTTAGAGAGTATTTTTCATCAGTTTGGTCGGATGAAGCAAGATAAAAATGAGGAAATGTGGCTTTTTTTAGTGGAGGGTGAACAGTTCGGTCATTTTCGCTTAGTTCTAGTTAACAGTAAAATGTGGGTCATATGCACTGAGATTATGCAGGCATTTTTCAGTTCATTTTTTATTTAAAAGTGAACTGGTTTTTCTTGCGAACCGATAATATTTGGCGGGGAAAACTTGTGCTTGTGCATCTATGACTATTTTCCTATCTATTTATGTAGCGTACAAGTAAATAATATAAACGTGAACCTAAAAAAATGTTGGCTGTTTGGACAAATTAACATTAAAAACGTAACAGTTGTTTGTTAGTTGAACCAGTTTTGTAAAATGCAAATGCTCCAAAACATTGCTTTTGAAAACAGAATATTTTGGTAGGTATTTATTTGAATTTTGTAACGGCAAAATATTTGTTAAATCGCCAACTTTTCATTATTATTTCCCTCATTTCCCGCGCAAGTGCAGTATTTGTATAATTAGTCCTTGCATTTTCTAAAATATGCTGCCACCTATTTATTCGTTAGTTTTATAATAAAATGAGAGTCACATACATTCACGTTATGAATTTTAAATTTCTATATCAACGCTTGTCAATATTTATATTTATATTATTATTGACTTGTCAATATTTGGACATTTTTATTTAATTGATTCATAATTTAAGGAAGAAATAAATAGCAAACAGCGAGTTATATACAGGCAAATTTTGTATCGAGGAATTAAGTCGATCGATCATAAGAGCGACAGTGTTTCCTTTTTCATATAATTTTACTGACGCGTGTAATAGCTGCTCAATTGGTTGAATAAGAAAAATATAAACATGAAACTATTGATTTTTCTGCGTTTTTAAATTAATTAAAGCAATAAATATGCGTGCAACTGAAATAGTCGTAATCAATAATGAAATGTGAGTCATGTTCACTCAAATTATGCACGCACTTTTTGATAGCCACAAAATCCTAATGGAAAATGTATTTTTTACTCAAACAACTACTCATATGGTTTTTTTAACTTGGAAAAACATCCGTTATTTGGAATACAATATGATACGTTTATTTTGCATGTTCGAGAAAAACTATTGACTGAATTGTGGGCGCAAAGTTTTCAATACTAGATTATTTTAAAACTGCGGTTCTTGATACATAGTGTCTCAAACTGAAGTGGCAGACAGTTTGCATTTTTTTAAATAATAATAACGCTACGCTGAGAACCCCAATCTATTTGGCCGCTTTATATGCAAAATTTTCGAACTGGACTTTTGGTTTCTGTTATTCAGTTTGGCATTATCCGTGGCAAAATTTACAAAACGTTTAAAGCACGTTTATTAGCAGACTTTTTGAAGGCGTTTGCTTGTATCCAACTACAAGGTTTATAGTTTTCTGCAGAAATTCGCACATAAAGCAGTCATATCCATTCAAATTATGCCAAATAGATGCACTTGGGAAGCCTCCTCTCTTCAGGAAACATTTTCCTGAATTTACTTAAGAAATCGAACGTTATCGCATGAAAGTTACGAGCAGACCGCAAACCGTCAGCGCCAGAACCAGTTTAAAGCGATTTCCTCCCGATAAATGACTGCTCTTTTGTAGGCGTTTTATCTCGATCCCGGTTTTTGCATGATTTTGTTTGCTTTGTCTGTTTCCCCGATTGATTTTCACACTATTCTCGCGCTAAGCGTTGTGAATGTTATTGGATTTGACCGAGCAATTGTCTGGGATTACTTTTTTAATATCTAATTACTCGGAGTAATTTTGTGCCTTTTGTTCCAGATATATTTCGGGCAGCAGCTGAAGCCGGTCCAAGTGATATTCTGAAATTGTACAACGCTGCTGGTCAGCTACTCAATATCAGTGCAGACTTGCTTCCCAACACTGAGGACACGCTTTACTCTTTACAGGTACTGCAAGTTTTTGATATTTGCTAAATTTAACACGAACATGAAGTTCACTAAGTCATCTTGAAATAACAAGATTAGAGTGGAAAACGGACATCTAGTGCCATCCACTATTATGTTTCAATGTGGCGTCTTCTTGAATGGAGACTTTCAAAGGCAACGAAGCCGAAACGACACGTTCGTGATTTATTTGAGGGCATTCGTCACCCATATCCCGAATGGAGATTTATAGTTTGCTTAAGTTAAAGCGCACTTTTAAACATCCGCGACTAAGACTCGAAAAAAATGCCTTCGCAGTATTTTTAATTAATCACGGGGAAACGTTGGTGCGTAACCTTTTGGCATCCCAGCGCCCCAGCTAAATTAAAGGCCTTAATAATTAGCCTTAAAAGGCCATTAAGTATCCGGAAAAGTAACCGTGTAAGGTACGTTAATTAGCGGCAGAGTAAATAGTCTGCCGGCGGGATGCTAATGCTAATTAAGTGAATTATTTAATTGTTCAGTTAATTAATTGGGCGAGTCATAATGCTGATGTTGAATGTGGAAGGTATTTGAATTTTTTATGATAGAATCGGTGGAATTTGCAAAGGAAAATTTGTGCTGGCACGGTGATTTAAATAAAACGTTTTTTTTTTGTTGCGTTTCTAGGTTGTGGCCGCGAACGGTTTAGCCATGCTGCAGGAGTCAACCTGCGCAGAACTCAAGTCGCTGGAGGCGCGCGTTTCAGCTGTAGAACGGCAAATGCGCGCAGAATTGCCTCTTCCCGCGGCAGTCGAAGATCTGCGCAGAGAAGTGGAGGCGTTTCGCGAAAGACTGGAAACTGATGAGGGTCTAAGCTGGCTTGGTGAGTAGGTACTTGTTAACTCAGATTTCTTGCTTTCGAATATTTAATGTGATTAACACAAAGTGTTGCACGTTCAGTTTAGAAAGTGAAGCAACAAAGTTTCAAAACTTCTAGAGCAAATTTAGGGAAACTGTCTAACTATTCCAGCTGAAATAACCCAATTTGCCTGGTCTGAGAGGTCTATGACGGATTGTTGATCAGGCTCAGCTTAAAGTTAAATTGATAAACTGTCTAAGTCTGAGCTCAAAGCTCTAACTTCCACTTGCCTCTCTAACTCCAAAATATCCACATGGATTCGAGGTGAGAGCTTGGATTTGTGGGGCTTTGATAGCTTCAAGTAATTTTAAGTATATAATTTTATTGGCAAATTTCCATAAAATATTTGAAGAAAAGCTCGTCGAACAAAAGCTGCAGTTTATTTTCAGTGATGATATGAGTACAAGTGTACAGCGTGGTCCAATTTTCAGAGAACATTTTCGCATTTTTTACTGATAGCTTTCATTTCAAGTCGAACCACTTTAAAATAGTTTAAATCTGTTAAATTAGCCAAAATAAAAAAACCGTCGAAGTAGACAAGGCGGAGGAAGCTAAAAGAATGATCGGTTCAAGATTTAGAAGAGAAAATGCGGCATATTAAGACAGAAGTATTAATCGACAAAATTTCTGGTTGATTCAACTATTCTCTAACCACTCTTTACTAGTAAAGCGTCAGAGCTCCATCGAGCCTAAAATGGGAATTTTCTTAATCAAGCAGCAACGCCCCATTTTCATTCATTTAAAAATTTTGTTTCGAAAAATTCATTTAAAAATCAATATTTTTATTAAAATGTTAACGAACCATATTTTCAAGTTTCTTTATACATTATTTTATTTTCTTTTTGAATGTTATTTCACTTTTTTTTAAATCTTACACAGGAAGCAAAATTTATAATTAGCTGAAGATGAAGGATCGTGAATGTAAAATTATTTGTCGTTAAATCCTGTATGGCGTTCTGTCGAAATTTTCCAAAATTGTTCATCAATCAATCGAAACCTTCTGAATTTAGAAGGTTTTTTCAAGTAAAAAGAGAGTTTTCAAGTAAAATTTCCCCTGCTGAATGATCCTCTATTATTCAAAGAAAATTTCATTTTATTTGATTAAATGTCTAATCAATTGAAAACAGAGAAAAATCGTTTTTAATCAATAATTAAAATTCAGGAATTAGTACTAAAAGGCAAAAACGCGAAGGATTGAGAAAATGTTGAAATTGTATTTTGAATTAATTTTCATATGGATTTATCGTACAGTTTTCATCGATTATTAAATTTTTTTTACAGATATTGAATAGAATTTTCTTGTTACCTTTGTATGGTTATCGAAAACTTATTGTTTGAAACAAACCGCTTTTTTTTTAACAGTGAAAAAACTGCTTTTTGCAGTTTTACACTTTTTACAAAATATTGCCGCTTGAGCTATGTTGAAAATTAGGCAGAAAATATGGGATGCTTCCATAAAAATCTTCCAAACTTAAAATAGTTTGGTTCTTAAAATTTCCAGACAAGAAGTGCCTCAAATTTGAAGAAGACGAAAAAAACTGCACTGCGTCAATATTTTAAGCAGAATGTGATTAACTGGATTTTTTCAATCAAGCCATAGTTGGAAATTTGCAGAAAAATTAAAAACAAAGTGTTTAAAGATTGCTTAATCGCATTTTTGTTGATAAACGCTTCCCAAAAAGAAGCTTTAAGCCAAAGCAAACGTTGACTTGTATATTATTTTTTGTTTTTCTACTTGTTCCAATTTCTTTGTTTTAAGTAGATAAAGTTTGGATATAAGAGAGCTAAAATATCTACTAGCTACTTGACAGTAGAAACAACGCCGCGCTTGCACTTTTTATTTATTAGTCACGACACAAAACCACTTTTAAGGAAAAATACAATACATTACTCTCTAAAAAAAACCGCTTAAAGATGCTAAATTTTAAACCGCACCAGACGAAAATTGGACATTTCTTGAAACATTGCCAGAAGGCTAAGCTTGAGTTAAGCGTACCGAAAAAGAATAGATTTTCTTTGTTGTCTTAGTTGTTCTTATCTATTTTTTTGAAATTTATACTTAAATTGGATTTTTATTGTTGAACAGTTTCATTCTTTCTTTGAGAACTACTCAATTCGACATCTGGAAGAAAATTAATGCATGTTTAACGCTTTTTTTCCGTTTGTGAAAGCAATGAGCCATAGTTGCACAAAAAAGAGTCCTTTGTGTTCTTCCAAAATTCGGCAAGTTTGAAGAAATTTTGCAAGGCAGCTTTAAAAAAGCCCAACAAAAGGAACTAAATGTTGCAAGACAATGGACTTAGACTCAATTGCAATTCACTTTGTTCCTTGCTTTTATTGTTAAAACAAAAAATAAAAAGTGAGAGTGAAACTATGAAATTAACTTTGTGTTCACTCAAAAAGCAAATAATATTTTTTTGCATTTTTTGCATCGACCAAACTGATGAATTTGCAAGGGAAACCCGTCGCAGAATGTAATTAATTCGTCGTGATGGAAGCTCATTCATATGTCGCACTCTGTATTTCCAAATTGACAAATCAATTATTCCAATCGTTTACATAATAGACTCGGCATACATTATATTATATATACAGTGGATCAGTGACGCAAACTGAAGCCGATGTTTGGCGTCGAAGTTCTCCATTAAATGGTAATCGAAATACATGGGAATTGTTTGGAAACAACGATTTGTACTAGATGGACTGGGGAAATATTGATTCCGAATTAGGCGCGGTTCGATAAGCAATCAACGAACAATTGAATAAGTCGGGAAAAATTCATCCAAGGCGCCATTCATGTTTTCGAATGACTGTCGTCACGCTATGTAAATTCTTACGAAGGTGCATACATTTTTCCGCTATGCACGAAGTAATTTATTCTTAGTGCGGCTCTAAATATTTGCAAAAGCGCTTTTATGGCTCAATCGCTGAAATCCTTTCGCATTTTTCCTGTTATAAAATCGAAACCTGGACGCAGTTCGGATTTATCTTTTTCCGTAATACAGATTGAATTTCAGCGAATTTTACACGTGTGAGTGCTAAATCCGTTTGATACGACGCCTAAATGAATCCAGTAACTTTCTGTACATGTTCAACTGGTGGATTTATGTCGCGATATTTCGAAGCAGTGAACGTGAGTGAGGTTGAGAGAATCTCAATTTTTTTAAGGCTATTGTTACGCTCCTTTCATCAGGAACTATATTTTCTGCCCAATTTTATTCCACTGTCTGCTTCAAAAGTTACACTCGTAACAGGATCAGGTTCAACTTTAATCAAATTGTTTTAAATTCCCGGCATGCAAGAACGAAATACAGCCAATCCAGGCCATTAATTCAATTTTCCTGCACTTTGCCAACGTCCCAAACAAAACTGGCTCCGGCGTCTAATTAGTCGCTTCGCATAGAAAATTGGATGAATAGTTGCACATCCACCTACCTACTGATATGGACTTGATTGGACGTTATGGCTTCATTATCGTTGCCATCAAAGGCCTTTTGGCCTCTCTTCTAGTGAGCAGTTTGATTTGGGAATTGTTTTTGCGATTTGTTTGCGGACAAGTCAGCTTTAAAGGAACCTAAAGGGTCTGATTATCTTAATTGATTTCATTACCTTTATATGTTGGCCTCCAAATTGGCCAAATTGGCGGATTTCAGTCTGCAGAGAACAAAGCAATGGAGAATTGGAAAATTTTCCGTCCGCCCGTTTGTTTGAATGTTCCCGACGTTATTAAGCTGGCGCTTTTATTAAAATATTTTGGCTAATCAGAGAAAGAATTTGGGCAAAAACCAAAAATGCCTCAAGGCAGTATCGACGCAAAAGGTTTGGGGCTTAAAGCGAGTAACAGCACTCAGCACTGGAGCCCAACAGGATTATAATTAAAACGGGTCCTGCACAAGTTATGTTTCAAGAATTCGCATGTAATTTTTTCCGCTCTTTTTTACGGCTTGTTAATTTTGATTTGCAGGATTCTACAAGCAACTTCCAGAGCCACTTTCCAGCGAGGAATGTCGTCGACTTCAGTACCGCAGGAAGAGTGATTCGGTGAAAAATCGGGTTAAGAAGAATTTTGCAAATATTTGGTGAGTATCTGCATCAAAAGCATTAAAACCTGCATTCGACAGCATTTTAAAATGAATAGATTCGGACAAATTGTGCACAAGACACAAAATCATGAAAACATTTTTTTCATTAAATGGTTAATCACCATGTCGATTTTAGCAGATTTAGGTAATTATAATTTAATCCTTTTTTTTGCATTAATTCAACATAAATTTGAATTAATTCCGAATCTGCAATTATGCCAGTGGCAACGTTTATGATAAATTCGTTAATAATTTGGGAAAACACTTTATCAAACCGGTTTATAATTATCAATTTGCAGGCATAATTGCATTTTAGTAGCAATTGCTAATGATGCATTATTTATAATTGACGGGCGATGTTCGGTGTTAAGAGACACTGATATTATCAAATTTGATACATTTGACGACAACAATTTCAGCTAGAAAAATAATTTACACTGTTTTTTCATGAAAATTATTTTTTTGCAGTGATGCCCAGGTCTCAGATGCGATCAGACAGTGGCTCAGAATGCCCACCTTTGATGCACGCCCCTGGGAGGACGAGGAACTTCTCCTCCTTCTTCAGCAGATGTATTTGGATCACGATTTCTGCGCGAAATTTGCCATTGACATCAGCACCCTTAGGAAATTTTTATACGAGGCGTACAAGAACTACAACGATGTGCCGTTTCATAATTTTCGTCATTGTTTTTGTGTCGCCCAAATGGTAAGCTTTTCTCAGTTTAATGTTTGATTATGGTATTGTGTATTTTCCACGTGTCTTTTATCAGTGCTCCTGTAGGTGTTATTCAACTTCTTCTAAGCACTTTAGTTGTTAGTTTTTTCGTCGGGTTGCGTCGATTTTTCATCTGCTCCCATGTGTCTGTTTTCTTATTTTTGTGTGTTGTCTAAGACTATTTTTTATTGGTGCCACTTTTTTTTCTGGAGCCGATATTTTCGCTCAATTTTTTCTGCAAAGCTCTTCAGCTTCTATTTTTTTTCATAAGTCGAAAAAATCCGACAGAGCTTTCTATTCGCTCTTTTGCCTTAATCACTATTATTTCTTTCCTGAGTTATTTTATTTTAAAGCACTCAGTCCATCTTGCTTTCAACCTGTTTATACAGGATGTTATGAAGAAATAGATCCATTCATTAAAGAAACTTCTTTCCGATTAAATTAGTGCGTTACTTACCTGTATTTTGCCGCAACCCAAGTTTGAATAATCGGGGTATTTCAATTTTTCAGGATATTTATTTTTGAGGATTTTTCCTTGAAGCATCCCTTTTTCATAGAACTTTGCGAGAAATCTAGTCATTCAAAATGCTTTTTGAAGAAGCCCTTTAGATATTCTTTAAAATTTTGTTTTAATAATCGTATTAAATAAACAACTTTGAATTTTCGAAAGTCCAACACGGTTGAAAAGAACAACGTATTTAGGTACATACGTTTCTCATTTTCATTGGTGTCGATCCCACTCGGGCGTTTTTCCTGCATGTTGGGTAACAATTTAGTTTGGCAGTAAAGTTTTGAATGAATTGTTATGGTTGTTTCAGTTGTACGCGATTTCGTGGTGCGTGGATTTGCCCAGTAAAATCGGTGACTTGGAAGTGCTGATTCTGCTCACATCCTGTATATGCCACGATCTGGACCATCCCGGGTACAACAACATTTATCAAATTAATGCCAAAGTAAGTAATTTCCACAGCGTTGAAAATTGTCGTTCCTTCAGGAAAATTGAACTTTTAAAATGAAAATGGGAAATTGCTTCAAGTGGAAGAAAGCGACGGTTTGCGTGATCAAAGCACATACATTTCGCTACAGTTATAATCATCAATCAGTTGAGGAAAGTGATCTTGAGCTGTATTTTTCGGGGCTTTTGAGAAAATTGAAAAATGTTCCACGTTAAAGGTGCTTTAACAGTACGCCGTTTCATATTTCTAGATGATTTTTAGGCAAAAAGTCTCACAATCGCGCGTACTCAGCTCTTCTATGGAACTTAAAAATCATCGAATTTTATAATTTTCTACAGTTTATTTAAGTTAATTTTCTATGCGAAAAGTGGCTAAAGGTGAAAACCGGTGAGGTTATTAAATTTTAAGTTTTTTCAGCTTGAGTTGATTCATTTTTCCCTAAAACGATCTTTTTCCCATCGACCAGTTATTTTTTTTTACTAAAAACTCGGTATGAGGAATTTTTTAGCGTGTTCCAAGCCCAACTAAACCCGAGCGAGAAATTATCGTTCCATAAATGGTTGCATCTCTGTGTTTCCAATCGATTTTGTAATTCGGAACAGCACACACGGTGATAAATCTGTCGTTTTATTTCCCACAGGAAATTAGTATTAATTTGCCGGGCTTGAATACTTTGACATGCAGATTATAAATTGCCATGCATTCATTTTGATGAATTTGTGGGATTTTTTTCAATGTCACTTGTATAACTCGAGATTTATATCATTTCAGTTACAATATGTGTATGAAAAACAAAATAGTATTTTAATGGTTTTCTTGCACTTGAAAATACCTTGGACCAAAAGTCGTCTCAAAACGCTAAAAGTAATATCATAATTTTATAAATATAAATAAAAAAGCTACATAACAATATTGAAAACGATTTGAACGACGAATCCCGTTTTTCAGTCTCTCTCAGTCTCATGTTTTCCTAAAAGGAAACTTGTCTTCGCTAAAATTCACCTTATCAAAAGAGTAAATTGCTGAGTACTTCGAGCTTTTCCACGACGGTCTAAAGGCCCGAAAAACTCACCAGTTCCGAAATTCATCATATTGAAACAACTCTTTCTGTTTAACTCAACATGGTGCATCAAACTCGGCAAACAGACAATATAAATTGATGAACATATGATTGAAATCACACTTTTTTGGCTTTCAGACGGAGCTGGCAATACGCTACAACGATATCTCTCCATTGGAGAATCACCATTGCAGCGTGGCTTTTCGACTCCTCGAGAACGACGATTGCAACATCTTCAAGTCCTTCGGCAGTGAAGACTTTAAGCAGGTGCGAGAAGGAATGATTAGGTGCATTTTGGCCACCGACATGGCGCGGCACAACGAGATTCTGACCAATTTTCGCGAAATGTTGCCCTGCTTTAACTACGACGATAAAGCTCACGTAAATCTGGTAAGCACAGAGTCAATTGCTTGGAAAGCTTGTTCAAAATACGCGTTCGTTTATATTTTTCAGCTGTGTATGGTACTGATAAAAGTGTCGGATATCTCCAACGAGGCCCGGCCAATGGATATAGCGGAACCGTGGCTGGATCGGCTGCTGCAGGAGTTTTTCAAGCAAAGCGATGCGGAGAAGCTGGAAGGCCTCCCTGTAACTCCGTTTATGGATCGCGAAAAAATTACCAAACCTTCATCGCAATGCTCGTTTATCGGGTTCGTGCTGTTGCCCCTGTTCGAGGCCCTTGGCGAATTACTCACCGAACTTCAAGTAGGACATTACTTATCTATAAGTTGAAAAAGATGTCTAAAAAATCCTCTGTTGTCCTTCATTTAGGATCTCATCGTTCAGCCGGTACGGGACGCTCTGGACTACTACAAGAGACTAAACGAAGTAACGAGAGAAGAAAGACTGCACCGCAAAAGTATCGTGGCCGAAATGGCCGATCATCAGCACAACTCGGCGAACCAAAGCCCGGATAGTGGAAACGCGGCCCTACCCAAGTCTGGCTCAAATGTTAGCTTTAAGGCGAAAATCCTTTCCAGCAGGTCCAGGTACGTAATTTTCCGTTTCAATACAAGACACGTGCTCCATTTGGGAAATTCAAAATCTGTCTTCGTCTATTTCAGATCTCGATCCACTGAGGAAGAAACTGAACTGAGCTTGGAAGGATCCGTCCAACAATACCTGGAAGATCAGAGTCTGGAAGACGTGCTGGAGGACCCGGAAAGTGGCGACTCGGAAACAGCGAATGAAGTGGAAGTGTCCGAAAAAGCCCTAAAGTTCAAAATATCTACCGAATGCACGGCGCCAACCACCGGCCGTAAAAGTTATCCCGGATCGAGGAAAGGGAGCAGAGAACGCGGACAACATTTGAACCAGAGCGATATAAGCAGGATGATGCAGCAAAAGGGCAAACTGAAAGCGACGGCATGTAGTTTCGATCACCACTTCCTATCGGATAACAAAAAACTATCCTTCGATAGTCCGTCTTTTTTAGATGAGTACGCGCTGACGTTGAAAAAGCGCTTTGAGGAGGGATTGACGGGCTATCGGGATACGGCTGGCGAAAACAACGACGATGAGTGCGTCCTTTCCCAAGAAACAATCAATTTAAACAAGCGGAACTCTGAACACTTGGTAAAAGTTTTCGACGAAAAGAAGAGCATTTTGAAATGCCCGGACCACAAAAACAACGTACACGTTGAGAACTTGAGGATCAACATTAACACCACGGCGGAGGACGAGCCCGTTAAAAGCAGCCCCAAATATAGCATGGTCAACAAAAAGTACAAATACTCGGAGCAAAGCGACAACGACATCAGCGTTATATCGCTGAAAGAGGAAATCAAAATCCAGTCACCACCTTCAGAGGCGAAGTCGAATAGATCGATTCTATCCAGATTTCGTCAGCTTACCGACAGGTTCGGGCTGTCGCAAGACTCGAAAGTGAAACACCCAAAAAACAACAACGTTTCCAAAACCACCCTGCACAAAGGTAAGACAAAAGTAGAGCCAACTCACTGTAAGAGTTTAGAGAAAGTAGACATTAGAAGGGCCAGCACGCTGCCTAAAACCAAAGGGCGCACGAGCAAAAGCTGGAAATCTTTTATTTTAGGCAAAGAGAAACACTGGTCATCCGACCAAGTCTTGGATTGCAACGTTTCAGAATTGGACAATCAATCCCTACCATCTACCTCACAGATGAACAGTAACTGTGCCACGCCCAATAAAACTTCAACAAGTCTGCAGAACTCGCCGCGAAAAAGCGTCGCTCGATCAGAGTCTTTCGTGATGGGAAATAATGTGACTAATCGGAGTGTGGACGCGCAGGAAATTCAAAACGACGGAGAAAATGACCCGAATATAATTTGACAAGAAGTCAACATTCCCGAAACGGAATGTTTTTCCAGATACATATTTTGTCGCTGTTGTACATATAGGTCTAATCCTAGCGAGTCTGTTTAGGAAATTATTCGATTTATTTATTTTCGTTTTTTTTAGCTATTTATTACGACCTGATAATTTTAAGTGTCTAGGAAATATTTATCGAAATCTATCTGTATCCGAATTGGTGAAGCCGACAAAACCACAAAAGCAAAAATACCATTTTTAGTTGCCCTAAAAGACCAACGGTAACGTTCATTTGCTACAACAGAAATGCATATCATACGAGTGTTTCCTATCCAAATTGTAAATTAAAATCGTTTTATGGCTCTTTAAATCATTCACATTTAAGACCTTTTTTTGGAAATAAAATATTGAATTTCCTCACTGATACTGTGCTATTGGGGATTGCTTACACACGAAGTGGGACCCGAAATGTTCGATATATTTCAAGCATTTTCCCCTTAAAAACACACATAGTTTTCATGCCTTACTTGACTCTCTTGTCTCAATGCGCCTAGACTTAATAAAGATGAACCACTAATTAAATATGAGGATACTATTTTTTTCAGAAGAGCTAATTGATCAACAAGACAAATATCAAAATAATGAATTTCAGTCAGTGTAGAAAAAAACGTCCAAAATCACCTTGACCAATGTATTGATTGCAATGCTTTCTTTGATAGATTCATTGTCCTCAAAAAACTTCAAAGCAGGTGTTACTCTTTCAATTAGTGAATTTTTATAATCATTCGATACTGGATAGGAAAGTTCCAAGTTTTCAACCCATCCCAATGAAAATCTGTTCATTTTCCCAACTTATACATATCAAAATGCCCGACTTTCTTTGCTACCTGATACGCTTCCTTTCTATACTTCTGAGGACCACTGTCTTAAAAGTCTGTACTTTATTATAATTCAGATATCCGTTTAATGTTTATTCAATGTATTTTCGATACAGGAAAAGCTTCGCGCTGAACAAACGCGTTTGCTTGTTTTTGGTAGGAGCAAATATTAGTTTGGGCCAGAAATTATCGATTTTTCCACAATTTATCAAAATTCTAGAAATTTTCCCGAAAATAATAGTTAGGATGCCGGTTGCTTTGTTCAGCCCGAACCAATTCCTTTAAATTAGAATAAACGAAGTGAATCTAGCGTAAATTCTAAAAAAATTATATTTTTATGCCTCATGTACAATCAATTTGTTGCACAATACATGCGATTTTTGTAGTCAATAGTTAATTTTAAGTAGGTAAGAGGAAAATCGTTTGTACAGATAACTAAATTGACGGTATATTTGGAAAATAAATGATTATAATTTAATGTAAAAACTAAATAAATGTGTATAAGTAAAGTTGGATATATTAATCAAAAGAGGTGCTTTAGAACATAATTTAATTACATGTATTTCGACGCAGATAATTAAATTCGGTACATAGCTCTGAATTAGTAGATTTTATATAAATATAAATAGTGTAAATTAAAATTCACTAAAATACCCCAATTACCAATTATAAAGTGCGACGCACTCTGCTATGAAATACTTCATTTCCAACTTTGATATTCTTTGGTTTGGAAATATTGCAGCTGATGAAAAACAGAAAACTACGGGAATTAGCAAAATAGAACCAACTGGAGGAAAAACGGGAAAATATCACTGCAGAAACAATTACAGTTTAAAAGTGACGTAAATAATAACTCACCATTAATTGAGACTATACAACCAAATGGACAAAAAAGTATAAAAACCTCTCACAATTAACAACAATAACTTAATCCTCATCTTCAGGCAGATCTTCGTCCGTCGTATACTCGGACTCTTGGTCTGCTTTATCCACCGGATTCTCCTCCTCAGAGTCCTCAAACTCCCACTGCGGGTGCTTCGTGATTTCCTCTGGGGCTTTCTTCACGTCCAGTTTAAAGTCTTTTTGTTGGTCGAAGCCGATATACGAATCTGACCTAAGGCACACTGTAAAGGAGTAAACTCCTGCCCAAGTGGGCGCGGTGAACTAAAAACCAACGTTTCTGTAGCAAATGTGCAAAGTACATTTAATTCTCTTACTTTTAGATGTACTGTCTCTTGTTCCACCAAGCCAGTTATGTGATAAGGGGCTGTTAGTAACGTTCGAGACTTGCGGTCGCAAATGTACGTCCACCAGTACTCTTGCTTGTCATGGGGAAAATATGGACAATGAACTGCATGAGAGGACTTTGATTTTCCTTCCAGCGATTTTTCCCTTTCGTGGATTTTGCGGAATTTTTCCCACTCCTAAATTACACACTTTCGTTTAGTGCTTAATCGAAACGACGATTTCAATTAGTATGCACAGAGCGCTTCCTATCAAGAACCGTTAGCAAAACCGGGCTTTGAACTAAGGTAAATGCACTCGGGTTTACTGGACGCTTTTAAAGATTCCCAATTGAATGACTTACTTGATCATCATCTTCAGGATTGGATTTCTGAGTAGTGCTCTCATCTCCTGAGGATTTGTCATTCAACTCATTAGTGTCGGCATCGCTCTCATCTGCAGAGTCTGCCTGGTCTTCATCTAAGCGTTGCTTCCGCTCGCTTTTGCTCTTCGACTTCCTCTCGACCGACACGCTGGGCGAATCCTCAACGTTGGTTTTTATCAGGGCCGCCGCTTTTGGAGCCGGCTTAGACGCTTTCTTTACCTTCTTACCTCCACCTGTGAGAATTATGGGCTGCAAACTTTGCCTAGAACATTGCCAACAGTCTTACCTTTCTTCTGCTTCAACCATGCAGGTCGTTTCACTTTGGTATCATTATCTCCATCGCCACCTCCGGCTTCTTTGCCCTCGTCCAGGCCATTCTCTGCAATGTCATCCTCCGCCACATCATCATTGAATAGACTAGACATGTTCTTCCGTTTTAAGTTGACTGTTACTGTTACAATGGCACCGGCGGTTACTTCCGTGGGGTTTTCATCGTCCATAACTAAACGAGCAAGGTGCAAATGTCGATTAGTAAGTGGTCGAAACTGGTGATCATTTCCGGGGCTCCGACCCAAACCCCCGGAAAATTCACCAGTTTCAGGAAATGGCCCCAAAACGATTCGCTCTTTTTATAGTGACTGGTAGCTTGCAACTCACCCTCTACAGTAATTTGAAAATCTATAGACGGCATTTTCCCTAGAACTTTGATGACATTCTCGTACTCTTCATCGCTGAGATTTCTGAGTAACGACCTCCTCTCATCGGTTTTCATTTGTGCGTACTGTTGCAGCGACTTGATTTGCCGTTTTTTCGACATAAAGTACTTTAAATTGTCGTCGTTTATGTGCGGCAGCTGCATCAGAGGAGACTTGAACTCCCATAGGCCCTGAACCACCATGGGACAGAGTTTCATGCAGTTTTCTATTGTCTCTATTGAGGGCAGACTTTTGACTGGAAATTTTAAAGTTCATTCAATGATTGGATTGCAGTGAAAGTTCCCAACACGTACTTCTTCCGGCGTAAGCCAGCAGTATCAGTTGATTGACGCAATTGACCTGCTCTTGGATTAAATATGGGCATTTGCCCACGATATACTGGCGATCTTTTTCTAGAGTAGCGGGATTTAAGGCGATTCTACTCAAATGAGCGTGGAGTATGGCGCGAGCTTTCAGACTGTAAGGGTAGCAAAGCGGCTTCTCTTTGTTCTTCTCCTTCAAGTTGGGCAGCTTCTTGAATAGCTAGAAATTAACCAAAAGAACGTTAATCCAAAAGGGAAAATTTTAGTGCAATGTGCACTTACGTGAGGAACTTCTTCGTCATCAGACGGTCTTTCTACAATTTCCGAGTTGTGTTTCCTATCAAACTCCAGACTTGCAGCTAAAATCATGATGACCCTTTTGAGAGCCATGTTGGGGGTTTTGTGGAAATAGTAATAATACATTTGCGTAGTGTCCAACAGAACCTGATCTCCAGTGAATTTGATACTCCGGTTCCACCAAGTACCAACCTATTACCAAGTACATGAAATGCATTAGACTTTGGAGCAAATTTGCATTATCAGGCTTGGACTTACCACTATTGGCAGTGCCACCATAAAGACTAAGGCATAAAGCCCTAAAACCCACACGCTATTTTCTTTTTCAACTATCCAAGAAGGCAGGGCTATGCCAAAACTCATAGCTCCGGGTCCATCAGGATTCCCGTACTTCTCCCAGTTCTTTCTGGATTCTTCATCAGTCAACGCCTAGAGAAAGCAAACTTTATACAACGAGAACTTGGAGAGATGAAGACGCTCCACACCTGATAGGCTTTGGACAGTTTCATGAATTCCTTTTCATTGCCTGTGTCCTTATCAGGGTGAAGAATTAGCGACAATTTCCTATAGGCCTTTTTGATTTCGGACTGGCTGGCACCGGTGGAAATTCCCAGGATTTCATACGGATCAAAATTGGCCATTTCATAATCAAACTGCGACACTTTATACGCTAAGAATATCAAAGTTAGCCAGCCACCCACTATCACCAGCTTGATTAGGAAATGTTTGATTCCTCTCCAGGGTTCTGCGTTCTTCAAGTGCTCCCTTTTCTGGAGACATGGTTGACAATGACACAGTTTTTTCTCTTCGTCGGGATCTGCAAAAAAATCAGTTTTCATACAAAACTAGCGGTTTTAATGAGGCAAATATTGCACAGTGGTGTTTACATACTGCGTTTCTGTTTCCTGGGCCAATAAAACAGCGTGACTGGGCCGAGAATCAGAGCCCAAAATGACAATAGAAAATAGAAAAACGTTCCGCCGCTTTCATCATATTGGAACTTTTGGCCCATTTCTTACTATTTTCAATAAAAGGCCCCAATTCAAGATCAACGTGTCATTAATAAAAATTGTTGTCAATGCCAACAAGATGAAATTCATGTGACGTCAGAATATTTAAAAGATCCGTGTTGCAAAAGTACGTGACGATGGACAGTATTCTTACTTGTTCTTCACGGGTTTTGAGGCGTCTAATTTCATGACAAAAAAATATTTTAAAACTAAGCAATTTAATTAAAAGAATTGAAACCGTCTATATAAATTAACTTGGCAATAATTAAAATAATCCAAATGCACACAAACTTTCGGTTTTTTAAATAAAGCCTTATGTTCCGTCTGAACGACGCCTGGCAACTCCGCGTTCAAATGCCATTAGTCAGTTTCACGTCAGTTTCAGTTTGTTGGACGCATGTTGACATTAGTGTTTTGGAAAAACACTGAAAAATACTTGCTCGAGTAAAATTTAAATAAACAGCAATGGCAGATGTATCCCTTGAGGCCCCAGATTTCTCCAAGTTAAAAGTAAGTTTTGCCTCACACACCCGTTTTCGCAGGTTATGTTAGCCGCAAGCTGCACATTTTAAGACTTTGAATCTGTTTTCAGGTACCTGATTTGAAAAAGGAGCTCAAAAGCAAGGGCCTGAGCACCACAGGTAATAAAACCGAACTGATCCAGCGACTGCAGTCATCCCTCAAGTCCCCCAAAGCCGGTCTTTCTGATTCCATCATCGATGACATCGAGGAAGATCTTCTAAATGTGTGTAAATCATCAGCTTGTTATTGCATGTTTTGAAAGAAGGTTTCATTTCAGGACGAAGGCGACGATGATGAGCATATTGACGACAGAGCGATCAACTTAATCAATGAACTTGATCATGACCTGGATGATCTACCAAAAAGCTTGAAAAGGAAAGCGGAATCTGAAAGCGAGCTAATAGTGGGCCCCCCGAAAAAAATCATCCTAAAGAGAAATACCAGTGAAACTGTAGCAGCTGTGGTAAAACCGGAGGTGAAAAGCGCAGACACTACAACCATCGAAAAACATGAGGTTAAAAGTGAACTGATTGGCGACAGGAAAGTTATCAAGCTAACTGAGCTTTCCATTAAAGAGGTGTGATAGTTGTATTCCTTAATTCAAAATATTGCTAAACTCCGAATTAAATAACATTCTAGAGGTTGGAAATGAGGGCCAAAAAGTTTGGAGTCACATCTTTGACTGACGAGACAAAGAAGCTGGCCAGAGCGGAAAGATTTGGGTCTACGACAACAACATCCAATAGCTCAGCCAGCATTAAGTTAAATGTAAAAGCTCTCCATCCCCACATCTTCCCTGATCTAATGTTGACTTATGTTCCAGACTCCTAACACAAGTATTGATGTACTGAAGCAAAGAGCAGCGAGATTTGGAGGATCCGTGTCCAATGTTATGTCCAATTTGGAAAACCAGGAGAAAAAAGAAAAGCGGAAAGAACGTTTCGGCGGAACAACATCCAGTGTAAAATCACCTGTGGAAATTGACCTGGCTAAAGCAGCAAGATTGGAAAGGTTTAAAACCACTGTTAAGTAAGAGCATTGACCATGTTTTTCTACCGATCACTTTAAATATTTCAAGGATAAAATGTGTTAGTTTGTAAGAAGCTTATTGAATTTTGTGTTTCCATCTTCTAATTGCTTAGGTGTGTGTATTAATAGAGTTTTTTTTTATTAATAAGGCATTTGAGCTTTTCGTTTTCTTTGCGGCCTAAGGCCATAAATAACCAATGTTTACTTACGTGCAGAAATGTAAATTCAAGTGTCCATTTATTAGGCAGTAGTTTCTTGTTGTGTGAATTAAATTATGTCAATGGATATTCTGGTAAGGAACGGTAGTTGTGGGCTTTTTAGGGATACATCAAGTAAAAACTGAATAGTTGAGGAACGGAGTTTTGGCTGACCATGCAATAATCCTTATGATCTAGTGGAGGAAGTTAATGTTGACACTTTGTAATACTCGTGTTTCATCCCGCCAAAGGAGTGGTTTAGAGTTTAAAATTTATAAACATTTATGTCGCGAAAACCTTTATTATTCCTTACCTGTCGACAAAAATTATGTACAAAATTTGCAGCATGGTCAATTAATGCGACTTTTTATATCTGGCTAATGGTCTGAACTTGGATCCTTTGATTATCTGCGGTTCTAAAATCGAACACAATTAGGTTTCTTCATGAGGAATCGTGAAAAGGCCCTACATGATTTCAGCCACTTGCATCGCTTCCAGATTTTCTAAATCCTCCCCTTTAATTTGAATGGTCGTAGCCTGTATGGCGTGCACCTCCAAGATGTGCGAGTTGAAGGCTGTATCCTCGTTGAAGTTTTTATTGCATAGTTTACACGTAAAGAGCACGTTCTGGATGATCTCCTCCTTCTCTTGTGTTTGAACGTGGTGATTCATGTGAACTTTCAGACTACTGGAACTGGAAAATCTGAAAAAATGTTTTAGAATTTTTGCTTTTACTTTTCGGTGACATACTTTTTGCCGCATTTTTCGCAAAAATACGGCTTGCGGCCAGTGTGCGACTTCATATGCCCAGACAATTGTCCCGATGAACTAAACGCCTTATTGCAAGTGACGCAAATATGCGGTTTGTCACCTGTATGAGACCTAAAACGATGTTTTTGATAGACTTGCATCTTCGATTAAATATGTCAATTATCCTCACCGCACATGAATAGTCAGAGTTTCTTGTCGACTAAAATTCTTGCCGCAAATATCGCAGCCGTACGGCTTTTCTCCCGTGTGAATTCGCTGATGTAACGTGAGGGTATTCGAGCCGGAAAAGGCTTTGCCGCAGGTTTGACACACATAAGGGCGCACCCCCGTATGAGTACGCATATGGATCGCCACATATCCAGACTGGCTAAACCTTTAAAAACCCTCACACTTGAGCAATTATTAGATGCATTTTCCAACCAACTAATACCGTTTGTTGCAGACGGTGCATACATAAGGTTTTTCGCCAGTATGCACCCGTATGTGCTTTTCCAAATTGCAGCTTTGCGTGAAGGTCTTTTTGCAGACCTCACATGAATAGGGCCTCTCTCCGGTATGCGATCTTAAGTGGATCTTTAGACTTCTGGCTTCGACGTATTGCTTGGAGCAGAACGTGCAACTGAGCAGTTTGTGTCCAGTATGGTATTTCATGTGCTTATGCAAACTTGAGGCCCACTTGAAACCTCGTCCGCACACTGAGCACAAGTGAGGTTTTCCCTGAAAACGAAAAGGAAAAACTGACTCAAATCCTGGAGGTTTACAGGTGCAAAAGAAGTCGTTAGTAAAATGAGGAAACGCGTCATTTGCCGACAACCTCCAAGCGGTTTAAAACCCTGTATACTCACTTTGATGTTTCGCAATTCGCCCGTATGTTTCTTTTTGTGTTTGCTCAGATTGGAGCTTTCAGCAAAGGACATGTTGCACTGGTCGCACTGATGCGGCTTATGGTCCAGATGGATCTTTTGATGGCGTTTTAAGATGCGCAGTTCCGCAAAGGCTTTATTACATATTTCGCAAACGAAATCCAAGTCCTTGGGGTGCGTCATCATGTGCACCTGCAATTTACCGGGTTTGTTTAGCCAGCAGTCAGTGGAACATGGAACTGGCAGTACCTTAAAATCCACTCTGAGTGCGAACTGGGCAAAGCATTTGGCGCATTTGTATTTGGGCGGTTTGATTTCAGTAGCTTTATCAACATTGTCCAGTTGATTTGAAGTCATTTCATGCAGGGTATTAATGTCGATCTTGTATTTCAGTTCATCGCCTGGGGAATAACTTAAAGGGTCGTCGATGGAATCAGTAGACTCCATTGTTTCCACCACCGTGTAAAATTCATCTGAAAGCTTCAATAGACGTGAATATTAACTCATTGGTGGCTAACAACCACTGTCAACTTACCTCTGCCTTATGTATTATCTGTTGGGATGTTATCACGGTTTCAAACGACGTCGCCGAATTTCCAACTTTCTTCTCTTCGATAATAATGGGCAAAGGAGACTGCGAGCGGAATTTCAGCTGTTCTTCCAGCTCTTTCTTCGCTTGTTCTCGGGACTTCTCCTGATCCTGGTAGCGCTTGAGCATATCCTATATACAGGGCAATAGTGAATTAACGCGTTTGAAAAGTGTAAAATATCCAACCTACTTGGAAATCCTTTGAAACGTATTGTTTGAGAATCTTGTCCGATTTTTCGCAAAGTTGTTTGAACGTGTAGGCTCGACTGCACTGCAACACGCATTGGACGCACATGAGTTTTGGGAACTCGTCGTTCGCTGTTGCCTGCAAATGCGGGTAAACGAATGCAATATGAATCGATTGTGTAAGTAGGAAATTTATAAAATGGGACAAACAACATTGGAACGAAATAAAAAAGGGTGAAACTCGGTATGTGTGTAAAGTTTCACAGTTGAACTTATCCAAAAACCGGTCAACTTCACTTTATAACCTCATTTCACAGCATTGGTTTTCATTAAAAGAATGAAAGCCATTGCTAGGTCGCAAAAAACACTAATTTTCAAGATCGTCTGGATAATCGCAGTTCGTTCTTCTCCAAACTTAAAATGTTTTTAATGGTTATTTACGCGTCTCTTCGTCAATTTCTCTTTTACACACTACGAAAAATCAATTTTATGTATTGTAAAAAACGCTAAACCGTGCATTCGAAGCGTGCCAAGCTATTTCGTCTTATTCGAGACGCGATATTAAAATTTACTTATGTCCGAGACCGGCTCGAAAGACTTCAGCTAGAGCGTTTTTTCCCGGTGGTTTGAAAATATTAATTTTTGCTGAATCAGATATTGAAATAGCACGGCTTTGAAGAAGTTTGAAAAACTCCTTAATTTCTACTGTTGATAAATTAAAGATGCGTCATTCGTATTGCTTGATGTGAATTTCAAATTTAAACCTCTTAATTTCCTCAGCAAGAAAAATCACCGGGTATACACATAGCAAAAGCAAATTGGTGCAGACGACATTCAAAAATAGCGTTGGAGTTGGTGGTCTTTTGACCATGTCCTGACGTTAATCAAGTAACCCACTTGCCGATCGACTTCCGTCACTCTCTTATTCATGGTATTCGACATTTCCGAGAAAAGGGCACGGAGTCCGAACGATTGCGATTATTACCTGGACACCGGTGAAGCTCTGAAACATTTCATCGAGACAGGCACCGAAAAGGGGCCTCATGTCGCCCTTTTCGACCAAGCAAGCCCTGCAGACCTTATCGATTTGCAGGGGATTCGTCAAGTAGGCGGTCATATCCATTTTGAAACCCCAATAAAACGTCTGTCGTGATGCACTTTTAGGCGACGAACGTACGTCGTCGAACGACACAAAACAATATGGCGACGCGACAGTCGCGAACTATGTTGGTCTTTGCCAGCAACCAATCGAGTCGCAATAACGTACCTCGTGACTTGGTTATGCGCCTTTCAAATCTACATATTAATCCTTATTTGAAACATTTCATTTAATAGCAGTTTGAATGAGAATTCTCACTAAAAAGCTACGAAATTAGCTGATTTTCAGTTGCGCAGCTCAACTAGTCACTGCAAATAAACCCAATTTTCTCAGCTTCAAAAACTGAAGAAAAGTCCGTGACTGGTAAGTTGGGTTGCCTGAACACAAGGGCAGCTGTCACAGCAGCCACCATTAACCACAGTTTTTTAAACCGGTGTCTTTTTAACAGTTAATTTCAACCAAATAATTCGAAAATGAGGAACTTGCAAGACTTTGATGCTCCGAGCAATGGCGAAATTTCAGTCTGCGAATTAAATGGTAAAGCCCACTCTACAGCCATTGGATTTGCCAATCTATCTTCTTTCACTAGTTGTGTAAGTAGTCAACTCACGACTAAGCCCCATTCTGTTCAAAGTGCAGCTTTCAGATTGAAAGCCACCCACAAGTTCACATCACCAGAGACCAGCTCTACTCTACAACGTCAAGTGACGAGGGCAAAGCCCTATTCTTGCCTGTCGATGTCTCCTTTTTGAAACAGCTCACTCAAGTCTACTACGAGCAGGGCACTATCGAGGCCCTATATCTTGCAAAGTCTCATAAGCAGGTGCTGGTCTCGCACATAGCAAATGGGCTCCTCACTGCCATCAGATACATAGAGAAAGTCAGACTGATTATGAATCCCAATGTACGGTATAGTGGGCCTGCCTTAATATGCAAGTTGGGAACAACTAGAGACTGGCAAAACAGCACCATCCGCTCCATTGCTTGGCACCCATACGGCAGGAAATTGGCCGTGGTCACTTGCGATGATAGTGTGCGGATTTTTTGCAGCGAAAGCAGCTACAGTCCGTTGCTCAGGTGCAAACAACAGAGAAATATTACTTGTGCGGCTTGGAGGCCAATGTCTGCCACTGAAATTGCTGTCGGACATGAAAATGGCATTATTGTATGGAGTATTGATGCTAATTCTTTGGTAAGTTCCCCGACGGTTATTATATTGAGACTTACCTGGTTTGCAGCACTTCTTCATTTCAATTTAACTTTCTTACTAGCTTTAACTTTTTTCTGGACAAAAATTGCAGCTGCCTTCTGAACATGCTGTGGTTTTTGTGTCCTGAGTTTTTCATGTAGGTGAATTGGCGGCATTCTCCATATTGTCATCTTTGGCTTACAATTTCTTGATCATTTGGAGGCTAATTTTCGGCAGGCAATTCTCCAAAAATATTTATGATTCAAAGCAGATTCACAACGGATGAAAAAAAATTAAGAGTTTGATGGGGATTTGCCCCCTTGAAGGCGCCTGATCGTTTAAAAACTGTATATCCAGTTCTTTGGCGCGTCTTTTCCAGTCGCCCCCTTTACGTTTTTACCGCCTGCTATGCTTTCATTGTGGCGAGATAAAAGCCATAGTGAATCTGGTTATTTCTAGGTGTCCAGACCATCCGTAAGCAACGCGATTATTCTTCATAGATTGGAACATAAGCCCGTGATGAGCATCGCCTGGTCCCCTAAAGGCGATATGTTGATCAGCGCCGCTGCTTGCGATAGTGCAATTTTGGTGTGGAATCCCGAATTAGATCGCACTAGCTCCCTGAAAAGGCCTGGAGGATGCGGGCATGTTCTAGTAAAATGGTCTCCTACCGGCGATAAAATCTTCACTTGTTCAGATGGATTGGTCTTTAGGCAAGCCATTAACTAACTGTCCCAAAATTCAAAACTGCGGGGTTTCAGGTTGTGACGCTGTCGTCTGTTTTTCGGCCTAACAATCCGAAAGCCCGCAATTCTTCAGATAATGTCCGTGAAAGCCTTAACTATCTATGTATTAACCGCTGATGTTTTTAGAGTTTGGGACCATCGCACTTGGGAGTGCGACAGATGGACAGTTGCAAGCGGAAGAGTTCAGTCGGCATGTTGGGCCAATTGCGGTCATACCGTTCTCTTTGCAACCAGCACCGATCCAGTAATATATGGACTTATTGTGAAGCGTGATGTGATTTTTGCCAGTGATGTTGGTGCGTGATTTTCACCTTGCTTGATTTTCACAGTTTGTTGCACCTTTTTTCTCTTGAAGAGTCTTCCTCCATTGAAGCCATACCATTGTTCGATGTCAGTAAAACCGATCTATTCGACCTGACCGTCGGAGGATTAGTTCAGAGCATGGAAGCCGACCCAGCCGGAAGTCATTTGGCTGTTGTTTTTCAGGATACCAGCGCTGTTACAGTTTTCACTATTGCTAGGCAGAGCGCTTTGCAGCTGATACCCAGGTGAGTTTCTGATTAACACACTAAACCTGGAACTGGTGGGTTATTGGCCAGGAAGAAATTCCTTGTGTCGACGGCTTAAAAGCCGGAATAACTCATCAGTTTGAAGGAGTAGGCGCGAAAGTTGATACAAAAACTAAATCATTTGTGGTGGTTTCGGGTGTTTTCAACTGTTGTATAATTGCAGTTCGATAGTCACCGGATTAGCGGAAGAAAAGCCTACTGCTATAACCTTCCAGCAGGACTTGAAATCGGGGGCTTGCTTGACTGTTGGATGGTCCAGCGGGCGGATCCAGTACTACCCAATAATCTACTCGGACCTCGCTAAACAGCCAGCCAAAATCTCCATGTTTGGATCCATCATCAACTAGCAATAGTTTCATTGTGCTTCATCTCGATTGTTTTAATTATTAAATTTTTGCATTTTTGTGCTGTCCTTACTAAGCGCATACCTCCACCACTGAACGGGACGCCAAAGAAGAGCGACTAAACTTTGGCATCGCTTCAGTTTCAGTTTCAGCGCCGAGCCACGTAAAGCTGAAAGCGGAAATCCGGGGAAAACTCACGCACTTCCTTAAAAGTTGCCAAAGTTTTTACGAAGCGAATACATAAGCACGGTGAATTAAATGAGACACTCAATGGATGTATTAGCCGAGCGTATAGTTTCCGAATTGTTTGCTTAGAATTTGTGCGACGTAGTAAACATCAGGTTTGTTAGATCATTTGGTCGGCAGGTGGGTAATAATCGTGTTGTTTAAATAATTCGTTTGTATTTGCCCGGGGGGTAAACTTAAGAGGCGGAAGTGCCCCGAATTCCCTACAGTATTTGCGAAAAGGTTTAATTTTTTTCACAAAAATTTGCTTAAAGTCCATGCGTTCATGACCAAGAAAAGATTTCAGGAGAGCAAATATAAACAGGGCGGCGCCAAAAGTTGGTCGCGTTCAAGCTGCAAGGCAACAAATTGCGAACTTTTACAATTTTTAACCTCCTGAGAGACTTTCATGTGTTGCATATTTAATTTTTAAACTATCGCATGATTGAAAATTGCTGTTTTCAATGGGGGTTTGTTCAGATGGTAATCTCATACTGGATCAGTACTTGCAATTATAAAAAAAATACGAGTAGGACAAATCGTATGATTAAATCCGAGTCTCGCCCGGCTTCCGATCATCTTCTATCATTTTTCTCAAAAACGTTGCCTTTAAGGAAAAATACTCAGTAGCCTATTTTTTTCCGGTCTCCGGTCTCCAACCGGCTATTATTTATGGAAAAGTACAAATTCCCTTTATAGGTCAGTATTAATTAAATCTCTGGATTTTCTCGTCGAATTTACAAATCACCCTATACGTACATATTTGGGCAAAATTTCGCAGCGTAACGACTTTATTAATTTTTTCCGCCTACATGAAGCCTAATTGTTTAGTCAAGTAGAAACAAGTGCGTTATATTAAGCGAACGTACACACTTAAAAATGACATTGATTTAGGGAAGTGATTAAGTTTCCAATTAATTGATGGCTATTAAAAATAAACATATAAACAAGGCAAGCTATCGACAGTCCATTATAGAATCAATACTTACTAGACAATGGAACAAGATGGGAAATTTGAAACGTCGCTTTTGAAAACTCTACTGGTAAAACCAGCAAAGTATGAAATAAAGCGACGGTTTTATGTCAAGTTTCGTGAAAAAGCAACAGGTTTGATTTAGATAAAAACCAAAGTAGAAGTTAATCGACGGTTCTTGCGGGAAAAGGAAATGAGATTGGCCCTGAGAGTGTTTGTTTGACACTGATGATTTTTTTCCCGGGCGATGTTCGATGGATGTAGAAAAAAAAACGTTACATTAATTTCGTTTTAAAAGTGACGAAAGAAAGATTCGGCCTGATGGGGTAAGGACATTCAATTTTATAGAAAAATATTAGAAAACATTAAACGTAGTAATAGAAACACCTTGTCTCACCCAGTATAAAACCTGGATTGGAAATGAAATTTTCCAAAAATGCACAAAATACCTTTTTTCAATTTCCTGGTTTTCCCATTTTGGGCAAATTTTCACTTGGCACGACTTCAAGTTCCGAAACAACCAATTCTCTGAAAATGAGTGAAAAAATAATTGAAAATCGGCCGCTATCAGGTTTCAGACCAAAACTCAAATTTCTCTTATAGAATGTATGCTATTTGCGCTGAACACGTAAAAGCAAAAGCCAAACTTCTCCAATAAGTATTCCATCAATAATCCAAAGTAAGTATGCATTGTATTTTTGATGTGATATATTCAAATTGCCGTCGAAGAAAACATAAAAAGGCAAAAAGCACCAGGAAAATAGGAGTTTTCGAGCGAAAATTCCGCAGGAAGTCTGAGAAAAATATACGGTCCTAATGGTGTAACCGTTTATATTGGATGGTACCAATCAATTCGCTATCGGAAGCCTTTTTATTGATACATCCCAAGCAAAATTAAGTACGTGGTAATTTGGCCTTTTATCATGCTTGTTTTCCTGTGATCTATTACGTGTAGATAATTTTAGCAAAGTGAGAGTGTGTAATGAACATCGATCGAGTGTTATCTCTAAAGGCAAAGCAAATAGAATAGAGGCGCACTAATTTCCACATTCTGAGCAACTATTTTTATTTCCGCTTGCAATAATTACAGAAGCCGCACAATAGACATAGAATCTTCCTACTGTGCTTGTTTTCGTTACAGGTTGCGTCTTCATTATCATGTTTTTACTTTGGTTTTAACAGTTTTTAACGATCTGATGGAAGCAGAAAGAAAACGTATGCGACTGCACCGAAGTGTTGCATTTAATGTGTGTCATATTATGACAAATTGTGGAAAAACAAATTGGCAATTTTCAAAATGCATTTAACAATCTTTATTTCAGTAATAAATGGGTCCACTACTGAGATAGATATATTCAATTACTTAGACAAACCGTTAAGAAACAATAATTAAAGCTTCCAATAAAATTGCTTTACTGAAAACCCAGTTTTCTATATTAAATGTAAGGTAAATAACTATTTTGCTGCCTTTTTGGTAGTTTTTTTGTAGTGTATTTTACGATATACCCATAAATATTCACTTCACCCTGCTTAAATTAAATTTTTGCATCCTTAAAATTTTGCCGGGTTTTTGCTGTCATGAATGGGCAAATGCGGCTCGCGTTGTAAATAAGTAGGCAAAATCTGAATTCCTCTGTGTAAAATAAGTCGAATACAACTTTTATCGGAAACTTACGTTCTCGTCCCTCCTGTGTGCTTCTTACTTTGTTTTTGCTTGACTCGAAATGCGGTGCTGATGAAGAATGTTAAAACGGGATTTAATCCAATTACAGATTTTCCTGGCGCGAGGAAAAGAGTTTGAATCAGGTTTATATCCTGTTTTCTTCGATTTATTCCGC
This sequence comes from Dendroctonus ponderosae, assembly GCF_020466585.1. NCBI lineage: Eukaryota > Metazoa > Arthropoda > Insecta > Coleoptera > Curculionidae > Dendroctonus > Dendroctonus ponderosae. The sequence goes on from NW_026018508.1 coordinate 17,062,516, forward strand.
TTTTTAACTTGACGTTTTATTTTTAACAAACCTTTCACTTGTATCGACCCGTTACCAGGGAAACCAAATCAGGAGCGGGTTCATAAACAACAGTGCGGGTAGACTGTCACCCTGACGCGCCTGACAGATTCATTGGTGAATGTCCAACCGGTATCACTTTGTTTATGGGCGATTATTTAGTCGCTCGTTCTCACATACAGGAAAGTCTCCCTCCTTCCTTGTCTAGGGCGGTTTTTATGATGAAAGCTCTAATCACGCATATTCGAGCGTTGATTATGAACACGCTCCTGGAGAGCCTGAATTGTTGCGAAAACATTCAAATTTTTCCCGGCAATTTACATTGCTTTTGCTCCAGCTAATTATTTGCTCAAAAATTGCCGCAACTACAAAAGAAAACCTTCTCTGAAAATCTGTTGAGAAATCAGGACACAATGCCATTAAAAAGTTTTTCTAAGGTCAATAAAATTTAATTCCTTCCTAAAGAACTGGAGCTAAATAGAAGAGTTGAAGATTTTTGGTTTCTTACTAAAAAAGTACATTTATATGAAGCTTGTAAAGATTATGATTTTGGCTGCGGCTAAAATCTCAAAAAACTTTCTGGTGCTTGTTCCAATTCTACGGTTGTTAGATAAATGCTAAGCTCTCGAAGTGATTTCCTCCAATTTGAATGATGCGAACTTTCAGAATAACTCAACATGTTTTCTGATTTTGAGACTTTGATTTTTTTGATTTTGAGATTTTGAGACGAACTCTTTCCCAAGTCATTCTACTGAAAAGTTGAACGATTCCAACACTCACAAAGTGTTAGATATGAAAACGGCATCGTCTAAGTTTCTTTTTGGATTCTAAATGATTGTGAATAACTGTTACTCTATAGGGGAGGAAAAGTGCACGTTTTAGGATAATTCTTCTGCTTTCCTTAGATCTATTTATATATGTATGTGTCAAGTAGGAGAGGGTGCCGAAAATTGGCCGTGTGATCTATCGAATGTAAAAAATTCCCCCTGGACCTAAAAGGCTGATCTCTATATTTAGCAGCACATTTTTGCATCCGTTTTTGGGTTATAAGCGGGTTTTAATATAGGTGCGCGTAGGCGGACGATTAGAATTTTATTATGGCATTTTTATGATAAAAAGCACGGCGCAAATCGGCTTTTATCGGGCCTTTGTGCAACAAAAATCGTTTAATTTACTGTTTGACGAAATTTCCTCGGATTGACATTTGAGATTTTATATTTTCTATTGTTCAATTGAATTCTAGTTAAAAAAATCATAAACTGACATTTTAATGATTTAGAAAACGTTTCTATTGCCTGCTACTTCGGCCTTCAGATGAAACCTCCCGGACAGCAACAGGTTTTTATCCTAATTTTCCAAATTTAATAAACCAAGCAAACGTTGTTTTGTCCTGATATACAGCCAGGAGAAAATTCGTTCAACCTTGTTCCTTTATTAAATGTACACTTAGCTGGACGCGCGAAAGTCACGTCCCGGGACAGTGTCGTAACCGGCCTAACTCCCCTAATTAACCTTATCAGAAAAATATGGAACAGTGCGCTCTGTCCTAACTCGGTTTCCCTTTATACCCCAATAATTTGGTTAATGATGGCGAACTGACCTATGAAAGCTCACAGGGCCATAGTTTTAATAGAGTTGTCGCTGTTGTGCAAAATATTCAACAAAATTATACAAAGTGAATACAAATTTATCGTTCAAACTATCGTGGATTTGCGGGTTGGGTCACACAAATATGGCAATATTGAATTTGACAATATTTCAAAAATTGAACACTTCTGGAATGGACAATCTTACACAAACTTACCCTTATTTTTAATTATAATTAATACCAAATTATTATAATTGCCGGTTTCAATCTTGAAACTAAATTTTCGAACACTGTGGATCAATATTTATCAAAATATTATCAAAGTTCTATCCAAGTCTTTATCACCAAGGAATGCAACTCAAATTAAATAACACATACTTTTTTAGAGAAAAAAATATTATTATTCAATTGCCGGCAACTGTAATTTTTACATAAAATTTCCGACATATCAAAAACGATTAGACTTAAGTTCCTATACGATATTATTCATGAAACATATTTAGAATGTCGAGTAGAATTCAAAAATGTAATACTATAGAGGGTGTTCCTTTTAAAATAACCAAGTTGCTACCCACGTCCGGTACAACCGGAAGCGTCGCCATCTTGACAAAAGTTTAGATCGCTTGCCCCTAATAACTCTCTTCTCCTGTGAAATTTTCAAATTTCTCCTAGTTTTAGTTAGCCGTATATCGATCGCGGTGTTTTCCGTTGGAACAGTCGGTTTTGGCGTATAACCGGCGAAATATGGCTTATAGGCCTGTCGTTTGCCACGCTCTTTAGCCGTTTGGGCCTACTATGAGGTATAATCCATGGATTTTTTCAATGACAATGTCGCAAGAAAAGCCTTTCTTTAGGAGCAAAATTCTTAGTTCATCTAGTTAAGTTAATCTACACGAAATAGAACCCTTTAGGGTGATTTTTTTTCGGGGGCTTTTTTGTCTGATGCATTTTAATCGTGGCTGTACCTGATTTAATTTTTTTAAATTGTAGTGTTCTTTCAGCGACTTTTCCATTTACTCGACAACCGTTACAGCTACGCTTAAAACGCCAAAGGCAACAAAGTTTCCACATTGAACGAGGAATTCAACTAACTTGGTCGGTAGTATTGGGAAACATTTTCAATCAATTACCTCCAAAACGCTCAGAGATGTGTGGGGGAAATATCCATCCATTCAGTCGTAACAACGTTAATGAGGAAATTCGAGTAGTTTTGTCCCAGAAAGCGAAATTTGAATATCAGACACTTAGGTGCAAGATTATGCCAA
>NW_026018508.1:17066198-17077957 GCF_020466585.1 Dendroctonus ponderosae
CATGTTTTCCGTCCCGTTTTTGCTCATTTCTCGGAGGCAAAATGAGCAAGAACGCTCATTTGTACATCATTCTAGACACAAATAAATGGCCTTTTCAGAAAGTGAACCATGGATGCGGAAATGTTGGCAGTTTTCTCAAAAAATGCTTGAATTCAAGAAGTTAGATTTGCGTGGTTTTCTTTTAGTTGCAAAATCCACTTGAACATATCGCTGCTTTTTTCGAAGTTTTTCAAGAACCATTCGAGCCAGAGAATTCGTTTTGGCATCGTTGGATAGAGAAATGAATGGGTGGCCCTTGGTTACTCCAAAATAAAGTATTTTTCATACATACGTTCACATAACAAAATTAACTGAAAATACTACAGTTTTTAAAATGATAATCTCTCAAAATGCCCCAAACACGGTAAATTTGCATAACTGGGAAACTCCTTAGGTCAAAAGCAATAAAAAAACTGGCTTGTGAAATTTTACCTAAAATAATACCGATAAAGACCACAGACCTGCTGGCTTAAACGCCCTCTTCCTGTACAGTTGAATCAATCCCGAGCTTCGATTGCTTGTGTTGCTGTCCCTGGACAATCCAATGATAAGTGTTTCCCGTTTCAGGCATGCAATAGAGCACAAAGTTGGACGGGACAAATTCATCATGAAAAGTACATCCTACATGGTGGCCTCTCCGTCCTTTTGATGTCTGAACAGAGGTCGATGGACGTCCGGAATCCTCCAGGAACTCCGGAGCCGAAGCTGGACGATGCAGACGGGGCGGAAACGAACATCGGACACTTTGCCGGGTAAGAAATTAGTTTTGCTCAATTTTCTCAGTAGGGGAATAAAAGGCCGATAATCAGCTAGTGGGGATTTTGCCTTGTAGCTCATCAGCAACCTGATAATATATGAATAATTGGAATGAAAAAAGTGATTTTCTTTGAAAAGTCCCAAACTCAAAGTTTTTCTATTGTAAATTGAGACACTTTAAGAAACCTTCAGAATTTCGCCAAAAGCATTTTCGTGCGAAAACGCGATTCATTTATCTAACCGAAAATATTAAAGTTTCCTAAATATTTCCTGGCTGAGATAAATGAAATCCTTCCGTTCCCAACAGTTAGCGGTGAAGTTTTCCCGTGAGAAATATAATCCCATCAAGTAGATCATTCACCTCGCTTAAGCGTTTCAAATAGCTGAGCCAATATTTGACATTTTTTTATGAACTTTTCCTTTCCCTAGGCAACAAATAAATTCGAATTTTCCTGCTCTGCGTACGCTTTTCCGAAGAATCAGCACTAACAATGCCGGAGCAACATGAAAATGCTTGTGGAAGCACAAACACCATTAATCTAGCTGTCTAGACTATTTGAACAAATTATTTGCTCTAAAACGGTTCGTTGCCGTCTCCGGCCACTCCTGTTTCATTTTTATCCGGGTTGATAATTATCGCTACAGGAATAATTAGTCAGCTAACTAGCCTGTTCGATGTTAGCTATAGTTCCGTTTTTGCCTCAGGATTTTCATCATTTTATGTGGTTTTTATCGAGCATTTGCTGCTGAAAACTCGAGGAAACTTTCACTAAATCTCTCTCGAATACACGAAATTAATTCATCAAATAACAATAAAATTCCACGTCCCATGCCAATGGCAAAAAGAGTAATCGAACCTCGCGTTTCCGCAGCCCCGTGGGATATTTTATTTAATTTTGTTTCGTTGAGGGTTGTGCGGACCCAGTTCGTTTTACTGTTTGGCCATTACGTTCTAAAAACAAATTTCTTGGTATCGCAATGCCGGTAAACAGGATATTGTTGAGTAGTAACGGTGTCAAAAGCCTTAGGGAGATCATGCGACATGCCCCGATTATTGACCGATTTTTCATTGTCGTGTGGACAAAGTGTAATGGCCGGAGTAAAGTGCGATTATTTCGATAGGCAGTGATTAATTTCCCTGATAATGGAAAAGAGTTGGGTTCAATTGCCATTTTTTTCCAACTGTAGCATTTGCTCTTAAAATGGCTTTGAATTATTATGGCTTTCGTTTGGCATTAGGAATGGTGGATATTTTTCGCTCTATTTGGGTTTTATTAATTTTTGAGCTGAGCTTTTCCTTTAATTCTCATCGCAATTTACAAAACCGTTTATCCACGCCACTTTCTACAGAGTCATTGAATATATCTATTTTTTTAAGTTTACAAAGGTTTTTTTGATTTTCATCACCAACGGCACCGAAAGAATCGAATAAAATAAGTAGGTTACCTAGGGAGAAACAGTAGGTTAATTAAAATTTAAATGAAAAAATCCGTTAACGTTTCCTGGACAAAAACTCACGGTTGTTCAAGCAAAGGTCGCAAAACGTTCAAGCTTTGCATTTATTCGATAAAAAAAAGATTGAAAATTTCACAAATAGTGCTCATGAAATGAGATTTTTAATGAAGCATGTTGATTTATAACCGATGAAATATCGCTTATAGGCCTACCGTTTCTCACGCAGTTCAGACGTTTGGGCCTACTATGTGGTAGAGGCTGTCGATTTTTTTATATTGGGTTGAAAATTTTCGGGTTTTTAGACCGTAGTCGATAAGAATTTGATCCCGAAGTTTCGCTAGCACGCTTGGCGAGCGTTTTCAAAGTTTTCAATCAGTCGATTCACAATTGACCAAACTATATTTTTAGAACTAAACCTGACACAATAGTAAATAATAATTGGTTTTATAAAAGCGCTTTAACTAGAATTTATTGCGTGAGTCAATCACTCGTTCATGGAACAAAATAGCCGCACTAACAGCATATAATGCGACAATCAAATTGAAATTCAACCGCAATGAAATTCCGTTATTGTGCGGTAAGGGGATGTTCTAAGCCCGATTCTTATGTTCCAACACGGCAAAATAATAAATGGATTAGAGCGTTATTCACTCGCGAACTTTTCCCATCTTCTTTTTTGTGCCCGAAAAGTTACTCCATTGTGTAGAAACGGAATAAATTATGTATTTGGGATTAGCGCAGAAATTCGCCCCGGCGTGGATTAACGCCAATGTTTCCAACGTTGACTTCAAAGGTTCGAAAGTTTACAAAAAAATCTTATTTGGCTCTAACGTAATGTGCAATGAATTTTTAATTATTTAATCTAAGTTGTACCAATTTGCTCGTTATTTTGCTAGTTTTTTTCTTTCCTTCCTTGTCAGGATATCGATTAGGCACAGCAGCGGTTTCTCAAAAAAGTGCATAAATTTAGGCGGTTTTTCAAACTCAACTTTTGCGTTCGACCTTTTAAACTGTTCTCTGCGCACATTTAGTCAGTTTGCACTTCAACAATTAAAATTCTTCAATTTTCAGATGACAATAATTTAAGGACAATATTGGAAAATTTTAGAGAAGTTTCTGGCAGCAGTCCACTTAAAAATAACTCGGAAACAGAAAACGTTGTTCACATTAAACTGAGTAAATACCTTAGGCTAAGTTTCCGCGCAGTTTTATTTATTAAGTAAAAAGTAAAATTATACAGTTCAATGAATTGGTTATTGAGCAATTTAACACAAATATTTCTTTTTCAAAAGAGAATTTTCATTGCAAAACATGTAGGCCACCGTTTGGAGGCGTTTGTTGTTATAAGCTGGCCCGTGTGCACATTTAGCCAGTGCCCTTCGTGTCTAGATCATATGTCTTTCTTAAAAAGCATACGATGTTATAGTCTCATGTTTTTTGAGTAATTTGCACCTTTAACCGTCCCTTTATCCTGAGCGATTTGAGAGATATTAATTTTTTAATCACCGGCCACTTTTTCCGCAATAAATTTAATTCAACTGTATTTTTAAATTCCGATGAAGGATGAGCAAACCACTCTTTTTGCAAGCTTAGAGCTGTTCACTTCTGTACATTTTATTACGTGTGTAACTCGATGCAAAATAAAATCATTATTCTTAGGCGTGAAAACAAGATAAGTTTAGGCTTAGCAAACCAAAAACTTTAACAACTTAATTGCCAGAGCACAGAGAGTGGCAACACAAATCAGGGCTATCAACTTATAATGAAAAGTTGCTTGCACAGCTTTTTTGCCCGAATTTTTGTTTATAGCAAATAAAAAAGTTTAAGTGAATTTTGCGCGGAAAATGTCGGTCGTAAAAAATTAATATCTCTCGAATGGCTCAGGATAAACTGACGATTTAAGAGTCATATTATTCAGAAGACTTAAGATTAAACATCGTATACTTTTTTGCACTCTGGGCTTCCTTACTTTGTCCGCAGTAAGAATTTAAACTTTGACCAAAAAAACATGACTTAAAACTTATAAACTTTTCTCCAAAAAACAAGCTATGATTCAATAAACCAAGTTAAGTAGCTTAAAAATACACTGGCAAACAGACGCCAAATGCTCCAACATTCCGTAAAATTAAAACAAGTTCATAAACCCCATAAACTTACCCTAAACTCGCATGTTTTCGCCCAATTCTGTTATGTTTCCAATATAATTATTATGTAAGCACAGCCATGCATATTGACACCCTTTCCAGAAAATTGAAATTGCTCTCGAAACTAAAGTGGTGTCGCATAGGTTGAAGGCATTTCGGGAAGCTAAATTATTAATATCGACTAACCCCAGGTGAATCTCGACTTTATGAAACGTTGGCTTGGGGAATTTTAAATATCCGCCCCTTTTTTCGGTCCCTCATTCGGCAATATTAACTCGCAAATAAATTTCGCCTCCTGGTTTGAGTAAATACGTAAACCCTCGTCCCTTCGAGCAAAAGGCAAGATGAGTCAATTTTTGAGTATCTCTTTTATAAAGATTCGCTCCGCAATGGTGCTCGAATCCTATTTAACTTATAATAACGCGCCGATAGCTCTGAATGCTGGCCTTCTTATAAATATGGATATATATTCAAGCGACTGAGAATGAAAGCATCAGAAGGTCACTGGTTGGTAAAGCCCGAAAATTAAATTTTAATCAACACTTATGCCGGTTTCGTACTCGGATGGCAGCCGCAGGCTTTGCGAAGTTTCTCCAGAAGATTTTGGAATAATTTAATAAAGGATTAGGATTATGTTGAGAGATTAGGCCTACGATTCAAGTGGATTTAAATTACGGAAAGGGACTTGGAAATGTAATTGCTCTCTAAGCCGATGAAATACATTAAACATTGACAATAGGCTTGCCAACCTTAAACCATTTATGCTCGAAGAATATTCAACCACTTTTGACCACTCACATTATGACCGTTTTCCATTGAAATGCCAAAAATGGAAAATTTAATATTCCAATTTCCCGCATAGAAATAAACATCACTGTTTACTGAAAATTGGGGTTTCGCGTATGCCCAAACACTCGAATGAAAAAACAATCAACAGAAACTCAATTGAACAATAAATATGAATGTTTGACTGCTCAATATTTGCTTTTCGACATCTGATATCGGCCCGAACCTTAGAGCTTTTTCATTTGCTTTTAGAAGGAAAAGAAATATAATTCGAGGATGTTCAAACAGAGGCCTTGAGGCCGCAAACCCCTGAAAATTTGAGACTCGAAATCATATCTCTGTGTGGGATAATGTATGAGAGCTGGTTAATATTTCGGGAATATTGGTTTTGTTCAGAAAATAAGCTGCTGTCTATAAGCGAATAACTGTGTTTGGTTTATGTCGAATTCAATCAATTCTCAGGTTTTAACGCAGAATTTCGCCGGATCAGTTCTGAGCATCATGACTTTGTGTTCGGAGGATTCTTGCAGAAACTCGCAGATTTTGCATTTTCAACTTTTAACTTGGAAACTTGATGGCATTCGCACGTTCTTATGGGAAAAGGCGTATTTAAAAGCCACTATCGTAAAACTGCACGTCCTAGACACGACACTGCTAAATTCATATGGAAGTTTAAAGTGTGCAAGTAAAATTTATGTATTTGACCTCAAATGTAATGGAACTGGCTTCACCTATTATCGCGTAGTAAAATGCGACAGGATTTATCCATTGATATGATCGCTTTGCCGCCATTCATTACCGCCAGTTCAGCCGATAAATTTCCAGAAAAAAACATTTTTAACCAAACAACCACAATCTCTTATCCAGGGCATCTAAACCATATTTCCTCCCTAGGCTCTGACCCGGATTTTGCATTCTCGCTCCAGGTGCCCTCAAAAGGGATAAATTGGGATCATTCTAAAATCACATTTACTCCCCGGGCCAATTTAACACAGGCCAAACATATTTATCATTGTATTAAATGCCTGATAATGGTAGTTATCTGATAAGGCAGCCATATGTTGCCAATTTGTATACAAACATTGAAAAGTGCCAGCTACAGCTATAATTAATGTTTTTTCTAGTTTAATGGTGTTATTGATTTTATCCCTCACTTCAACGAAAATTATTCTATTACCACGCAAATTATTGAACTGGAAAACTGCTGGTTATTGTCTAACGTTTCGCTAGCCAACCGCTTCATCATCACAAGCATCTTCAGAAACGTGGGGCGTCAAGCAAGCACAATTTTCTATCGACTGCAGTCTAAAATCCCGAAAATCCGCAATTATTCAAACGAACAGAAAGAAGCGATCGAAAAATTGAGATATAGTACCTACACATGGTGTGAGATTCTATTGAGCGAATTTGTGTATAACCGACGAAATGTAACTTATAGGCCTGCAGTTTGTCACACAGTTGAAGCGTTTGGGCCTACTATGGGGATGCATCGGCAGTGGACTTTTCGCTGCCAATGTTGAAAGAAAAAAATTCTACAGGGTGGAAAGTGAAACAATGCAAACATTTTTTATACATACAGAGTGGCCCCAAAAAATAACCGTGAATGATCAGTGTTCCTGCAAGAGATTTGATTTCTGTTTGAAGTGTGATCCAGCTCTATTCCTTTTCTTATAGTCAGTGTTTTTGCGAAAACTAAGGAGCCAAAATCAAGTTTCTGCAAGGTGAAACAATGCAAAGTTAAGTGAAAGTTTGGCATGCTCCTAGTTGAAGATAACATTTTTATAATACATAATTTACATAAAAAACACATTTCAAATATTCTAATTTTTTTATTTGTTGCCTCTGTCTTTTTCTGAATGTTAATTTTTTAAATTCTGTGAGTTCTTTGTTTTTTCAGTTGTGAGTTTCCTTCATTTACAGGTTGATGCAAAATCAACTTTTTCGTCTTTAAGTAATAACATTTGTCTTCTGATTTTCAAAAAATGTTCAAGCTCATGTCGCAGCTAAACCTTTATAGTTTACTTCAGATAAAAATTGAATATACAGGGTTGCCTTAAAAGTGACCAAAATCAGAACTGCCCCGGAAATCTGCGATTTCGGCACGCTCTCAATTTAAGTACACTTAACTTTCAAGCAATCCATTCGCTCATGCAACCCTGTATATTTAGTTTTTGTCTTATGTCGACTATGAAGTTTTAGCTTCAATATGAGCTTTAGATTTTGAAAATCACATTTTATCGTTGCCAAAGTAAAATGTGAATTTTTTTAGATCACCCTTAAAATGAAAGAGATCGGTGAAAAATTGAGCAGCTGGTTCAAGATATCAGGTTTATTTTTCTTTGTTCTTGGAATCTGACAAAATTATTTTTTATTCAACTGGGAACAAGCCGAACTTTCAACAATTTTTCATTGTTTCATTTCACACTTCAATCTTTGTATCATTTTCCACTGCTACTCTTTCACTTGCTTCTTTCCACAAAATCCATTCAGATTCTTAGAGGACTTACTCATTGCCCTTAATTTTCATAATTAATTAAAAACGATTTTTTCAATTTTTACTGCGACTGAACAAGAACACGAGACGAGCCAACGACATTCTATAATCAAAGTACTAATTAGCCCCTTAATGAAAATACAGATCTCTGTTCCCTTTGAGTCCCTCAACTTGAAAGTGTGTTCCTCGGGCTTTTGATAACTTTTGAAGAGTAGGTTTATTAATTAATGTGTCGCAACGGGTCTGATTGAACAATAGATAATTGTTTTAGCGCGAATCCCGCTCTTTAAATAATCAGTTTTATTTTGATTAGCGGGTTTCTGCAAGAAAAATTCCTCTATTTTTTATTGAATTAAGACTGCAGGTAGCACAACTTCGCTTTTCCTTGATTTAAAGGGTTTTTGCCTTTTTCGCGTTGGTGATATAAAAAATGTAACCTAATTAGTTTGCTGAGCGGAGCTTTTAATCGAATCTTTGACTCAATTTTATTTCCTTCATCCGATTTCCTTTTAGCAGCCATTTGCTGAGCCTATTTTGGAAAAAGTGCCAAGTGGCCTCTTGAATAATGGATTAATTTAATTATGCATTTTCCGGCGCGAATGGAGTAGTTAACGCTCTGTCCAGCTGGATAATTGCTTAACCCCTCAATGGAATGAAACGTTGGCAGTTGAGACCACAATTCTCACTCTTCATTTAAAGATTCTGTTCCATCCAGAAGTAATTTAGAATTATTTTATTTAGGCATAAGCGGAATAGTAAAGTGCTATGGGAGAAGGCAGTTCGAACCGTTTCAAAAGAGCGGCGCCGAAACCGGCTATCCATAATAGCGCTTTCCCTAGTGGATAAACCCAAGTTCCAAGACATTGCCATTACTTTAACGCCCCCATCCTCGCCCAAAAGCTTCACATTGAACAATCTGAACGAGAATTGCAACAATTGGAATAACGTAAGGAACAATCGATGCACCATTTGCATTTTGCTTTACATCAGTTGGGTTTTAGGAGAAGCAAAACAACAAATTGAACAACGAGACTTGCATACCGATGAACATCGATGCCACTCCACACTCGAACGGATTGTATGATGAGAAATGCGATTTGTATAATGAATATTTCACGCAGGATAAGGCTTGCTTTGATGAACTCTGCGAACCAAATGATAAACGTAAGGGGGGTTGGGAAACTTGGAAATTTATGATAATCAATTGACTTTCTTTCAATTCAATTCCAGCCGACTTTGCTTCACTGTTCAAAAAGGGGCTCATGTACAAGGGCATCTACTGGCCCAGCTTGACCAACAGTTTCCAGTGCAACCATCTGGAACTCGCCTACTTGCGATACTCTCATCGGCAAAGACAGAAAGCTCTCATCATCGTTAATATTGTGGATCTTCTTCTGAAGGTATGTGAAAATCGAATTGGTGCAGACAACAATAGTGATAAGATTTTAAGAGGGTCCTCTGGTGCCGTCCAATAGCTGAAAGGCATTGATGCGTTGCCAGAGCAACAAAGTCGAGTGTTAGGTGAATAGCAGTTTGCTCGCACCAACGGATCCAGGTGACTGGAAATTTGATGATTGATCCTAACATTCTGGGTACTAAAAATTGCGTTTTTGTTGAGTTTTTTTACGTAAAGCAATCCCTATGTAAAATTCTGCAATTTCCATAAGTTGTTATGGAAAAATAAATTTGCTTATGATTGACAAGCTTGAATCTTCCAGTTTTTTCCGATTGTTAATTTGCAATTAAACAAGTTTTGAACAGATAAACTTAACAAAATTCACTCTTAAAATTAATTAACTCTGGCTAAAAACACGATAAATTGCCGAAATTGCGGGTGCAACGACTCGGTTTCCTCTTGCTATAATTTTACTTCTGCAGTGTTGTAATGTGATATATTTAACTATGTTTCCTTGTAATATCCACATCTGTTTAATCTGAGGTTTTTAATGCAACAAAGGACTTTCATTATTACATACGAAAAAATGTATTCTTGAAATCGAAATATTTGACTTATATAAAAAATTAAAGCGCCGCATGTTTCCACTCAAAAAAAACCCATTGAGTTCAAATTGAAATTGGTCTGTTGGTGCAACTAAACTAGCCCTTGACTGTTTGAAACAACAATTACCCTGGTTGCTGGGGTGACGCGTGTAGAGTCGTGCAGCCAAGGCTGTCACAAAACGTACACAGATTGTCTGCACCAAAGTTTTATTTTTCGACATCAGCAACAGTTGGGTGGAAAATCGATTGGCGATGAGAGGAACTCATTAAGGTGAATGATTTTATCGACGCACACGGGTCATCGATCAGAAATGTGTGCTCCATATAAAGTAGTGTCTCAGAATGCCCATCGAGCCAGAATTGATGTTTGCGTTGTTCGGGATCTCCTCTTCAGCTATTCGCATCAATGGGGGCGATTCTCGTTAAGCAATTCGATAATTAAATCCGTGTCCCGATACTAACCTTTGACACGTTAATTTTAGTTCAGTGGATTGAGGGAGGGCCTTAATCGAAGTAGCAAGAGAATGGCCCAAATGGTTTTTTTACCAGAAAACAAAAATGTATTAAGTATTAAGTAAAATTGGGCACATTTTCTGCTAAAATCGCCCAATTCAGCTTTCGAGTGTTTTTAATTCTGGAAAATAACCGGATGAACTTCAAGTGTCTAAATTTACTGCTAAGTGTTTCAGTTAATCAAATTCCCCACATTCTTTTAGCGCCATTAACTGCAAACTTCTACCGCAAGAGAAGAGTTTAATCGAGTTTCCTCCATTTTTACAAACTCCCACACTTATTAAGTGTTAGATTTTGCCACGGAATTTCGAACAGTGAAACCCTCTTTCTGTTTCCAGGTCGCTTTGATCATTGTCTGGGCCGGAAACGAGCAGCACGTAATTCTGGACAAATATACCGATGAAATTATCTGGTCGGTTTGCTGTATGTCAATTAACATAGCCGTATGTGTCTTGGGCTGGTGGAGATGTTTTGCTAATAACTATTTGCATTGGGCCGCTGCCTGTACTTGGCTGCTCCTCACTACTCAAAGTAAGTGCCCCGGTTAATTCAATTATTACTGTTTGTCAGCTCGTTACCCTCGTCTGTCTATACAACTTACTACAGAACAGGAAACCGCGGGTTTTTCCCAATGATTGAATGTTGAAAACTTTCCCTTAACTGTCCTCAGTTATATCAGTCCTCAACGCTGTCCTGAACTTCCAGTCTTGACTATCCAGGTATTTGCTGTTCAATCACTCCCGCTAAATTGGCTTTAGAAAGTTGGATAATTGCAAAGTTATTAATTGCCGAAACGGGAGACAGTTTGAGGGAGAGTTTGATACAGTTTTGAAACTGGTGGGCTTTTCGGGGTTTTAGGCCCAAACAGAGGTGGTTTACTCGGGGTAGTACCACTATGAAGATCCAAACCACTCGAGCTGGCGAAATGCAAGGAGAAAATTGTCTACGGCAGCCCAAACGCCCGAGGAACTTAAAAGTTTGCCAGTAGTACACATTTTTTGCTTAGAGAGTTTAAGGGAACGCAATATTCCCAACAATAAACGGTATTCGAGAACCCAAAAAATGTCTGATGTTTTCAATCACTCCACACTATTGCGCTCGCTACACAATTTATCGTCGTTTTGTGCAAGGGTGGCGTAAGATTATTGCAAAATTTCATGTTTTCTGTCCCGTTTTGCATGTTTCTCGGGACCACAAATAAATGGCCTTTTTAGAAAGTGAACCATCGATAAGGAAATCTTGGCAGTTTTTTCAAAAAATGCTTGAATTTTACAAGTTTTAGATTTGCGTGGTTTTTTTTTATTTGCAAAATCCACAACCATTCGAGCCACAGAAGTCGTTTTGGCATCGTTGGATAGAGAATTGAAAAATCGATTTAGTCGTAACAATGTGAGTGAGGAAATTCGAGTAGTTTTGACCCAGAAAGCAAAATTTGAATATCAGACACTTAAGTGCAAGATTATGTCAAAATTTCAGGTTTTCCGTCCCGTTTTTGCTCATTTCTCGGAGGCAAAATGAGCAAGAACGCTCATTTGTACATCATTCTAGGCAGAAATAAATGGCCTTTTTAG
>NW_026018508.1:17078304-17080950 GCF_020466585.1 Dendroctonus ponderosae
TTGCGTGGTTTTTTTTTGAGTTGCAAAATCCACTTGAACATGACGCTGCTTTTTTCGAAGTTTCTCAAGAACCATTCGAGCCAGATAATTCGTTTGGCATCGCTGGATAGAGAATTGAATGGGGGGTCGTAACCCCCATGACCCCTCCCCCTGGATCCGCCCTTGAGTGGACAAAGATGTGCTCCCAACGTTTCGCCACCACGAGCTAACCACCTCTGAAATTGCACGCAACTCGCACTGCACAAACATCGGGAAAAAATACTTTTCTCCATCCTCATATCCCGAAATGTTGCAAATAATGAACGCAACAGCCTGATGTGATCGAAGCAACGTGCATTTACCATGATTGAATTTCCTGTCGCGGTTTTCTGTTTGATATAATTCAACCAAACTCATCAATAATACTGAGGTAAGCAGGTGAATTTCCGGATTACATTCTGTTAACATTTCCCCGGGCAAATGAAGGAATTACCATTTTAATAGGGCCGTTGAATTGAGGAAAAATCGGCAATTTTACCAGTGAGATAAATAATGAATTTTCAGGTGTTGCCAGCGACGGAATAGGATTTGGGCTGAAAGAGAGCCTGGTTTGGTACGTTTTGTTCATCGTTTTCGTGTCCTATGCAATGCTGCCTCTTCCGCTACGATGGTGCATAATGGCCGGATGCATTTCCGCCTTGAGTCATGTGATTTTGGTCTCAGTGCGGATTTTCTACTTTGGCAAGTACGAGGTAAGGTTGTTAACATTAGTGGCAATGTTGCGTTATTAAAGCGCAAATCGTTGTGGCAACTTTCCCCATTCCCAGTTCAAAGTCTTAGTTTTAATGCTCCCGCACAACATGCTTGAGCAGCATTTTCCGTCGCTCGCTTTGTTGCTTGGAAAAGGAAAGCGTTTGTTCTCATGAAAGCTCAAAGCTTCCAGCGGTTCAAATTAATTGGATATTCTGACTATACTTCTCAGTATACAAACGTGGTTCTATAACATAAATCGGCCTAGAGGAATTATACAACCATTGCAAAAAAAACGATTTCAAAAATTTGCTATTGGCCTTGCAAAAGTAATAACAAGTTAAACGGTTGGAGAAGTTTATTTCCTCTGTGGGCCGCCAGCCGCTAATGGAAATTACCGGAAAGCTTCGAGAAAAACACACCAGGAGAAAATCAGCAATTTAACCAAAGAAACCGGTTTGGCAAATTGCATCGGCACGTGAACCCCGATGAAAGTACGCAAAAAAACTTAATTAATATTAAACAATCCTATTGATTCAATGACTTTTTGCTCAATTTCCCAAACGAACTTTCAGCAATTTTCCGCAGTAAGCCATACAGCTTTGCGTTCAACATTTAATTAAAATAATTGTTTCATCGATTCAAAATGCCATTTTGTTTAATTGACAGGCACACTTTGAATTTTACCGAAAATATGAATTTGTTAATTAATTTTAAACGAAGGTTATACAGGATGATACAGAGTAGCGACAAAATATACGGAATTTCATTTTTCCATGCTCTTAACTCTTGAAGATTCATTTTTATTTGCGCAAAGTTGCCAAAACTTCTCTGTTCTTTTGCAAAATAGCACAACGGCAACCACGGGGGGATATTTGGGGTTAGTTTATCCATTATGCTCTTCAAAACTTGAGATGTATAACAATGTCAAACATTTTTAGTCGACAGTTTTAGCTTAAAAATCATGCAATGCTTTTTATAGATTGTTGTATTTTGGTACTTTTTCCGCATTCATAGGGTTTCCATACAAAAAATAATTTCAACTGTGTTTTCCATTACAGATAAGTCGCTTAGTTTGTAGCGGCCGAAATTGCTGCGTCTTTTCCGCCAACTTTTCAAACGTTTAATTTCTGGGGAATTAATCTCGCCAAGCGTTCTTCTTCAGTCGTCGCAGTAATTCAGTTTCCATTAAATCTCACTAAAAACTAACGTAACAGCGACGAAATAAACTCACCTCTGCCGAATAATTACTTCCGCAGATTCGCTCCCAAATCCTGATTACGTCGCGACTTTCTTTGCCTTTGAACATACGCGGTTAACGTGAATTTTCAATTTAAACAATAAAATTGAGTTCTTTGGGAAAACAAGTCGAATACATGTAGCACAAGAAAAACATTATTTTATTAAGATTCTATTGCCGTTGAGGTGAAACACAATTTTATGGTTGGAAGTGGGAAGTCAATTTTTGCATTAAATTTACAAGTTCTGATGGAAAGATTCGTTTATTTCCGGTTTTCGTTCAATATTTCAGCTAAAGCTACAACAATGGGGCGATTCTGATGGGTATTCTTCTTAAAATCTGCCTTGTACATCTGTTCATTTATCAAAGTTTTCTTATTTAAATATCAGACCCTAAAATTGAAAATCCTGTTAGAGGATTAATCCGCAGTTGGGGCGCATCGAGCGGGAATAATTTTCAAAAGATTTCTCCAAAATATAAACCGACGGTTTAAGAAGTTGTTTGCTTGGATTCATTTGATCAGAAGACGTTTTTCCTGATGAATTGGTATGGTGATCGTTAAACTGGCCTGTGATAGTAATTTTAGCCACAATAGTTTAAAAAATATTTGAATAGCAGAGAAACACCCAGATAAAATAGGACTGTTGAAGAGCTACTAAAAGATGATAGGAAAAAAA
>NW_026018508.1:17081869-17089516 GCF_020466585.1 Dendroctonus ponderosae
ATGTGCTGGAAAAGTAATAAAGCTTTTGATGTTGATTTGCATTTATTCCTGAAACCTGCAGGAAATATGGTCAGAATTTAAGTCGAGCCAGGAAAAGTTCTTTCCAGCAAACCTTCTTGTTTCTCTCGAGAGTCTTTTGCATGTGCACATTAATGTGTTTTCTCCCTCATTAAAACGGATGTTTGAAAATTACTCATTCGCAAGGCTGTTATTTAGATGATCCTGATGGCTATTTATGAGCACAGGGTGTTTTTAAACTGCGTTATTCACCCGGTAAATTTGTATTAAATGTTTCATTTATACCTAGCAGCAAAAAAAACTTATCGACTAAAATCGAGTTTAAAGTTCATTTAAAAGATTTTCAAAGTTACCCAATTTAGGCAAAACTTTGATAGTGTAGACTAGGAAAGTAAGCCATGGAATTTCCGATGAAATGCCGTGAAATCGATCAAGAGAAAATGCGGAAATGCGTACATATGTTCTGGTAGGCAGCATTAATCACTTATTTTTAGCATCTTCTTCGTCCTGAATCAATTTAAATTAAATATTTGGATCTCGCTATAAGGAGATTTTTAGGGCGGCTGTGTAGAGTCAACGGCAACTCATTAACCACATTAGATAAGAAGCGAAGCAGATACATTTGGAATTATGATCGATTACCATCGAAAATTCAACCAAATCTTGGTGTCAGCAATTTGTAATGTAAATAAATTGCTTTACAGCAGGGAAAATCCGATTTGTTTTAGGTATAAATGTTCAACTACCCATGCAATATTTACTAGATTCGTGGAGTGTTGCAAACTCGTTTAGGATTTTTATGGAGGAAGGAAGAAATGCTGAATATTCACTGGGTTCTTTCCACAGAAAAATCTCTGGTTAATTTACTAATAACATAGACCTCGAAAACGTATTAAACGAAGTGACATGTGACGCAAAAATAGCCAAGGATGGCAACACTAATTATACAAATTTCTTTTTGCAGTTAGACGAAGAAGATTCTTGCAAAATCAAGCGAATAATCGCCAACGTCATTTTGTACATGTGCGTGAATTTTGCGGGCATGTACACAAAATATTTAACCGATAGGAGCCAGAGGAAAGCTTTTCTGGAAACCCATCGCTCTATGGAAATGAGGTACCGAACCCAGGCGGAAAACGACAAGCAGGAAAAACTTCTCTTATCAGGTGAGGTGTTTTGCGCTTTTAATCTGGTGGATTTTTATGGGTGTTTTTCCAGTTTTGCCGGACTTTGTGGCCAAAGAAATGATCAGGGACATTGAGCGTGAAGAGCGCGGCGGTCATTTCCAACCGCATCAATTCCACAAAATCTACATCCATCGTTACGAGAACGTCAGCATTTTATTTGCAGACATTAAGGGCTTTACTGGTAAACTCGTGACAATTTATCAATTCTCACCTTTGCTAAAATTTCCACATTTAGTTTTGGCTACTAAATGCACTGCCCAGGAGCTGGTGAAAATCCTGAACGAACTTTTCGCCCGTTTTGATAAACTGGCAGCTGTAAGTATTCGCTGATTTATTCAGAGAGCTTTTCCCTGTCCCGTTGCGTTCATCAAGCTGAAAATCAACTTTATAAGGCATTTTAACTTTTCCAGGAGAATCACTGTTTAAGAATTAAACTCCTGGGGGATTGTTACTACTGTGTTTCCGGCTTGCCAGTTCCCCGATCCGACCATGCTCATTGCTGTGTGGAAATGGGCTTGCACATGATCAAAGCCATTAGGGATACCCGGAATAAAACGGAGGTAAGCGATTTAAAACAATCTTTTATCCATATGTGCACATTATAAATGTTTACCATTGGAATGGCGTCGGAAGGTTTTATGTCCAGTACCCACTCAGGCTTTTTTTTTACTTAGTTGCCTTTGTCTTTGTGCAACCTTCTATGTCGCAAAGTTTGCCCCCACGATTGATTATTCGACGTATAATTGCCTCTATTTCTCTATATTTTTTAAGGAAAGATTTGTACGCTACTGCTTTCTCTTGAAATAAAAATTTTGGAATTTGCGCTCATTGCTGAGCAAGTTCGACCTCCAGGTTTTATTGGAAAAATGCTACGATTTTTTCACCCAAAAGATTAATTTTTTATGCAAAAACCGTTGACCAGGCGAAAAAATCAAGAAGTCAAATTTATTCAAAAATTAATGCAGCAAACTGTTTTTCTGTCCTAATTTTCTAATTTACATTCACACAATGTCTATCAGAATAGAATACAATAGAACTGCTCTAATTCTTAAAAGCAATTTAACCATTTATTTCAGTTAACACTTTTTTATAAGTAATAAAGTTAATAAAGTATTTAAAACTGCAATAAATATTATTGGATCACCCGATAGCAGTAGACTACGATGTGCATTAATGCCCTTTTCATTTTGTTGTGTAAAAATCTTCAATTTTACGTTCAAACCAAACGAGTTTTTCCAAAAAATATTTCACTCTAATAATTTGTAAATAAAACAAAGAAAGTCGCAGATTCTAAAGGTATATAAAAAGCATATTTTGCTTAAATCAATGTTTATGATAAATGCACGTAATTGGCAAATAATTTTTGTTCGTTTTTGAAAAACAATTTTTTGGTATTTTCAAGATCGATTATATGGTTATTATAGGAAAAGCCTAGAAAAGTAAAAAAAGTCCATCCGAAGAAATTCCGTTAAAATGTCCTTCCAAATGCTACATTAAAAAACTTGCAGAATATTATAAAAGAAAAGACCGGGGGATTTTAAAAAATTCCGAGAACATCAGTGGCCTACCACTTTTCAAAAGCGAAATGACGCGACTAAGCATGAACTTTTTTATGAACTGGCTTTTGTTAGATTATAACTGGCGCACCCTGTATATATGCACGCCATGGATCATGCACATTGGCTTCCATTCTTGGAGATTGCTCACTAATTGAAAAAAAAAGTTATTTTTAAGGGAAATGATGTAGCAATTTATTTAGCAAGAAAGAACAAAGAGAAAGCAATATTTAATAAAATATTCAATTAACATCAAGAAACTTAACTAAAACTACTGCATCTGGTCACATCCTTTGCCCTTATACTGAATAACCAACATCAACAATAAAAATTTAACCATTTTGGTCAATAGCTGAAGTTGAAGACGCGCAAGAACTGCACGGAAATTATATACAATAGCTTCTACCAAAAATTACTGGTTTTTAAGCTACTGCCTCTTATTACTCACCATTTAAAAAATATTTTGTGGTATAATTGACAGCTACATGATGGACAACAACAGTTTGACGTTTTCGGTCATCTAAACTGATGACGTTTTGACGTTATTCCTTCACTAACCTCGGAACAGGGACAATGTTCAGTTTTTGTGACAGTTGACATTCAGATCATACAACCGAAATCAGTCACCTCACTTTATCGCACTCCTCCAACAAGTCCTCAATGGATTCCCTCAATCGACTCAAAATAGCCTCATCTTCCACTAAATCCAAAACCAAGTGGCTTCTATCTTCTTTAAACTGACCTTCTGAAAACTTCTCCCCCTGACTTAAAACCAATGGAAGCATGAGGGCAGTGATCAGTACCGCAACAAGTTTCTGCTCCTCGCAGGAATCCAGAAAGTCCGAGAACGAGATGAGCTCAGTGAGCTTGTAGTCGAAGATTTTCAGGATCTTTTCCATGTAGCTGTAGTAGATGCCGACTAGCTCGTAAAGGTGATTTTTGCGGAACTCGCGAGAGGTGTTTCGAAAGAGCAAACCCATCACATCGTGCGCAGGTGGGAGGTAGCGGCACATTTGAAAGTTCACGAATTTACACTGGGTGGGATTGCCGGGTTGCAGCAGGAAATTTGCCGCCCATAAATCCCCGTGGCAGAAAACTTTCCTGAATTTGCCAGAAGGTTCAACCATTTGGGTGAGCTTGCTCAACAGCTCCTTGATGGCTTCCGCTGCTGGTTTTCCTCCCTTTAGCTCTGCTGGAAGTTGGAAAAGCTCAATTTCTGTCAGGATGCATTTTAAGGAACTGTCCAGGCTTGCACTGTCGCTGAATAATCTGTCTCGAAAAATGTCCTCATTCCTATTAGCCGACAAGCTCGTGGAGAGGGTTTCCTCGTAAATAAGACTACTGGCGTGTAGCTTAGCTAGCGACTGCAACACTGCTGTAACTTGCTCATAGGTTAGCAACTGGGCTTTATCAAGAAGTGCATAGCTGCCCAGCTGCAGATTTTCCAGAACTAAATAGCTACTGGGTCTCACCAGAAGACACCTAGGGACACATTGATGAATGAGGGAAATACCGACTTTTTCAAACTCTTTAAACAAGCCGTAACTGAATTCCTCCTGCATTCCTCCAGCAAGGGACTCGCCTTTGGGAATCAGTTTGACGAAGAAGCTTAAAGCTTCTTCAACTTCTTTAATGGTGTTGAAGATGGTGATGGTGAGGAGGGCGTGGTCACCATCAAGTCCAATTCTTTCGCTCATGTAGTCCAGACTGTGAGTTCGGATGGTGAAGTCCTTGTGCTGTACCTTCCGTTCCACTACCAAAGTTAAGTCTTCGATGTCGATTTTCTCCTCCATGGCAAGCGATTGGAGTTCGTCTGGCTGATCACTTTCACTTGCCATCTAATCAACTTCACTAGGAATTGTTTAATGCGGCTTAAATATTCTAATTTGAGACCAAAGCAGAACATCGTCAGTGGGTTATCAGCGATGTCAATATTTGCATTAAATTGTGATAAACTTATGTTTGCTTCCATAAAACTGGATTTTTTCTTGGGCCACCGCAATATGCATTATTTCAAGATGAAATATGTATGTGAAACAGTTTGCAGTGAAATGATGCAAAATGATTTTTGGACTGGCCTTGATCACCACACACGAGCTAAGACGGTACGATTTTATCCTCGCTCTTAATTACCGTTGGGAAAACATGCCATCATGAAATTGTTTAAAAGGCCTCGTAAGCGTATAATCAGGACCGTACTTAAGCGATTTCTGCACGTGCAAAGTCAAAATTAAGCCGTGCTAAAGTGTAAAATTGAACACATTTTCAATTGGCCCGAGAGGCTTTATAGCTTTCTCATTGTAGTTTTTTTGCTCGTTTGCAGATTTTTTTTCATTCAGATTATTCAAAAAAATCAAAATTTTATTTCGGTGTATGGATGTTTTTTCATCTGGTTTACTTTTTCAAGACGTCCGGCTAAAACTTGAGAAATTCTTTGGTTTTTGGTTGAAATATGGCAGGATCATTGGGCGCGAATGAGGCCCCAAGAAAAATGTCATTTAATCAACGTTTCGTGCAAAATAATCGATGGTTTTGCGATTTCGAAAAAGTGTTTAAAACGTTTTATATTCAATTTCCTAACCTTTAAAGAGTAAGGAAGCAAAAAATGATTTTTTTAAGTAAAATCAAGTTTAAAAGGTTATATCTTGAACACTGTTTGAAACTCCGATAGAAATCGCAAAAAATAGGCGGCAGAGTGAAAATTACCTGTCTTTTCACTAGTAAATTTTATCAACCATTGTTAACCTCTAGAAATACAAGAGCAAATCTCGCTTCTTTAAGTCCAATTTCAATAATAATTCAAAGTTGTTTTAGTGCCGATTCTTTCCTGCAGACCAATAAAACAGCAGTTTTCAACGATTTGTTGCAACAGAAAATAATCGCCACATAAATCTCTGTTAAGGACGGTAAACTTGGTTAAACACGAACATTAAAATTTAAAAATTGCTTTATAATTATGCTTGATGGTTTGGTAAAATTACGAAAAAATGCCCCCATTTAATGGCTTATGTAATAGTAATATCCTACATCATTATGACTCGGCACATTCACACGTCATTTATCTGCATACCAGCAACCATATGTGGATTTCAAGGATTTTGCGAAAATTTAACCAAATATCTTGCCTAATTTCCAATCTGTTTTACAACTTTATCTTTCTAGTGGCACGTGAGGTTTTATTTATTCAATTGTGTGTAGGGGAATAGTTTGATTCTAATGAGGCGATGGCCTTGCTCGATTATCTGGAAAAGTTACAATTCATGTATAGCACGAAATGATGTTTCAATAAGTTTTATCAATTCAATTAATCGTTCAGGAGCAACGTATTTGACTATTAAGTGAAAATTATCAAATAAGCACCTGGAGCTGCAAATTGCGACGCATTACTGATTTGTATTTAACTGATATCAGCAAGGTCTAAAACCAATTAAGCCACAAAGAGTTTATGTCGTATATTGTGTGTGTGCTTATCTTTTTTTATTTCAAAAGTGCTCAATGAGGTTCTAAACAGGTTTTAGCCAATCAAAATTGTATCAGTTAAGGACAAGTTTAAGAGCAACAGTTTTGTTAATCTGCGCTCAGGTGCTGCAGGTCTGAATGACTGTGCGCAGCAAAAAAATTGATTTATTTGCAATAAAAAAGCTATTTGAAAATAAAACGTATATTTACAACCACTAATATAAACTTAATTCTTATATTTCTCCAGCATCGCATAATTCAATAACATACGACAACAGGCTCTTCATCACCTCCCTGTAACTCTCCAGCTCCAAGCCAATATCGATGAGCCCAAATCGATTTTCTTTGAGTTTCTCAAATGATTTTGGGTCGCTGAAGAGCTTTTCACGCAGCTTTGGGTCCAGACTCTGCATGGGCGAGTAGAGGAAGGCGTGGAAAATGGCTTGGACTTTGAGCAGTTTCAGGCTTTCTTCGAATTCCTCTCTGGGGTACAGTTCATTGACAGTCAGGTTGAATTTTTCTAAACTGCCTGAAAGGACGTTGTAGTATTCCTCAATCAGTTCGGGTTTATATTGGTCTAAAGTGGATTTAACGGTGTTTTGGTACAAAAAGAACATCAGGTCATGAGTGGGAGGACAGTAGCGCAGCAGCTGGAAGTCGATGAGTTTTACCGACTCACATTCGTTATTTGCCCCCAAGTTAAATAGCATGTTCGCAACGTGCACATCTCCATGGCAGATTACATTTTTCACTTTTTTTGAGGCCTTAATCCTCTCCACAGCCAGGTCCCAGCCTTTCTGGACCTTCTTCTTCAATTCCTCACTGGTATACTTCCCTGCGATCTCTGGAAACTTTGTGCCAATGTACACAATATTGTTAGTAGCTCCTTGGAAGCCCCGCTTCATATCCGGCACATCCGGAAGAAACAGCACCTCTTGAAGATACTCGCTGTATAGATCGTACAATGTGACCCGCTTGCCTGCCTGTTTGGACAGGATTTCTTCCATGATAAGGCTGCAGGCGTGAAGTTTGGCGAATTGTCGGGTGGCCACTTTAAGCGCGCTATAATCCAGCTTGATGTTCGGAGTGAGACACACAAAGCCTGCTAAGGTGAGATCATCCAAGACCAAAATATCGTCCACCCGTGAAAGGTAGCAGTTGGGCGCAAAATCCAGCAACTCTCCCATGCCGAGCTGGCGCATTTTGGGCAACAATACCATGTAGAAGAATTCTTCCTTCTTCGAAGGTCCACGTTCCAGCACTTCCTTCAGTAGCGAGTGGTTGATGTTGATTAATTTGGCAAAAACATCCAGCCTTTCGGATTCAGCATTTTGCGTGATGTCGATCTTTAGTTGGAAATATTCCCCTAAATGTCCGTTTTTCGCATCCAGAGGAATAAGCTCGTAGGAAACAAGTTCGTAGTTGTT
>NW_026018508.1:17089775-17093146 GCF_020466585.1 Dendroctonus ponderosae
ATCTCACTAGCGTTCACCTTGGCAATATTTCGAATGAGAGTTTTTAGATTGTCCACGCTCGCGATATCAACACGATTTTCGGAACCCGTTAATTCGCCCATGTTGGTTAGGCATATGATATTACGACCTTCGTTTGTTTCCTACTAACATAAGCAACCGTATTTAACTTGTTTTGTTGTTAAATTATGATTGGGAAATTAATATTTGCCAGAGCCGGACTCGGAGTTTTTTTAGGGACAATTCTGCTTATGTACTACCCAGGAGTAGGATTGGCATTGTAAGTGCAATTTTGAGAAATATTGGCAGCACATGCAAAAACCTAGTTTCTGCGTAACACGTGTACAGTTAAAAAAAAGTTCTACAATTGTCAAATCATGTAGAGGATCATTTCTTATCAAATGATCCAATGCTGTGTGGCATTTTCTAATCAGATTGTGACAAATCATAATTCGCTTTCACTTTGAATGCAATCAAAAATTTTCAGTTTTTGCCGCATCATCTCGAAAGGGCACTTTGAAACATTTGAGTTCACTGAATGCTTGGAACGTTTTTTGTCTTTAATCTTCCAAACTTCTAGGAAAAATTACAATAGCCTGAAATAGAGCAAAACTGATTCGATTAAACTTGGAAGTTCCATAACAAGTCCATCATAAGAGGATTTTGCAAAATAATCGTGCATCTTAGGGGGGATGAGACATAATTAATTTCACCCCAATGATACAGCGCCAAAGTTATTTTCCCTTTCATCAATTAGACCAAAGCAATTCTATGAAGTTTGAGAATTTTGTATTTGCAACTGCCACGCATTACTAATAGTTACTTACCTGATCAAGGATCAAAACCCAAGAACCCACAAAGAGTTCATATTGCATATCAATATACATTTTCCTGAGGACGTTTTTCTTATTTCATAAATTCCCAATGCGGTTTCGACAAACATTAGCCACTCAAAATTATATCAGTCAAGACAAGGTTAAGAGCAACAGTTTTCTTAATATTAATCTTAGGGGGGATGAGAAATAATTAATTTCACCCCAATGATACAGCGACAAATTTATTTTCCCTTTCATCTATTACACCAAAGTCCATTCTATGAACTTCGAAAATTTCGTATTTGGACATCATCAGGAATTTTCGAAGGCGCACGCAACTGCCACGCATTACTGATAGTTACTTACCTGATCAAGGATCAAAACCCATGAACCCACAAAGAGTTCATATTGCATATCAATATAAATTTTTCTGAGGACGTTTTTCTTATTTCATAAATTCCCAATGCGGTTTCGACAAACATTAGCCACTCAAAATTATATCAATCAAGACAAGGTTAAGAGCAACAGTTTTCTTAATCTTAATCTTAGGGGGGATGAGAAATAATTTATTTCACCCCAATTATACAGCGCCATATTTATTTTCCCTTTCATCTATTACACCAAAGTCCATTCTATGAACTTCGAAAATTTCGTATTTGGACATCATCAGGAATTTTCGCAGGCGCACGCAACTGCCACGCATTACTGATAGTTACTTACCTGATCAAGGATCAAAACCCATGAACCCACAAAGAGTTCATATTGCATATCAATATACATTTTCCTGAGGACGTTTTGTTATTTCATAAATTCCCAATGTGGTTTCGACAAATATTAGGTACTCAACATATTATATCAGTCAAGACAAGGTTAAGAGCAACAGTTTTCTTAATCTGCGCTTCGGTGCTGCCGATCTGAATGAATGTGCGAAGCCAAAAAAAGTATTTATTTGCAATAAAAAATATAATTTGATAAATAAAACTTATATTTACAACAATTCATCCACACCTAGCCTTATAATTCTCCTGCATCGCATAATTCAATAACATACGACAACAGGCTCTTCATCACCTCCCTGTAACTTTCCAGCTCCAAGCCGATATCGATGAGCCCAAACCGATTTCCTTTGAGTTTTTCAAAGGCCTTTTCGTCGCTGAAGACACTTTCCCGCAGCTTTGGATCCAGGGTCTGTATGGGCGAGTAGAAGAAGGCGTGGAAAATGCCTTGGACTTTGAGCAGCTTTAAGCTTTCTTCGAATACCTCCCTGGGATACAGTTCTTTGATGTTCAGGTTGAATTTTTCTAAGCTGTTTGAAAGGACTTTGTAGTATTCCTCGATTAGTTCGGCCTTGCATTGATCTAAAGTGGATTTAACGGAGTTTTGGTACAAAAAGAACATCAGATCCTGGGTGGGAGGACAGTAGCGCAGCAACTGGAAATCAATTAGTTTTACCGCCTCACATTTATTATTGGCATCAAAGTTAAATAGCATGTTTGAAACATACACATCTCCGTGGCAGATAACGTTTTTCACTTTTTCTGAGGGTTTAACCCTCTCCAGGGCCAGATTAAAGCCTTTCTGGGCCTTTTTTCTCAATTCCTCACTGGGATACTTTCCCGCTATCTCTGGAAACTTCGAGCCGATGTACTCAATGTTGTCAATAGTTGCATCGAAGCTTCGCTTCATATCCGGCACATCCGGAAGAAACAGCACCTCTTGAAGATACTCGCTGTATAGATCATACATTGTGACCCGCTTGCCCGCCTGTTTGGACAGAATTTCTTCCATGATGATGCTGCAGGCGTGAAGTTTGGCAAATTGTCGGGTGGCCACTTTAAGCGCGCTATAATCCAACTTGATGTTCGGAGTGAGACCCACAAAGCCTGCTGAGGTGAGATCATCCAGGACCAAAATGTCGTCCACCCTTGAAAGGTAGCAGTTGGGCGCAAAGTCGAGCAACTCCCCCAGACCAAGATCGCGCATTCTGGGCAACAAAACCATGTAGAAGAATTCTTCCTTCTTCGATGGTCCGCGTTCCAGCAGGTCCTTCAGTAGCGCGTGGTTGACGTTGATTAGTTTAGCGAATAGATTCAGCCTTTCGCTCTTGCCGTTTCGCGTGATTTCGATCTTTAGTTGAAAATATTCCCCTAAATGTCCGTTTTTCGCATCCAGAGGAATAAGCTCGTAGGAAACAAGTTCGTAGTTGTTGGAGCCCACTTTGTTCCTCACCACCGTGTAAACGTCCTCTTGATTGATCTTTGGGAAGCTGAAGTAGTTTTGCAGGTTCTTCACCAACTCGCTCACTCGTTTCTGGTTCTTCGCGTCTTGGTCTTGTAGTGCTTCCAAAAGGGTTTGGAACTTTACGGATACCAGCAGGTATTTCACCTGGAAGTTAAACACTGCTCTCTTGAGGATGTAGTCGGATCCAGCACTTTCCAGATTCACTTCCAGCTCGCTGAAGTAAAATTCCAGCAGGTCATTTAAGTGGTTCTTGCGAAACTGTTCGTCAGTCTGGGCGAAGATCAAACTCAACACTTCATATAAGAGTGGCACCAGTTT
>NW_026018508.1:17094145-17097740 GCF_020466585.1 Dendroctonus ponderosae
ATCTCACTAGCGTTCACCTTGGCAATATTTCGAATGAGAGTTTTTAGATTGTCCACGCTCGCGATATCAACACGATTTTCGGAACCCGTTAATTCACCCATACTTGTTAAGCAATGATATCGCGAGCTTCGTTTATTTTCAACTAACATAAACGACGCGATTTGTATTTGTTTTGTTGGTAGATTTTGATGGGAAAATCTATTTTGGTCAGAGTCGGACTCGGTTTTTTTGGGACAATTTCGCTTATTTATCAAAAAAGATTTTAATTTTCACTGAAGGGGATTTTCATACAAACCCGGGCAGAGTAAAAAAGTTCTACCATTGTCAAATCATGTAGAGGATTATTTCGTACCAAATGATTCAATTCCTTATAAACTATCGAAATTTCAAATGAAATGGATAGGAATCATTTTCGTTTCTGTTCCGGTTGAATGGAGGTCAACAATATAAAAAATTTGCCTGACAATCCCAAAAGGAGCCTTAAGCCAATGAGTGCGTGCTTAAAAAATTTTTTGTCCAAGCTCCCAAACTGCCAGCCTTAATTTAAATTGCCGGAAATAGAGCAAAACTGATTCTATTAAACTTGAAAGTTTCATAACAAGTCCATCATAATAGTATTTTGCAAAATAATCGTCAAGGCTAAAGGCGATGGGAATTAATTAATTTCTCCTCAATATCAAACAAGCGCCCAGTGTTTTTACTTTCCTAAATTAGGCCAAAATTCATTCTATAAACATGGAATTTTTTCTTATAAACTTTCCATTTTTGTGTTAGCTAGAGGATACTCTGCTCTCTAAACTGTGATCGTTTCGTCTCTCTACACTTCTTCAAAGTATTTGCAATAAAAAAATCACGCGTTTACTAGATTCTGGTACAAGCCTTAATGTAAAAAAACTGAAATCTCCACAGTTTGAAATCTGATTATTTTTCAACCTTTAGAACAAATTTCAATTTAAAAAGTCCAAAAGCTTCGACTTGAAACCATCGTCAGAATATTTTCAAATAATCGGTATTGGGTTAGTAAAATAATTCTTGGCCTTCGAATCGCATCAGCTGCAAAGCTGCTTTACCTGTATTGGCTAAACAATAGATTGTTTTATAAGCTCAGAAAGTTTCGTCACCAAGTCATCATCAGGAGATTTTCAAACAAAATTTGTCATCGTGCGTCTTCTAGATTATAGAGCAACTCATTTAAAAAAATATATAAATTGCCCTCAAACTTCAACCGTTGGATTCCAAAGCAATTTCTGTACAATATTACACGTAATTTTTTATGCCCAAATATTTTCATAAAATTATTCATTTTCTTCAAATCTTGACAGCTCCAAATTTGTTGGTTTTTGTCTTGGTTAAATAATTAACTTCTCTATGAATTCTGAAAGTTTTATGCCGGAAAATTTTGAAAGAAAATCTTAATCTCGTATTAGTGTGGATTCTAAGGTCTATTTCCAAATAAAAAAATCTTCTGAAACTGCCACATTTTTCAGGGTCTAAGGCAAAGCTAATTTTATAAAACGCAAAAGTTTCAATCCCTCTAACTAAAATGGAAAAGTTTTCCAAAATGATCGTAATTGCTTCAAAAGTGGATTTTAAAAGAACTATTGAACTGCCTCGAAAATTATTAATTTCTTCCAAATTTCTGCAGCCCCTATTTAAAACTTTCTTGGCTTCGATAAAAAACAAACTCCTTTATACGCCCCCCAAGTTTCGTCAGCAAGTCATCGTCAGATCATTTTGCAAAAATTATAGACGCAGAATATTTGAGTTCTAAAGCAATCATGGCGCATTCATTTACTAAAAAAAAATTCTCTCAAACTCTTACGGTCCAAAATTTGCTTTTTATGGCAGTGCCTAGAAAAAGTCCACTGTATAAAGTGTGAAAGTTTCGATCCTGAACCGTCATCAGCCATTTAGATAAAGGCACCGTAAATCCCTCACTATCAGATTTTCGAACAATTATTACAGACGGGTTTCTTGTCTTTTCGCCACCAATCAATCATCAAGACAAGTCAAAAAAAATAAATAGCTTGCATGCTGCATTTTAGGACAATTCAGCAATCACTTCACAAATAGCTTATTTTAAACTGCCTCTCGAAATTCGGTTTTTTTGCAATGGCTAGAGCAAACCCTACTTTATAAAGCGTGAAAGTTTCGATGCCAAACCATCATCAGAAATGTGCGCAAAATAATCGTAAATGCCTCAAGGTTGGTTTTTAAAGCAATTATAGCGGGGATTCGAAAATAATTAATTTCTTCCAAATTCCAACAACTGCAAACTTGTGGGGTTTTGTCTTGACTAAAAAATATGCCGTTCTATATGCCCTGAACGTTTCGTGAGATGATCAGAAAATTTACTGTCTGCAGAACAAATACTGTCTTATAAACTGCAACCAAAATTAAGTAGCAAAAGCTAACCGCTGAAGAATTGCTCTCCCAATGTCTGGAAAATCCTTCACGGTTTCAACCCTAGAAGTTGCGATTCCCAGTCATCGCCAGCCCTTTTTGGAAAATAACTGCAATCGCATCAAGTCTAGATTCTAATAAAGGCACAGAAGCGGTTTGAAATTAATTGATTTCTCCCAAACTGTAAGAACTCGCAGTTTGTTGTTGCTATCGTTGACTAGACAAAACTCCGCTCTATAAGCTCAAGCTCAAGCCATGGTCAGGGATGTTGGCAAAATAATGATATTGCCCCCAAAACAGGCTTCTGAAGCCATTATGCTAGCGATGCGAAAACAATGAATCTCCCCAAAGTTAGCTGAAAAGCATAGAATGAAATAAAAGGCAAGATTGCCTAGTCACAATGATGTGAACCGACTGGAAATGGCAAGTAATAGCGTAAAATTCAATGATCGAATCAATTGCCCAACGCATTAAGATAAACCGATAAATTTTAAGTGCATGATCGGTTGATTCGTACAACCAAATGAAACTTTGGTCATTGATACTGTTCAAAGTACTTTGCGGCTTAATAAAAAACAGAGCCGACTTTTTTCAAATAGTTTGCTTCCAGAGAAACAGCGCGATGAACGTGCAAATTTTGGCAAAAACTTCTTGCTTTCCACTACCGGTAGATACTGTAATAACGCTAGTGATTTGGCACAAAAGGGTAGATTTTTTTTACAAACTTCTTTTTGGGTATTTTGCCTCAAAAATTTTTGTCTTTAAAAAAGACAGAATTTCCTCACGTCTTTTATTACAGGTTGATAAATAGTGCTCCTATTTCGCAATAAGAACAAATTATTTATCAAAAAGTAATCAAGAACTATCACCTAGAGGGTATCCTGCGACACACTTAGGCTCAAGCTGTAAGAGAAAATTCCAATTAGTAGAGAAATTAATTTGAAAAATTACCTTGACATTGCGATAGCTATTTTCTGCTATCGTTATCCAAAGAACCTAAATGAACCTAAAAAAGAGTATTTTAATAAATTGTGTAACAATAGTAGGATAATACAGTATATGAAAATTCACTCTGATAATGCGTCTGTGCAAATCTCATTGTTTAAATTAATAAAGGTAATGTTAATTAATAATTTTGGTGTAAATTTTATTTGGGTGTATGTTTCTCTGGTCTACTTCAGATTTTAGCATA
>NW_026018508.1:17097790-17100721 GCF_020466585.1 Dendroctonus ponderosae
AGTCTTTTGTGTAATGGTCTTGAGGTTTCTCCTATATAAAATTTATTGCATTCGCAAGGAATTTTATAAATTACATGTTTTGTATTTTCAATTATATCATGAGGTTTTGTTACTGAAATTCTACTTCTAATTGTATTTTCAGTTTTGAAGATAGTCCTAATATTAATTTTTTTACCTACTCGTTTAATTTGATCTGAAAGTCCTGAAAAAAAATCTAACCCAAAAGGGTAGATATTGAAATTGGTGTCAGCTAAAGGGCTTTTAAATACATCGGCAAACTTTTCGAACGTGTACTTGGCCGAAAGTTTTAATGGGATAGCGAAAGTTGGAAACTCGACTTTGTGCAAATGTTAAGCACGTCGTTGAAACTGAAAAAAACTATGTATGAAGTTTGCTTGAAGAGTCCAATGAAGGAATTAAGCCCGTTTTTTCTATGGCCAGGTCGAGGACTTGGACATGCGAATTGGAATTCATTCTGGTTCGGTTTTATGCGGAGTTTTGGGCTTGAGAAAGTGGCAATTCGACATTTGGTCGTACGATGTTCGCCTGGCAAACCACATGGAATCTGGAGGGAAACCAGGGTGAGTTTTCCATCCTTTCACGTTGATATGCTTGGATTGCTGCATGTCTTTTTTAGCCAAGTTCACATTTCTGAGGCAACTTTCCACTGCCTCAACGGCGCTTATGAGGTCGAACCAGGCAATGGTCAGGACCGGGATTCTTACTTAAAAGACAACAACGTGACGACCTATTTAATCAAGCAATGCGAGCCCATGCCGCCTCGAAGACGGCTGGCCTCCAGGCCAAGGCAAGAAATTGCAGTTTTCAAATTGAACCAGTGCAAACTCACGAAATTTGCAGCATTTTCTCCAATAAGCTCTGGCCAGAGGAGGAAATGGTCAGCAATCTGAGCATCCCGAAGAGCCCGAGCTTTCCTTCCTCGCAACCGCCCTCAAGAGAAAGAAGCGACAGCGGCATTCAACATAGCGCCATTGATGATGAAACTACTACCGACTGGACTCCGGAAATTCCCTTCGAAAATGTACGTTTTGGAAACAGCGTTTTTTACCTTGCAAATAATCCCGGATTGTTTAGCTGCACAGATCAATCTCTGCAGACCTGGACGAGGCTCTAGAGCCGAAGGGCAAGCAGAAGTACGAGCTGAATGCCCCAAAGAAAGTCTTCGCTGAACAGGTGGACGATATAATCGATCACAGCATCGAAATTGAAAGCAACAAGCGAATGAGAAGCGCCAACGTCAATCCCTGGACCTTAAGATTCATTGACAAAGACATGGAGTACCAAGTAGGCAGATGGCGATCAAACCAGCCAGTTTTAACCATAATTTATTCCACTTTCAGTTCAGCCAACTAAGGGAAGACATGTTCAAGTCCAACATGCTGTGCTGCTACATTATCTGGCTGTTTATTGTGATATCGCAATTCGTCATCACATTGTCCCCGTTGGTGATTTGGCTGATGGTAATCGTCACCGTCTTCCTCACGGCTGCTTCCGTTCTGGTTATGGCCGAAGAATTCCACCAGTTCCCCCAATATCTGCAAAAAATCTCCTCCACTTTGGTCCACAATCGCAACACGAGAACAGCCTTCATTTGCATGGTGATAATCGTGATGGCGCTGAGCAGTTCGGTCAGTCTCTTCAAAAGCTATCCGGCTGGATGCAGCGTCAGCGACGATCCAGCTAATGATACTTCAACCAGTGCCACCACTGCGGCTCAAGTGCAGGCTGCATTGCTGCTGCAGAAAACCGTAGTCGATGTTCCAGAGATCGAGGTGAAGAATCTCGAACAAGAGCTAACGCTGAATTTGACTTTGAGCGCCAAACTCAACACGGGGATCACGTTGAAGAACGTGAATTGCACCGGGGAATGCTTGAAAGCCTTTGTTGATAAGTTGCACTATTTGTTCTCGAACGATTCCAGCGACACCGTGCTCAAGTTCAGCAGCTCAGAGAGAAATATTACGCAGATTTTGCTGGGGAAGCGCAAAAAACGCTCGTTGAACCGACCGGGAAACCTTGATAGAATCGATGCGATTTTGCTCAAAAGAAGCCACTCATCCAAGCCCCCAGTTGAACAAAGTAGACCGAAGAGAAGTGTTACAGTTTCAAGCGATTTGGAAACGACGACTTTTTTAGCTGATGTGACCTTTGCGGAGCCTTGCAGCGACTCTTCCTACTGCAAACATCCAGAATACATTGTCTTCACATGGGTGCTCTGCATGATCGCTCTGGCCACTGCTCTGAAGCTCTATTATTTAGTGAAACTGATGCTGACATTGCTGATGGTTGGCGTTTACACTATTCTGATCTTGGTGCCATACAAACCGTTCTTCGACCAAGTGAACGCCATTGTAACCGATGGGTAAGTTTTAGGAAATCACTATTTGTTCTTTAGTTAGAGGGTTTCAACTCTCCTGCCGCACCATTCCCAAAACGTGCGTGAGTCAAAAAATTAAGGTTTAAACAACACAGTTTTCTTGATTTACGTCCATCTAAAGGAATTAAGAAAACATGGATAGTTATTTTTTTACAAACTTCTTTTTGGGTATTTCACCTCAAAAATTTTTGTCTTTAAAAATCATTTAAATTTTTTTAATTTAAAATTTTTAAGACAGAATTTCCTCACGTCCTTTATTACAGATTGATAAATAGTTATAATAATAATAATCAAATCACCCGAAAATGGTTAAAAAAGGTATCGTAAAAAGTCTATATGACAAAAATATTTTGTAATCAATCTAATTTTTCCAAAGAAAACAATTTATAAAAGAAATTCTAAATTTCAATAATTATCCAAATTCTTTTATTGAAAAAAGTTTTAACGAAATTGAATTCCCACGAACAAAACAAAATCAAAATAAACCTATTACGAACTTTTTCATTCCATTTATTCCAGGACTTTCAGATCAA
>NW_026018508.1:17101720-17106549 GCF_020466585.1 Dendroctonus ponderosae
GAAATAGGAGCACTATTTATCAATCTGTAATAAAAGACGTGAGGAAATTCTGTCTTTTTTAAAGACAAAAATTTTTGAGGTGAAATACCCAAAAAAAGTTTGTAAAAAAATGAATCCCAAAAAAATGGATAGTTATGGATGAACGATTTAGACTTTATTTTGTTACCTTAAAATTATCCTGATGTTAAATGTTTCAGCGTGGACATCAGTCGGGACACAACCTTGTTTAGTCTTCCTTAGCTTCAAGTATAAAAATACCAAAAATTAATTTGCTTAGATCCTAAACAAGAAACTTTATTCGCTTCATTTCGTGATACTGGATTTTTTTTTTGGTTGAGTATTTCCAAAAATCATCAGAAATCTGGCGTGGAAGATTAAGTCGGTTTGCGAAATTATACTTCAATTTCCTAAAGCTTGAATTGTCTCAAATTTTTTGTCGTTTGACTATTTAGATTCACCATTTCTTCAGTTTTTAACCATTCTTGCTACTTTTAAATTTTTTCGGTCGACCCAAACTGGCCTTGCTATCGACGTAAACTCTCTACTGATTTTCAGAGTCGTCACTCCTCTATCAGCTCAAATGCTGATTCTACTGGGCGTTTTCCTAATAATGGTCGCATATCACGCCCGGCTGGTTGAAGTGACGTCCCGCTTGGACTTTTTGTGGAAGCAGCAGGCTGAGAGGGAATTAGCCGATATGGAGGAGACCAAGCAGAATAACATGCAGCTGCTAACTAATATTTTGCCCGATCACGTTGCTCAGCACTATTTGTCTAATGATCGAAACAGCGATGTAAACGCGAGAGTATTTCGGAATTCATTTAGAGAATTAATGGGAATTTTTCCAGGAATTGTTCTCCCAGTATCGGGAGAAGGTTGGAGTGCTTTTCGCCTCTATACCGAATTTCACTGATTTCTATTCGGAAAAAATCAACAAGGGAGTGGAGTGCATAAGACTGTTGAATGAAATCATCGGTAAGGGCGTGTTGGAAATTATGGAGTTTTATATAGAAACTGGCAATTTCTCCAGTGCCTCTACGCGTAAATGAGCAGATAATGTTAAAGTTTCATTCGCTTCCGCTGCAAATATGAAGGACACCAAACCTGTACAAGGAGCTTCAAATTCTGCTATTTTAAAATATTCGTTGTCTTCCCTCTACATCTTCATTAATAGAGTCCTGGTTTTCAGCTGACTTTGATGAGCTTCTAGACGAAGATAGATTTAGTTCCATTGAGAAAATAAAGACTGTTAGCGCTACCGCCACTTACATGGCTACTTCTGGACTAAATCCCACCCACAAGGTAAAACAGGCAATTAAAATCCCCAATTGCATTTTCTTCTTGCACAATAATTTTATTGTTAAACCAAAGTCATCGTGTAAGTGTGCAATATTTTGATTTTTCTAGGACTCGGATAAAAGCATAGACAACACTGAACATCTGTGCGCTTTAGTGGACTATGCCATGGCCATGAAGGACAAACTAGAAGACATCAACAAGGACTCTTTCAACACCTTTGGACTCCGGATAGGGGTGTCTTGTGGCCCTTTGGTATGCGGAGTAATCGGAGCTAGAAAGCCGGTGTTCGATATATGGGGCGACACAGTCAATTTGGCGTCCCGAATGGACAGTACCGGTGTTATTGGACACATTCAAGTACCCAAAGACACTGCCCAGGTATGCAAGCCGATGTACTTCTGAACTGGTATGTGATAAACATTGGGGCTTTCAGATGCTGGAGGCCAAAGGATATCGATTGCACAACCGGGGTATCATCAATGTTAAGGGAAAAGGGCTGATGGAGACCTACTTTGTGTTGGGAAGGCAAGTGTCCCGACCGGCCAGTTTCCAAAGACAAGCGAGTAATTACAGTACATTGGCGGCGGTCGTTTATGCCTTGGCCCAAACTAGGAAAAAGCACACAGGAAACACGCGTAAGTTTGCAAAAGAATACTGACGACATGTGAAGAAGAAGCCATTTGCGAGCTGAACATCTTCATTGATGGGTTTGGGTTTATGGGTTTAAAGCTGGGAAGTTTTTCCGGTCAATTCGCCTCTAGCTCCTTTATCATCAGGAATTGGGGCATTAAAACAATGCTCCGAAAACTTATATTTTTAGAAAGATCTAAATTGCACTGTTGAAGCCGCAGCGTTTTTCGCGCTTCAAATTTTGGCGTCTCCTCTACAAATCCGCCCTTTAACTTCAGTTAAAAGTTCAAAAGCTGAATACCTTTACTTCCTCGCAATTTCTTAGTTATTGCAATCTTTTTGAGCTAAAGAGTAAAGAATGGTTTTAAGTTGAAAATTCCCGCATTCAATAATTCGTAGCTTCGTTCTGCCCTAATAACTTGTCGCATCTGTAGGTAAAGTGCATTTGAAAGCCAAATAACTTCATTTCTTTTAAGTAATTTGACAAACTAATCACTGTTATTAATTATGGCTCTTTTCACTCTCAAAATGTTTTATGTTCAACATTTCGGCTCCTTTTAGATAAACCGGTCTGTAGCGCAGTTAATTGAATAATTTGCACCAACTGAAGAACGATAAATTTAAAAGCTGAATATCTTCTTTCCTTAGCATTTTTTTCTAAATTAAAATTTGCCATTGATTGCAATTAAATTTGATAAGCTAAAGGGTGGTTTACGTTCAACAGTGCGAAGTTTTCCGTATAAAACTATCGGTGACTCCGTTGTCTTTGAAAATTTTCCGCGTCTAAAATGTCCATTTGAAAGCCCAATATCTTCATTTTAGGTATTCAGTTGCATTAAAAATTAAACGGTACAATAAATTGCGCTCTTTCCAAGCTAAAGCGAGTTTCTGATTTCGAATATCGATGTCTCCTACAAAAATTCGTCCGTAGCTTCGTTATCTTTAAGAATTTGCGGAATGTAAAAAGGAGAAAAGCGCCAATAAGCCAAATATTTTCATTTTAGACTATTACAAAAGCAGCGTAATTAGTTGCGCTTTTTTTCGGCTATTTTGGGTTTTAAATGTCGCGGTCTGCCATATAAACTCGTCTGCTGCGCCATCATTTTCAAGAATTTACCGCAACTGAAAAGTGCATTTGAAAGCCAACTCTCTTGGTTTCTCTATGCTAAAAACTTTTTCAGGTTCTTAGTTGCAGCAAAACTAGTCCCATCTAAAAAATAAATTTCAACCCTCAATATCTGCACTTTCTTCCATTTGTTTAAGCTAAAAGCTCAGCGCTTTATCCTGAAAATTGATGTTTCYAAGCTAAATCGAGTTTCTGATTTCAAACATCGATGTCTCCTACAAAAATTCGTCCGTAGCTTCGTTATCTTTAAGAATTTGCCGAATGTAAAAAGGAGAAAAGCGCCAATAAGCCAAATATTTTCGTTTTAGACTATTACAAAAGCAGCGTAATTAGTTGCGCTTTTTTTCGGCTATTTTGGGTTTTAAATGTCGCGGTCTGCCATATAAACTCGTCTGCTGCGCCATCATTTTCAAGAATTTACCGCAACTGAAAAGTGCATTTGAAAGCCAACTCTCTTGGTTTCTCTATGCTAAAAACTTTTTCAGGTTCTTAGTTGCAGCAAAACTAGTCCCATCTAAAAAATAAATTTCAACTCTCAATATCTGCACTTTCTTCCATTTGTTTAAGCTAAAAGCTCAGCGCTTTATCCTGAAAATTGATGCAAATATTGTATTGTTTCAGCTGGAAGTGCCGTACTGGGCAGGGCAAGAACCCAAGGAAAAAGCGACATCACCCGAAAAATCATCAACTACAGTTCGATGAGGATCACGAATAAATCCTCCGGAGGTCCAGTTCGACGCAACACCACCAGAGGAAACCACAAGCAAATGCACGCTCGGTAAGAGGCTCTTTCTTGCGCTTGCAAGAAAACTCGCAATGCAAATTTCCCGCAGATCCCAGCCGAATATGCGGCAACTCGGGTCGCAAACTCTGGACAATATGAAATCGATTAAGTCCATTGATCGGGACATTACCACTAATGCGATCAGCCGCATGACTGTGTCCCAGTCGGCTCCCCACACCCCAGTTTCCTCCTCAAACCACTCGGACTGTTTGCCATTCAAGTCGGTGCCAAGATTGCTATCGGAGCCCATAGTGAATAGGTGGGGAACATTTCCGAACCCTGCAGCTTCATCTGATGGATTCTTGTAGGTCGAGAAGTTCGCCCAACTCCTCCAGCCAGAAGCGCTCTCTAAAGGAAACGAACAAAGCGATGGTGGTGGAGGGCGCCGCCCTGGAAGCGTCCGACTTCAAGACGAAGCGATCTGAAGCAATCGCGCCGGTTCATTCGCCCAAACATGCCCTCAGAAGGGACACCAAGTTCTCCCTGAGGAGCCCGTTAGGGAAACGGGACGCCCGAGTCAAGCTGGAAGGGAACAAGCTGAACAAGGTTCATTCCTTGGATGGCACCCACGTTTAAATGTCTAAGTGTACGGAATATGTGGCAATTTATTGTTTCCAGTTAGGAATTTAGTGTATGTCTGGTGATAATAGATCGAGAGAATTTCTTATCAGAATTAGCTCTTTCAAGGTGCGGAAGTGTTTTTTTTTTATTAAAAGCTACGATTTTGGTTTTGCAGTTCTACAATGGAACAGTCCATGCACTGATCATTTCGTAGAATCAGAGCAAATGATCTTCAAGGTTAAAGGTAAGGCATTGAAGGGCTCATCCTTTCTTTGCAAGGTAAGTACAGGCTGTCCCATTTTGGTTCATGATGAAATACAAATTTGAAAAATTTTGTTCCCTTAATTGATACCGAAAAATCAAGAAAGTTCCAATTTCGAATTTCCCTTAGTTCAAAGAGACGCCAGGAGCGCATCCAGCTTTAAAGTC
>NW_026018508.1:17106667-17138263 GCF_020466585.1 Dendroctonus ponderosae
CATCGTTGGATAGAGAATTGAATGGGGGGATGACCCTCATGACCCCCATGACCCCCCCCTTGATCCGCCCTTGAGAGACGCAGAAAAATGTTTCGTGCAAGAATTTCTTTGCAATGATTGTTGAATAACCTGCAGTTTTCCGCGTATCCGCGGTCATGTAAAAAAGTTACTAGACCTAAGCTCATTTTTGTAAATGTAATTTATTTCAACTTTGCTACTTTAAATCACTTATTATCATTAAGCTAACGCTATTATCCTAGAAACTTAACTATGTTCATATTCCAGCTGGAAAAACTTACGTAGTAAATTTTAACAAACAAATAGTGGAAGAAATGGCTGGCGCAAACAAGTAAATTAAAAAACTATAGACATTTTGAATAATTTTGTTACAAAAAAAAACAAATTTGAGGACATCAATCAAAAACCACTATCATCCACATTACGACAAATTTAATTCAAAATGCTTTCTTTTCGGAGTAAAATCCTCAGTGTTTCCTTACCAAATGATTTAAGGTCCAAGAAGTTTTTTACCTGACCTGCCCTCAAAAAACTTTGCATGAAAACTTGTTTCTGTATCCCGCTAAACTAAAGAAAATATAGACTTATTTTGAAATTGACAACTTTTTCGTTTTCTGCTGCAACTCTTAGGAGAGAAAATTTTTTATTCTACCGATGATGTGGTTAACATAACCAATTACATCGCATTGATAAATGACGTTAAGCTTTAGACTAAACTAACTTCTAAACCAACAGCCACAGTTATCAGAAAACCAATTCTGCGAATCCATTTTCTTCAAGATTAGTGACTCTGTGAGTTTTAGAAGAGAGAACATCGCACCACCTAACAATTAAAAAGTCTGGCCGTTCAACATTCAAACATAAAAATAGATTAATAAAGGACAGTATTTTCTTATCAGCGAGACACTCTGTACAGGTTCTCATACATACAAACTTCAGATCATTTTCAAAATATACCTATTTCTCATGGTATGTGTGCCTTTCTGTGCAAACATAACACTTAATTAATGATCACGTTTCTCTCTGATACCAAAGATTATTCTTTATGCCATTGCTGGTAAATTATTTTTTAATTTTGCAGTTAAACATCGCTTTATACGTTGTCCTTCTCTGTTTCGGTAATATATTGTCGATCACATAACGGTTTCAATCACTAAAGTGCTATGTTTGGTAACCATGTTTAATTAATTGCTATTAAATAATCTCACTTTTGAGTTTTGCACTAATACTGCACTGACAATGGATATTGAAAATTGCGATTGAAGGGTCCACTTCAACGAGTCCGTCTCTCTTACAAAAGTAAATCAGTTTTACAGAAATGCACTTTCTTAGTTCAGATTACGACTTTACTTCTTCTGCGATCTTTATACATACAATTAAAATTTATTATAACACAACGACAAATAACGATATAAAGTCGTAATCCGTCGTGTCCATGGATGTCCATAGGCAACCCATATAATCGGACAAAACACTTATTTATGTAAACTACTCCTCTCTTGCATCCACTCTCTTGATGCGACCTGGGCAGACTCGCTTGCATCATCCGCTCGTCCTGGGCACTCAGACTTGATCCCAACGATCTGGCTGCCACTCCCCAAGCTTTGCTCATGCTCGGGCTTGTAAATGACTGAACTGCTCCTGTCGGTACCTCCCAGCTGAGTGTATGTCAGGTCTGCATTCATCAAGTACTCAGGATGTTGGTAGCTTGTGATATCCGAGGAGTAGTAGCTTGCGCAATGCACGCTGGGTAGGGGTGGAGGCACATTAGGTGGGTAGGTAGGAGATGACTGGTACATTTGGGGACTGGGCGACTGGTTTGGAGTGGTGCATTGATTTGTGATGGGCGGCGACGTTGAGGAGTTTGACCAACAGTTGATGGGCGAAATAAGAGACGCCGCGGGCGCCACGGGCGCCGCCTGCATGGAAGGCATAGATGACCAGCTCGGGTACGGCGTGTTGGCTGAGTTGTAGATTTGCTGCTGGTAGATGTGTTCCGGGGGATTGTAACCTAGAATAAAATGTAACGTGAGTAACTCTCAAAAAATCGATTTATTTATCCACAACCAATTATGAAGATACAATACTGTGTGAGAGTACAACTAGCTGCAATGTGACTTCAGAGCAAACAGGTTCTTTTTTCTATCGGCTTGGGAATCAATTTGATGTACAGGGTGACTCATTAAGAAGGAGTACACGTCAAATGGTGGCTATTGGTGAAAGAATGCCTCCTTATACGAAAGTCGATATTTTTGGAACAATAACTTTTGACCCTGTACGTGTAACATGGTAAATGTGGCAAATTAAACCTGCCACTGTTATTATATTTTTTAAGTATTTTCATTAAAAAGTAACCGATACGCTTTTTTAATGAATTACGTAGGTTTATTGACGACTATTGATTATAATTTAAAGTTTACTTACAATTTCTACATTAAAACTTTGTTACAAGTTCAGTCTCAAAGTCGTTCAAATGGTTTATTTTTCTGCCCTCGCCGATGTTGCCACAGGCAAAACATGATTTCTTCAAATAGCGCAAATTTCATGTAAAATATGCATCTTATACAAACACCATAACGTGAAAGTAGCACTTGAATTTTCAACACTCATTGTTTCACTTGTATTATATGCTTACAAAAGYACGCTTTTGAAAAATGACAAACGTCAAAACGTGACACTCTAAAAAATGGCATTGACATTAAATATGAAGTTGACGCCGTTTATTTTTGGCTATTTTCGTTTATGATTCGTGTTATGTSTTTTATTCGAATAAAAAATGTTGTTCGATACGAGGGGAAAAATCCGACTCGACTTCGTCTCGGGTAGGAATGGGACATCGATCCTAAAGCATCAATGATAGTCATCGATGTTGACATCGAAAGATAATATCGATGTTAGGGAAACATCGAAGGCAGAACAATCAATGTTCTGACATTGATGTTTGAAACAAACATCGATGTTCTGATAGTTTGCCTATCCTATATACAGGGTGACTCAAAATTGGCGTCATTCCTTTTAAGGGGTGATGGAGGCTGACATGGGGAGTACTAGAARAATATTGAAAATATTTTTTTCGAAAATTTCTARAAGTTATTAACAGTTSAAGATCGAATTTCAACTTTGCTATKAAGCATTATTTTGAAATTGTTCCATGTTTAATTGGTAGCGTATTGGAATACTTAAGCATTCAAAAAGAAAAAATTACCATCTTTGCTTCAAATTACGAAAATTTTCGACATTGAAAAAGTTCTGTTCTRCAATTTTTTGATGAAAAGGCACAGAGGCAATGATGTTTTTTGCCATTAACAGATAGTTACAGGTGGATATCCCTTGTCAATAATAACAATAATCTGTCAAACTGTGACTTACTTTGAATTCCCTTTCAATGCGAGGTTATGAGAACAGGTTGACATTTTGAAATAGGTTCCGTCATTCAACGATTCCTGTTGAATTTACCGTTTATCCTTGTCTATCTTATTGTCACTTTCTATTTATCCATGGTTACCGGAATTTTAAATAATTACGAAGCCACAGGTATTTGCGTAATGTTAATTAGGCAGATTACCTTGAAAAACATTGCTGCCGTATTTCTGATATAGTTTTTTGCAAATTTCTCAGTTTTTAATAACAATTAATTTCTTTTACTAGTTCTTCTGTACTCCTATAACACCGCCAGACAACATCCCTAGAGGAATGACGCCAATTTTGAATCACCCTGTATATGAAATTGAAGGCCTACATTTTTGAAAACTAATCCCCCTGTTCCAGAACAGTTTTTTCTTAGAAATACCGATAAACCTTAAAAATATTTTTTTATATTAAAATAGCGTAGCAAATAGGAGCAAAAAATGGGGAGGCTCCCCAGGTTAACGCCCCACTGATCTTAAGCTAAAACTGTTTAAATCATTACGCAACTATCTGCTAAAGCGCGAGGCGTAGAATATGTTTTGAGAATTAAATGAACCTTTTTGTAAAATATCATAAAAAACGCTTTTTTAGAACTTTGACACCTTGCATCTCTGATAACACATCTACGAATATGAAAGTTGACTTACTGACTACTATAATGTTGGCTTACCAGTTGGTGGTGGTGATTCTGAAGGAGAATTTTTATCCCTATTCAGCAAATAAGGCGCAGATTTCTGCCTAATCAGTTTCCCACAGTTTCGACGCTGGTGGTAGGGTTCAAATTGGCCCTGTGAAGAGTAGATGGACTGGTGCGGAATAAACCAGGACCCGTCTGAAGAAAATTAAACT
Organism: Dendroctonus ponderosae; assembly: GCF_020466585.1. Classification (NCBI taxonomy): domain Eukaryota; kingdom Metazoa; phylum Arthropoda; class Insecta; order Coleoptera; family Curculionidae; genus Dendroctonus; species Dendroctonus ponderosae. The sequence goes on from NW_026018508.1 coordinate 17,110,943, forward strand.
TTATTATACAAGCCCAATAGAAAGTAGGCGCTGGAAGACTTACACTGAGAATATTGGGCTGGGTGGTTCGACTGATTATACGGAGTCGAAAAGTTTTCGTTTCTCTGATGATATGCAACATCAGGTCGCTCCTTGGCGTCCAAAAATGCCTTAGCGAATGGATTGTATTTGATTTTCAACGACGTGACTTCTTCGTTTTGGTAAGCAGTAACAGCAATAAATTGCGTCTCGGGAAATGGAAAAGTCAGCCCTCTTCTAGAATCGGTTGCCACTTTGACGAAATGCACGTGCGGCTCGTATTTGTGAAGGGAATTTAACATGATCTGCCCATTGCCTAATAGAAAACCATCAGTTAACAATGTTTTGCTTCTTAATCTTTAACGTTATTACTTACCATTGATTTTATTGGTCAGCTTTACCTTGGCGAATGATATTGGTTCTTTCATCCAATGCGAGCCAAAGTTCGGACTTTCTGGGTGTACGTAAATCGGATTTACGGGCGGCGCTTCGGCTTTTGCTCCTGGTGTCCATTCGCCGTTCACGAATTTCCATCTATGTGAATCCATCTGCTTAAATTCCAATAACACTGTGTACATTGATTTCGGATCCAGCCCTGCTGCAATCACTTTTATTACTGGAAACATTCTCCTGAAATTAAGTTGATGGTTTAGTCGATTTTCACTAAAGTAAAGCTATGCGGAAATGTTTGCTTATGGAGAAGTCAATTTGCTTTCCATAGAAAGTTTCAGGTGCATTTTATTTTCGTTTCCAATCTTTCTCCTTAGTTTATAGATATTATTATCAAAGCTGCAGCATCAAGTTAAAGATGCAAAAAGAGATGACAAGATTTAACATTTTCAATTTTTCAGCTTCTCTGTTTCGGATTTCAAATTTCTAGTGCCTCCTACATAAATTCGCCTGTAGCTTCGCGATCTCTAAGAATTTTCCGCCTTTAAAAAGTGCAGTTGAAAGTCAAATATCTCCGTTTCTTTCAGTTGAGTTTAAAAGCTAAACAGTGTAATTAATTGTGCTCTTTTCAAGTTAACTAGTGTTCTACATAGATCGGTCTGTAGCTTCGATATCTTTAAGCATTTTCCGCATCTAAAAAGTGCGTTTGAGAGCCAAATATCTTCGTCGTTTTCAGTTGTGTAGATGTGCAGAAACATTTAAGAGCCCAATTAATTGCGCTCCGTTCAAGCTAAAGTGTTTCGGATTCAAATTTCGTTCTCTCTTACATAAACCTGTCTGTAGCTTCAATGACTTTAAGAATTTTGCGCTTTCAATTTTATTTCTTTTTTCAATTGCGTTGAAAAATCACACAAATATTTAGATACTGCCACTAATTAAGAATCCAACGATTATTCAAGAAAACCACATGGATGTTCAAAAGTAAACGTCTGTATCCACTTGTTGACTCCTTTTCTCATTTGAAGCTAAATGTGAAAAAATTACCGCCTCAATATGGTAGAAAATCTAACTCGTAGGTATCTTCATGTTCTAAGGGCGACCTTTAAAAGCTCACTTGTACTTTTGAGCCTCCGTGTACATCAAAAACACCGCCATTATTAATTGTTGGTTTTGTAATTTCTACTTAAATATTTTAAAATCATAGAAACTGTCATACAATTTTGGTTTGTCAGTCCGAAATCGATAAATGTAGATATTATTTTAAGGTGTCGCATTTCTTCCTCAATAAACTTTTACTTTTATAGTGGATGCCACGAATTAACACCGAAATTAACACATAGTTACTACTTTCGTTGTTAGTTACCCGCTAATCAATCGAAAATATACTCGAAATTATTTTAAGATCATTAATTTACGACTGAATTATCGATTGGAGAGCGTTATTGTGCAAATATGTGTGGGAATCTCATCTTTTTTAAATTATTTTTATATTAAGTAAAAAACTGTCAATCTGACCAGTTTTTGTTTGGTGACTAGTTTGTTCAATTTGACAAGTTAGCACTTTGACATTTTTGAGGGCATTTTCTTACCTTTTTACACATACATTCATATATTGGTTATGTAAATATTTTAGCGAAGAAAAGCAAATGTAAATAAATTTGCGCTAAATATCACAAGCCCCGTACTAACCGATAGCTTCAAGTTTCGTCATGGTTTCGAACTGGTTCAGATAATAAATTTTTGTCTTCAATTTTCAGTCAAACGAATATGAGCTTGAAATGAAAGGATGATAGCAAAATCGTCCTTTTTTTTTTTAAATTGTGTTTACTTTGGCCTGATTTGCGTTACTGAGCCAATTAATGCGAAAATATTGTTGCAATTTTTGCGCAAGTTTCCTTCACAATGTGTGTGTTTTTGGAGCTGTTGCTGCTTTACTATTTGACACTCTTCTAAATGGTTTTTGACGTGTCAAAAAAATAATTTTGATTTAATTAAGCTGGTTTTAATAAAATTAAATTTTTGTTTTTGTTTGTTGGAATTACTAGTCCTTTCCATTTTGGATAAAACGTCTTCGATTTTTCGCACATTTGCACTAAACTTGCTGGAAAGAATTAATTAATAACGTTAGCAAGAATTTATAAAGCGGCAAGAAATAAGGACAAGAATCTGGACTCATATTACATAGATTTTACAATTTAAAAAAGTCAGAAGAATGAAATAGAAGAAAAGAAGTGATAAATGATAAAATTCTCAATCAAAACGCATTCAATTTGCCATTTTCAAGGAAAAATCCTGATCTTTCAGTGTAATCAGCAATGAACCAAACTGATTCGATTATTATGAGACATTGAAGGTAATTTCGTAATTCTATTAAGCAAGTTACAGGTTCTTAACGAAAAACCTGAATTTGTTGAACGATTTCTTTATTTTTCGTCCTTGGATTCGAGGGCAAAAAAATGTCAACACCTTTGATCTGGATAAAGTGTGCTTGTTTTCGCGATGAACTTTGGACGGTTTATTCATTAAAGAAAGAAACTTTGCCTGAAAAAGCAATAAATGACTGAGAACTTGTTATTAGGCACTTTTTTAAATAATTGTTAATTGATACATTTCCAATCGTTCCAACTGCGTAACGACGACCAAACAATATTTCCCCGAATCAGGTAATTTAAAATTCAAAGGCTTCTCTTGTGGTTCCTCGAGATCAAATATTGATACAGTCAAGGAGGTCAAAAAGCTTTCAGCCCAAACTGAATTGGAGCCAGCAAGACAAGAACGAAAATAAAAAAAACACCCATAAAACCCATTCATTATTTGCGCAAACAGAGAATAAAACGATATTTTGTCATGAGTGCGCACATAAAATATCCACGGGTTGTGTTTGGGTTGCTTTGTCCAAATTCTAAGATAGATTTTAATGTGTTTTATTAATAATACAAATAGTCGGCCCCGCAAGGTCCGAGTATATTGGAAATGGTGATTACAATGTGAAATGTTGGGTGGTTAATATTTACCTGCCACTTTTCGTGACGATCATCTCATTGATTAAATTTTTGAATCTGACCCATAAATCTCGTTCATCTAACGTAACTGATATATTTTCCTCTCGGATATCTTCCTTATATCGTAGATTTGTATCCATCATTGCTAATATATGCTGGGCCATTTGTGAAATCTGAAAAAAATGCACATTATCATCAGATGACACTTATGTAAGATATTGCCGCACACCCTTGTTAAAATTGATTTTCTCAGAAACTGAGGCAGTAGTCATTTGCGCAGTTCAGGATCAGATAGATCAAAAGTGTGCTCTAAAAGTTCGGAGAGTTTCGAGCTGCTGTCGTTATTAGGGATTTTTTTGCAATTTTTTAAAGTTTGGCCTGTGCAAGGTGTTGCTGCACATCCTTGTTGAAAGTGATTTTCTCAGAAACTGAGGCGGTAGTCATTTGCGCAGTTGAGAATCAGGTAGAGCAACAGTGTGCTCTAAAAGTTCGGATAGTTTCGGGCTGCTGTCGTTATCGGGGATTTTTTGGAAAATTTTCAAACTTGAGTATGAAAATGCGTTTTGCGTGAAAAGTTACCGCAGCATAATATACCAACATTTTGGGGCATTTCGTTCCTCATCTTCGTCACCAATTTTATTTGCTTATTCTATCAAGATGCAAAGCGTGTTTTCTAAAAACAACCTTCGGCCATCTCCTGCAATGTCAAATCAATAATCGAGCTCCGTTTCCTTAATAACACTACCAATATTGACTTAGATGAGAGTTGGAAATCAGGCGAATTTTACATTTGATTTGGTTTGATGGGTTTTCTGTTAAAATGAACTGATCTTGAGCCTTGTTCTTGCATACATAGTCTTGGTCTAAGTCTTTTTCCAAGGCCAAGACTGCAAAACTAAGAGGTCTCATTCATCACTAGTTAAAGCTTTACTCAGACAGTGTACTTGGTCTAAAAGACGTTTAAAAAGTGTTTACTTAATATACTGTTACTGGGTAACACTCGCAAAATCCATAAGCGCTAAGTTTGGAATTGTGCTGGCCACCAAAGAGGTACGTCACAATGGACCCGATTATCACCTTTGGTCGATTTCGATGACGAAACGAAATAAAATGTTTTCGGTAAGACTGAATTACGCCCTCTAAACGATTGGGTACACAGAATTAAAATACTTTTAATTAGATTTGCCATTATTGGTCTAAAAACGGTTTTTCTAATCGTCCTAATCGATAGCGCAAACTCGTGAGGTGGCAGAACAAACAGGGGATAAATGGCGACGGCACGTATATTTCAACGTAACCAGGATGTTTTGAGCTTTTTGATGACAAATCGCGTGTTTTCCTTTTGGGGATTGATAGAAAAATTAGTCATTACGTTCCAGAGCTTTGCTCGGATTGGAATTAACGTTCCAGTCGATAGGTATTTGATTATTCATCTATTTCCAAAAACACCAAGATTAACGAACATTTATTCAATTTTCACTCCCTCGATCAAACGCTTCGGTAACTTTTTTGACGAATTTTCGAATTCGAGGCCTTTGAACCATGTTACTGTTAAATTGCAATTAAAGCGCTTGCGTAATGTTAGTTGTCTACTGTGTAACTATGACATGCAAAGTGGCAGAAAGTCACTTTTTTGACTGTTCACATAGATCAAGCAAACAACTCTTTTAAGCAGAAACACCAAACCCTCCATCACACGCCTCTAAACGAAACTCTGCAGTGATTTTTGTTGATCAATTTGCAATTCAAATGTGATTGTGTAATGTTGGTTGCCTATTGGTTGGAAACCGACTATTGGCGAAAGCCGCTTTTGTACTGACAGAGCGGTCAGTGTTGACACACGTCAAAAATATCTTATGTGAAATGTGTGCCTATTTTCCAAGATTTTTCAAAATTCCTGCTGAAGTAAGTATAAAAGAAAGTGTACCAAGGTGCAGGGAGAACGTTAGGTCAATGCACCTTGAAAAATCGCAAATGTTTGCAGTTTTTCAACATTACCCCGAACTGATTTCTTGTAGTGTTTCACGTAAAAAATGCCGATTTCTTGCTCGTTTTGGCCCTACCAGCTGCGTTTTGCATCCATTTTAGTTTCATGTAGTTTCCATTGATACGAAACGTATTTTCCCACAAAGTTCACCACGGATGAATCCAAACATACACATGCGTAAAGAACGAACTTAGTATTTATGATTAATCCATCGCGATATGTGTTTGAAGCAAATATGTGGAAAACTACCAGAAAAATTATGGGAACACTTTTTTGTATTTTGCAAACAGCGAGTGCTTTAAACAATATTCCCAACAAAAAAATTCTTGACTGCTAAACACTAAGCAACCACATGTATTTTTTTTGGACAAAGTCGTAGGCGATATGTTCAGAAGAAATTACGCTTACCTACAAAAACTATAGTAAAACTAAGAAATCTCAAGCCCTTAGTGTTATACACTCTAACTCTTAGACCTCACTTTACCCTCAGACATGTGAGGCATGAAATGGCGCGGCAAGTGAAGCCGCCGTCGGAAACTACCCATTTTCGATTTTACAAAATGGCATTTCTAGAAAAATAGTGAATAGAGTTCAGAGTTGAGTGATCGAATATATAGATTTTTTCTAGATGCAGCAAAATGTGTTATAATCAAGTAGAAGTTTAATCAAGTTTAGTGTTATAATCAAGTATCAATATAGTAGTTCAACCCGTATTATTTCATTATTTTGCTATTTGCACGCTGCTAGTGTCCGTCGCCTGGTCACAAAAGTTAAAAGTTTGATGGTCAAAAGTTAAATATTGAAAATAAAGTACAAGTATAGATATATAATTATAAACATAAAATCCAGGCAAAAGTTGCATATTTTTATCAGTGTGGCTGAGGAATGTTGAAAATTGAAAAACGGACATTCCTGCTCACCTACTGCAAACTTATTTTAATAGTTAATAGAATTTGTATTTGGCTTTTCCGGTTTTTAAATAAATTTATCAAATATATTCAACTCAGTTTGCTGGTTTGCAATGATTGTTTGCTTTTCTGAATTGGAAATTAAGATAATAGTTTTTGAATACTGAAACACGTTTTCCGACGGTTTGATGATTTTGTGAACTGTGCGCCCATCAAGAGCAATAGCAGCCCAATCTCAAACAAAAGTGCTGTAAAGACCCATTATAAGTTGAGTTGTCGCCGTTTACAGTACACTGTTGTATTAATTAATTTCCCGTTTTTTGAACATAGAAATCAGTCATGTTGAAACTACGTAGGTACTTCTCATTTCCTTTTGCGCCCACTGTATGTACCTTTTGCGTGACATTCTTACTTTTAATGGATTTTCTAATCAATTTGGGTATTGCGGCTCATATTAACGAATAAACACTGAATACTCACTGCATGCACTTGTAGTCCTCCCCCGCATAAAAAACTTCACTAAACACAAACACTCATTAAGTCCTCTTTCACAATTAATACAAATTTTAAAGCTCCAATAAGTCCCAATGTGTTTATGTAATATGTATACATTCACTGCTGGTGTAAATTTTTTCCAATTAACCACTGTATTCTTTTAGTATTTGTCAATTTTTCACACCGACCCGTTAACTGCTCTGAAGCATTTCGAATAACTGGTGCTATATTATCGGGCAAATAACTTAAGTTTCTGGTCCTCAACCAGTCGCTCCACCTCTTCGAGTGGTCAGCGATTCGGATTGGTCGACGGGTACCATGGAGCAGCGCGTGTACGTCACCATATTGAACAATTTATGATGGAGGCCAATTTCCCTTTTCGATTTTTTTTCCAACCCGAATGTGGGTACTTTGTCTTCTGGGAATCGATGGTAAAACAAACTACCATGTACAATTCACGCTGCCGAGACCCGATCTTGATTATTTTTTGTCTGACTGCTACCCTGCCAAACCAATTGAAAATTTGTCCCTGGCCCTACTTAGTGAAGACTGAAAATTCTCGATGCAAAACTTCTAGAGAATTTCAAATTTAATATTTGATTTAATTGCAAGTCCAATATGTTTAAATGTTACGCAAAAATGCGACCACCCACAAGGTTTGAAGGGACAAAAAATGTTTATTCTAGACCCAAAATGGCTGGTGTTTTAACCACTTCGCAGCGGGGTATCAAAATGGTTTCGATTTTTACCTTTTGTCGACCAATTTTGAACCACTCTAGTTAAATAAACGTTCAAAATGGGAAAATTTGATTCCCTTCAAACAACTAATGCAACCAAATTCACTGGCACATTTTCTAGGCTCAAATTTTGGGTTTCACGCAAACTGTTTTCGGTCTGTTGAGCAGAGTCTTAATCCGTTTTACTGCTTGCAAAAAATGTGCGAATTGGAGTTTTTACAGCGAGATATCAACACTTACACTGGTACTTATCTTGTAGTTCCTAGAGCCATTTGAAACATTATAACTCTTTTGGGTTCTTAAATATCGTAGATACTTATTTCTTATGGCAATATCGTGTTCTCCGATGTTTTATTAACAAAAACTTATATTGATTCCAGCCGGTATCTCTCACCGTTTTCGAGTAATTGACATTGAAATCACTAGTGATTTTTCCAACTAACTCAAAAAAAGCACTTTGATTTTATTGAAAATGCCCCTATGGAACCTATTTTCCAATGAATAACGGCTCATAAAAGTTCCAAATGCTGCTAAATACTTCTGAAACATCAATTATTTTTTTCAATACGACAATCATTTTGAAAAAGAATGAATAAATGTCTTGTAATTGTTCAGGTTTGAACAATTATTGTGAAATAACAATTTGCCTAGTTTAAAAAGTCGTTTACAACCGTTCTTAACGTGCCTAAAAAAATACTGTTAATGTTTGATAAGTTTTGGTTTATTGAAAATTTAAGCAGAATATTTCTTGAGGCAAAGTAGTAAAGTAGTTTGGTTTAGCAAAGATCGGAAGCCGAGATACCTTATGCCAAGAAAAAAGGGATATTTTAAGACTAAAAGCTCTGCTGCTTTAAATTACTCCAGACCACTCGGACAAGACATCTTTGCCGCAATATTTTCCTAAAGCAATATGCCACATTAGTTGAGGACCATCCTTCATATAATTTCTATATTGGGACGACTGTGCAATTTGCCTGCAAATTTACATAGATGGTAGGTAATTGCGGTCATAAAAGGACGAAAAATCACAAATTCTGCCGATGGTTTTCAAGCAAAAGCGTCAAAAATTCATCAAACTTTTGTAAGCATAATCATATAATATGAGCGCTCTGAAAGCGCTGATTTCTGGCTATTTTGTAATATTTGATTTGTCTGATAGTCTTTGTCGACTACCTCAACATGCCTTCTTGTTATCATCCAAAATCGCCGGCACTTTGAAGGCGCTGGTTGCGGCATCTCGGACTTTATTAGACCTTCAGCATGTTTCGGAAAAAATCACCGGTCAGGAGCACTCTCGCCTTAATGTCTTTATTACCCCTTGGAACTGGTAAAGAAACATCCTTTCGGCTCGTTTGATGTCCAGCAGGATTTTATGTTGAACGGCCGTTTGTCCGTTGATTCTTGTTCAACACGCACGAATGTTGGTGATTTCTGAAAGCTTCCAACTGTTTCCATAAGCGATGTGGGACGACATAAAATGTAAATATATATTTTTACAATGGCAGCACGATTTTTTTTATCTAACAGGGAGCTTTCGATTTAAAGCGGTCGTAAATAATCTTTTTTTTGGGACCGAAACCCCATAAACCGGTACGCGATGAAGATGTCGTCGGAGCTGCAGCTCTTGAATAGATTTTTGGTGAAAAGTTCAGGCCTGTTCTTGTTAAAATTAACCAGCGATTCCAAAAATCCACCAGTTGAGCTCAGGGTAGGACATTTCCAAAAACCACCATGAAAATTATTTCATTCTTCCATTGAGAAACTGAATAGGACTGTGTTTGGAGAATTCCAGGCAAAAGTTGCACCTTTTCGGTCAGTTTGGACCCTAAACCGAAACGTGGCGCCGTGATAAAATTACGTAAGGCAATTAGGCACGGCTCTTAACTTAAAATTTGCTGTGAAACACCGAAGTTGTCTACACATAAGACAAAACTAAAAGGTTGTGCGAAAATCGCAGGAATCTTCTGAATTTATCATCTAAATTAGACTAAAATGATGCTTGATAACATCGATAAAACCCACTAATTTGGAAGAGAAAAAAATGAAACATGTTTCTTGAACTTTTTGAGCAACTTTAGAAAGCCCTAGTTTCCTAAATCGACCAAGCTTCGAAATGTAAATCAGCAACTTCAGTCCTTCTTAAGTACTTTTCGAAAACTCGAAAAAAAACATAGAAAAATTTAATTTAAAAAAATGGACTGGATTTACAATTTACAATTAGTAGTTTGCTTTCTCAATTTTTGCAAAGAACTGCAGGTTTTGGGCCGGTATAAAACTGCAATTTGCGTGTTGAACATGCACATAACTTACACCTTTTGGATAACCATAAAACATGTGAACACGCTTTTATTCGAACTACTGCTCTAATTGTTGCATTTCTCCATTGAGAAACTGCTTAGGAACGTTTTTTTTAAGAATTCCAGGCAAATTTTGCCGTTTTGGAACAGGTTGAGAACGAATTGTTTAATCCAGGAAAGACAAAGTTCAAACCCCAGTTACCGCAAAAGCGTTTTTTGCTTCGCGAAATGTTTTTGCCTCAAAACGGTTGGTGGTACTACAGAAATAAAAGAGCACTTTTTTTTCGGAATTGAACAATCAAATAACATGTTTTTTATTCTTCAGAAAACCAGTGTCGTGCCATTTTTTTTCTAAATTATCCAATCACATAACAGCAGGTACGCCGCTGGTGAAAATTTAAAAATAAAATAGTCTAAATTAAGCACTTCTTACAGCCTTCACTACCCACAAAGTTTCATCAAAATTTCTCAAACTGTTTTGTAGAAATTTGCAACCCCGTATGCCTGCTGCCCTGTTGCAAGAGACGATCCGGTGGTTGTTTTGTGTGAAAATTGTAACAACGTGCTGAATTTGTCACTTTTCTTAGCGCAGACTGGACCTTTCTTGAGGAATTCCCTAAAAATTACTTTCGCTTTAACCAGACTAGAAGACTGAAACCGTAGCCTAACACGATTAGAAAGGATGGGTGATAAATCTCACTAGCGATAAATCTCAGTTGCACAAATGCGTAAGAGAACGAGGAAAAATGTTTCGTGAGCTGTAATTTTCTAACTTTCAGTGACTTTTTAATAAAAAAAATGGACTAGTGTTACAAATCACAGAAGTTTGCTTTCTCAACTACTTTGCATACTCATATTTGAAAGCAGATTTACAAAGTGCCCAAAGAGCCGCACGAGGTTTCATTGAGTTCATCAATGCATTTTTTCGACTAAGTGCTCCCTTTTTGTATAAACTAAATGAACAAATACTCTTCATTCCTAATGCATGATCAAACCATAAATATCACGTCTTAACGGTCCTAAATCGTTCCCGGTAATGTTGAAACCGTATTTGCTTTTTGCGTTTTTCAACCAAAGGTACAGCAGCTCTCAGAGAAACACATTTGACATTGTTTATTTTTTCAATTAGCGCCCGACATTAAACAGACTATGCGTAGAAGTGACCACTTACCATTGACGTAACTGGAAAAAATTGAGTTTTTGCCCAAAAAAATACGGTTGTTTTTTTATTGTTTCAGAGCACTGGCTTCAAAGGAATGGCTGAATTTTGCTTTGGTTCTCTGGTAAGTAAAGGACTTTTTTGTACCCTGGTAGAAAATACGCCATATTGTATGCCCGGCTTACTACCTATTGCCCATATTTATTGAACATGATATATCCAAATTATGTTGAGCGCTTTATATATACCACACGGCAACAGCGCACGGAGCTCCGTTCAGTAGACATTCGTAGCTGTCACGCGGCTAGCGCATATAAGCCAACCTGGCCCGATGTTTAAATGACATGCCCAATTGAGTTTGAAGTTACGTTAATCAAAACAAACTTCTATTTCAGTCAAACAAGTTTTTGTAAATAAGTGTGTTTAGACGTGACATACACACACACTTATTTACAAATACTTGTTTGATTGAATTTCATCCAGTGTGTACACACCAGCTTCTTCTTGTTGAAACTTCTATTTACCAAAACGGGGAACTATAAAAGAGTTATTGTATCATATTCACTGTCTCTACCGAAACATCCGTATGATTGAATGAATATGATCTAAATGGTTTGGCCAGGATCACACGCAACTTTTTAACGTGCTATCCCCTAATAATGCAATAAACAATAAATAGCAAAAAACAATTAAAAAATTAATTATTCGGACTGCTCCTAGCCCCTGAAAATCCACAAAACACGAATCGTTTGGCAAAAACAATAAATTAATCAATTATAAATCCACCCATTTAGTTGTTGAAAAAATGATAGAAGTTTGATGAAACTTATAGACGTTTGCTTTGCTTAGCGTAACCTCAAACTCACTTGCGCATGTCATTTAAACAACGAGACAGATTGGCTTATATGGGCTAGTCTGCCACGTGCGCATTCGACACATTTTGCCCATATTTGTTACCATAATATGGCCATATTATACATAAAATTCGACATTTTCTGTGCAGTTGAGCCTCAATTTTCTTGCAGGGTATCAATTGAATTAGAGGGTTCAGTTCTAAGGGGCCCATTTATCAAGTTAACGAATACACAAATGGTTCCCATAAATAATCGCATTGGCTTAAGAGAAGTTTGCATCAATTTTCAAGGTTTTGGAAAGGTCGCTTTGCCTGCTGTTCTACAAAACGTTTCTAAGAGACGCCACTGAAAGTCTTTCAAGGAATGTGTACTTTTCTAATTAAGCAACAATTTTGGTGAACTGAAAACCGGTTGCTCGATATTTGTTTTGTCATTTTTTGACACAGCTCTGATCATGTTTAGTCACACAAGATAGCGGAGTATTTCGTATACTGACATGCATATTTATGCCCCATAAAATCGATTTCTTTTGGAACCAACTTGCAGAACAGAACCAATTCTGCTAATTGATGCCTTTACCACCAAACCCCCATGTGTTTCACAAAACTGCCTTTATGTGCATTCAAACGAACACGACCGGTCAGTGGATAGATGTATTTATGGCCGAATTTATTTCTGTTTACTTCCTGTTTGGGAAAAGGATCGTTTCGCACAATAATACATCAAAACGAACAACGTTTAGACAATGTTATCCACCGCAAAAAGTCCCGAAATGGTCGAAGAGTTGATTGGTTTACCTGCCAGAAGGGTTTTTCCGGCTCCAAAGCTGGCGTCAACCTCAACATTCGATTTCTTCATTGCGAAGTATCCAACTGAGGTGTTGACAGAGTTATGTGCCCAAACTTTTACCTACCAAACGAAACTCAGTTTTAACAACGAAATATTTCAATGGAACCTGACCACAGTAACGAAATGTGTGAGTGGATCACTTGGGCTTAAGTTTAGCTTAAGCTAGTTTGGTACATCTATGTCTTCATGTTCATTGGAAAAGTACATTTTATCCGGCGATATCTAACTACTATTCATATTATTGGGAAAAATGCTTTATTTTTTTCTCCTAAAACGCAGAAGTAAATTATCATCCCGATCAGATGGGCATGTTTTGACGCAAGTTCAAATTTTCACTCCGTTTCAGTGTAAAGTAGACCATAAAATAAGCTGAACGTGTTGAACATGTACATAATTTACACCTTTTGGATATCCATAAAACGCGAACACGCTTTTATTCGATTTTTCATTACGACTAGTCTTACGTCGTCTTTTTTTTACGTTAGTTAGGAGTATTTTTTAAATAATTTTTTGTTTGAAGTTGGACTTAATTCAGGTGTTTTCTGGTAAAATTTAACCGGTGGTTCCAAAAATCGACCATTAGAGGCCAGAAACCCTTTAACTACTGCTCTTGTTTGTTTTTTGTCGCATTTCTCCATTGAGAAACTGATTAGGAACGTTTTTTTTAAGAATTCCAGGCAAATTTTGCCGTTTTGGAACGAAAACTGTGCTGTTGAATTCTGGAAAGCTTCGAACTGCTGTCGACATCAGGGATTCTTTGGCAAATTCACAAACTTGGGTGCGAAAATGCGCTTTGCAAGATTATCGCAATTGTTACTTAAATGATTGTTAACATCGTGCTATCATCGGAGAATTTTTGGCAACTTTTTATGTATGGTCACTGCGCTTTTAAAGCTTGGTTAAGCCTAGATCTGGACTCTCTTGAATAATTATCAGGATTTTTATTGTGTGGTTAATCAGGTTACATTAGGATTATTTTTCTTCGCAATTTGTACTTCAACATCTATAGCTCTTGATATTAACACACTGTTAGGTGCTGAACCGGAACCGAAATATTTTATTTCGGTTCTGCTTGTAACGTTTGAATTTTAGAGAAACAATTATTTGTGAGGACCAACCGACTTTTCAATCGAAAAGAACAAACACCATACGTGTATACACTATTTTTAAAATTCTTTTAGTTTTTCGATCACCAATAAAGAAACATTTGAAACAGAAATTGGAAATTATTTTCTAAACCGGAACGGAACAGTTATTTTGTTTCGGTCCGGGTTCTTGCTCGCCACGGTATTTTCTTTCTGTAGCTGCGATCCTTTTGTCTAGTTTACTTCAGAGCAATAGAACTCGTTCAATTGCAACCTCTGGACTACATTAAATAGTGTAATCTTTGTAATTTGAACATCTTTCGAGTATTTTCGGTCAAGCAATATTTTACTCGACTCTTCAATAGCATTAGGGCTTTCCGTAGGGGAGCATTTAAGAAATAAAACTCGTTGAACCCAAATGAGATTTTATTCCTGATATGCGAACTACAAAATCTCCTTCATAACGTTTGATTTCACAGTGGAAAGTATATGTATGTACGCTAGATAAACGGGCGTGCATAAAACAAAATCGAAACTCGACTCAGTTTTCCTCTAAAATTCAACTATTAATCGACAATTCAAATTAGGTAAAGCCAATGAAACAATGACCGACATTCGAACACGTCGAAGATGTTCCAGAATATGAATTTCTGATCGGTAGTAAGTGACAATCGCCTGGAACAGCCTCAACGAAACATAGTACTAAAACATGGCGAAAACACTTGGAATAGAGCCGCGGACAGCAAGCCCTGATGCAACAACTCGCAAACGGCATTTGAGCTAAACTTATTCACTATCATAAGGGATCAGTCTTCATTTTCACACTAAAAGGACTATTGTCAAACATCGCTTCGAAATTTACGCAGGTTCACTTCAGCTGCTGACGAAACTCATTCTATTTCGATTTTAATCAGCAGCAAAGTGAAAACTTCCTATAAAATGAGCGGTAACAACCATGGCACAAGCAAAACGAAACACGTAAGCCTTCCGCAGTCATTAGCACCATCTCAATACTTTCACACGCCAACTTACATCTGCTTGCTTACTGGACAGAAATCAGACCTGGAAAGAACAAATGAGGATACAAAAATCTGGGCGCGTTTACTACACACCCTGGATATGCGGAATTGCGTTTGAAGTTGAAAATGCGGAAAGGATTTGGACAATGGGTTTGAACAGACCAGAGATTGATTGATTTTTCAAATGACTTTAGGTGTATTGATGCCCCAAAATAAAAAAAATCCTACTTGTTCACAATACTAAGCCAGCAAGCAAAAGGGTTTCACTGAGGAAATATTAACTGAGTTGTTTGCACTGGTTAGTGAGGTTTAAGAATTTTGCCGGTGTATTCATTACAAATTAATCGGAAAAACTGTTAAGAGCTGTTAAACCCTTTTGCATTCCTGATATCCTAATGGTTATTTATTTCAATTTAAAACTAGTTTGCTGAATATCTGGCTGTCCGCATTAGCGCGCCGAATTCGTAAAGGCAAAAAAACAAGCTCAAAATTAATTAATTAATTAATATACTCAGCAAACTTCGCCGTTTTCACAATTAAAACAATCGATAACTTTCCACGTGAACTTAAAAGAAAACAACACGTATAGGCCTACGTATCATGTTATGGGAAACCTTATCGCACTAAATAAAAATTTTCAAAAATATATACTTACAATCTTACATACAAAATAACGAGCATACGTCTTACATACTAAGTTGCATACAGCCTTGAATACGCTGTGGGGTTCGGATCAAACTATGTTTCAATTTCGAGTGAATAAAATAGGCTAGTTTTCCGATATGTTGGTAAAAAAATCTACCCAAAAGGTATCTGGAATGTTTCCCGTTTCGAAACCGACGCTCCCACAGCAAAATATCACATACATACGAGGAATCGATAATTATAATCCGCTACAATTATAATTACGTTTACATTGGAAAGGTTTCTTTTCTACTTACATTAACATTATTTATGTAATAATTGATTTAAAAAACTAATGGAATTCACTTTTTTGGCAACGTTTTAGAAACCTTTCCAAATCACAGATTCTTTAGTTCTTATAATCTAGCCCTCCCCAAGCCGTCGCTTTACCAGAAAGCGACAGCTTTTTGATTGGTTCACACATTGTGCCAGAAATATAAAGGACTTGGCATGTAAAATTATCTATAAAAAATGAAATTTTCCTGGACTCATTAAAATTCACTGGTCACATAAAATATGGTGTACTTATAGGGAGATAACCAAATGTATCAAGCCACAAATATACCATTTATTGTAGAAACCAACGCAATTTAACAAATTGCAGTGGTCGCTAAAATTACTGGTTGGTTTTATAACAAAGTAAGGCACCTCCCTTGTTCAGGAGAATCGCTAGAATGTGCTATCACATTATGACTCTAAAAAATTCATGGTTGCATTTTCAGCTTTTTGTACCGGTAAGCCACATTCTAGTTTTCAAACATAAATTATCAACCAGACGTCCAGAAGGCATTCAACAATTAACTAATCAGTAAAAATCCTCTAATTTCTGACACACAACTACCCACCCACCCAGACAAGGCACGATCGAGCCTTGAACCAAAAAACTTTCATCAACACTTACCATCGACTTTTCAAATCATCACGCCACGAGCAGAACTTTTCTCACCTTTCTTCACCATTCATATGTCCTGATTTGAATCGTTACATACTTAATGGAACTCAGGAAGCTTAAATAATGAAACTTTCAATCCAAATTCCTCGCAGCACCGACCCAGACGCATTCACTATCAAAGATTTCAATTTAGTACTGGATCGATTTAGGCCCAAAATAACGACCAGCACCGTGCGTTTGATTTTCATAAATATATAAGCGCAGCGTCGGTAAGAATCGCTTTTTTGAGCCAGAAAGATGGAGCAAAAATGAAAGTATCAACTACTCGTTTTGCCTTGAACAACATTTAAACGCTCGCAAGTATTTAAACAGTTTTACTAAAGCAGCATTTACTAATAATATAGTGTAAAGTATATAAGGTAACAAAACAGTTGGCAGTTGGACTATTCTTACAATTGTTCTTTAGGCGCACGAAATTGGTGGAGGTGAATACATTTGCAATTTTTTTTAATCATCAATTTGTAAAAATAGCCGAACATTCGTTGCAATTTTGTTCAATTCAAAACGATCCTAGAAATATAATTTAGTAAAAACTGCGCGTTTTATTCGGTTCCAAAAATTGTACGAAAGAATAAAATCAGTTCTACTTAAAAACGCGCAATTTTTCCCGTTCGGACATTCGAAGAAGCGATTTGACTTCCATGTTCATGCGAAACCTTGAAATTAATTAAAACTAAACGTTTTTACGACACATTTGAGTCACTCGCGGCACACTAAACCAAGGCAAAGTACTAAACTGGTACTAAATCATAGTACTGCCCATCGACCACGTGCTCAGAAGTATTCCGTGAGTAGCCAGCGTTTGTTAATGGATATTGGGCGTGGCTCCTATGGAATCTGGAAGTTTAAACATACATTTATAAAGACATACTTTCGCGTTCCTTGCCTGAAAGTGGTGCCGAGTGGTAGCTTGCAAAACGTCAGGGAAAAAAATTATTTAACGATGGTCTAAAGCCAGAAACTCACCAGTTTTGAAACCAACAAGTTGTGGGTTGAGCAAAGTTTGTTTATTATTTCATAGTCGGATCAACCAGGTAATCAAAACTAATTTAATGTTGAAAAATAAAGCATTCAAATAAACTTTATTAATTGTTAAAAAACACGCTCTTCGAAAAACAAAACGCAAATATCTGAAATAGTCCAAGGAACTACCTTTTGGATCCCAACGACCATAAACACTTCCAGCATCGTTCATTCGGTGAAAATAAGTCGTACTTTTGCTTGTCGTAAACACCAAGATGATGATAAAATAAACACAAATTCTTCGCTTTCAATCGTCCAACAGTTTCAAGCACTCGCTCAAAATAGCCAGTCATGCATTGGCGCTGGTTAACAATTACACACACACACACACAAAACTTACAATTCCCGTCCATCAATAAAATTTGTGTTGAATCTCGACAACCTTCCTGCACAGAAACAGTACGGGTTACGTTAAAACTTATTGTCAAGAAATAATTTTTCACCATCAAGAGTGAATGTTTAGTTGAATCTCTAGATTCAGCGACTTACCAACTGGCTGCCGGCGCCGTTGGGGCTTGTACGGAATTCATTTTTAATTTCCTAAGTTCCTTAGTTGCCCAGGATGCCAATGTTTTGGTGCGAGATACTCTCGATCTTCTACCTTGTGCCAACATTTCGTTAATCGGCTCCAGATCCAGCAGGGGTAACATCGGTGCTCCAAAGCCCGAGCAAAGATCACCCACGATTCCTTTAACAATATAAGAACACACATTAGAAAATGGCTCATTTCATAGTCAAATAAATATAAATGCTTGAAAATATTTCACGAGTACTTACCAGCAGCTACTGCTATGGTTCCATCAGAATGGTCGGTATCTTGAGCAACAACTGTGATAAATTGCACGATAAATGGTATATGCGGCTCCAGCAGAGCTGCGTCTGGGGACGGAGTTGGACCATCGCCTTTCAATCCTTGAATAATGCCAGTGTAAGCATCTAACACCCCTTCACGCAAATCGTTCAAGTAATCCACCATATCGAAATCAGAGCGATCCACCTGCAAATAGAAATGTGTTTAAAAAAATGACCAGTTTCCATTGATATGTTCTTACTTGTGCTTGGGAAGCCTGAACTAAAGTAGCAAGAACCACCTCCAAGTACTTCTGGAACTCTGAGCCAATGCTAAGGACGATGTCTCCAAAAACTGAGAGAATCTGCGGCTTGACGCTGCGATGAACCGTCGGTTCTCCCAAGTTTTCTAGCAACAAGGTCATTATTTCATCGCAGTACGGAAGCGTCTTCAATTTGAGAGCTCTGAAAATGTCTCCTGTCAGCCCAACGGCAGTTCCGCACACCTAGAAATCAAATAAAAAAATGCACTCCTCCCTTTTTGACGAGAAATAATGTTGAAACGCGCTCCTATTTTTTAGAATCTTTATCATGTGTACCATGTTTTCAGCAAAGATCCTTCAACAAGTCGTGATTGAAAGAAACATAGCAAAAACATGTTTTATGTATGTCTCACCTGACGCTCAGAGGTAAATGGATAGTTACCCCCAAGTAACACTGAGACAAAAATAGATGAGCATTAGGCTAAACCGCCTACCTGATACTCCTGATGATTTTTCAAGCCAAGATACAAAAAGGGCTTAAACGCATCCATGTATTTGAGAAAATTCTCCCCCAGCAGTTCGACCAGAGTGCCCACAGCCATCAGAGCATCCTCTTGAACGCCGCCGCTCTTGTTGGAGTTGAACATCGTTAAAAGAGCAGTCATCACCTAGACAAACACGTTTAGTGATCTCCCAAGAATACTGCTTGGCATAGTAAACTTACGGCATCGGAAATTTGGGGCGCATCCTCTGGAGTGACTTTCCGAAGGACAGATTGCAATGTGCCACACAAGAGCGATTGTAGATCGTTGTACTGAGAGCGGTCGCTGTGGCTGCTTATGTGCGACTCCATTTGCAGAACCTGCATAAAACATGAACATTGATATGCGAGCTGTAAGACGGATAAAAAAACTCACTTGCTGCAGTCGCTCCATGATGACCATGGTTGTTTTCTGCACAGTAACGTAGCAATCTTTGGGAGAATTCTTCACCATTTCCATCAAAGCCTCGTAGGCAGCAGGACGTAGATTTGCTTGCGCGCCGTCGGGCCTGTCCGTGGTTTCCAGCAATCTAAAGAACTTTTATTGCAGCTTTCAAATCAAATAAGCCTGAATTTGCATACCTTTGTACAATGAACTCGAAGTACTGCGACAAACAGTAGGTTTCTGGTGTAGTATCATCTCCACCGGCAATTTCGTTGCTTGCAGCTTCGTATGCCGACTCAGCCAAACCTAATCAGCACATATAAAAAAGACGAACGACAAAACACGCAGATCGAGTTTACCTGAGAATGCCCAGCAGACATTGGCAGCAACTCGGGGCTCGGCCTTTAGACCAGTAATTAAGCTTTCTAGAAGTGGCTTCAAAAAGGTTTCGCTTATCGCAGCTTCAGGAATAACTTCGCAGATTCTGCCAAAGGTCCATGCAGCTGTATCACGCACTATAACGCTGCTGTCGTACATCCGTTCGATAAGAGTGGGCATCGCCTGCTCTACCAACGGTTTTAGTGTGGCGTTTTCCAATCCGCCCAGAATAGAGCCGAAAGCCATCAGTGAGGCATCGCGGAATCTCCAATTCTCAGATCTAATATTGTCTGGAAACAGAAATATTTAATTTGAGTATAGATGAATTTCCTTGTCTTGCTCACCTTTAATGAAAGGCAGAACGTGAGGAACGATCTCGTCTTCACAACACGTAGCAAGCAACATGATACATACTCCCGCCGCCTTGCTGGGGTTCCAATCGTCTTCATCGTCTCCCCCGTCTTGTTTCGTCAGTTTTTCTAGCAAGATTGGCATGATGTATTGAAGAGCCCCTTTGGCATAATGTCGAGACACCCTGAAACCCGATTAACATTAATTTGTCATCAACAAAGCCAAGTGGAGTTCAGTACCTTGATGGCGGTCTGCCACATTCTTGAGCTTCACTATCTTCAATGGCTAAGTCCACTTCTTCGTCGCTGACGTTGGACCAAAACTCTATGCCCTGAAACAGAAACCGTCATATCAAAATGTACAAATTGACTTGAAACTGCCGGTAAAATCACCTGCAAAGCAACTGCATCGTTGTCCGACTTCATTGCTTCTAAAGTGATTGGAAATAGGGCTACCGCCATATAGGGTTCCATATGCTGATAGTAGAGAGACATTATTTTAACTAAGCATTCCAAGGCAGTGACCTGAAAAAGAAATGCACAATTTATGGAAGAAAGCCAATATAGGCGCAAAAAGGTTCAATAGTTTAATTGGTTGAAGTGTAGCATTTACCTTGATTTGCGTGTCTGGTGACTGAGTGGCTTCACATACGATTTCCATGATGTAGTTTCTTTCGTTTGGCTGATCGAAATTGGCCTTTGTAAATTCTAGAGAATTGAGGAGCGCTCGCGTGGCAGCCAATCGCACATGATTGCTCTGTTCTGTAACTCGCATGCCATGAACAATGGCTGTTAAAATATCGCTGGCTTGTGAGACTAGAACATCTGAATCAATTTCCTGCAGAAATTTTTGTTATTAATTACTGTCGCTATTAATCAATGTGTTAATACGCACCGAACAGATGTATCCGATGGTTTCTAAAGACGCCTCTTTTTGCTCTTCAGATGTGGCGTTGATAACGTTACTGACCAGAGTGGCGATCAAGTCCGGCCACTGTCGCTGCGGCAGCTCAGTTACAGCAATATAGGCGACGCATTGAGCTGAAGAGGAGGGCCGGTTACTTTCCGAACCGAGAGCCCCAATAACCTGGAAGTGTTTACTTGCTTTAGATCCTTGTTTTTTGCGCTTTGTTTGCCGCTTACATTCTTTTTGATATAATCCCGAATGTCTTCGGGAAAAGCCAGCCACCTCTGTTGGTACAGTTGTTTGGTGGTTTCATCTTTGGCGGTTAGTTGATTTTTGAGCTGTAGCCCTGCAGCCATTCGCGCAACCGGACTGTTGCTACCATGTCGTAGAATGTCGGACAGCGTCTTGATAAAGCCCAATAAATTGGTTGTTGCTGCTTGTTCCAAGAAGGCAGACGCTTGATCTTGGTCATTTTTATCTGAAACACAGTTTTACGTTGAATTTACCAAACAATCACGTTTAATTGTCAGTTGAATTCAGCTACCAAATAAAAAGTTCTGGTCCTTTTTGTACCAAGACGCCCAAAGCGGCTGAACTCGGTTGCTTCATCAAAACCTGACTCACACATAGGAACAAATTCACAGCGAGCTTCATTAAAATCAATCATCCATTATCCGGATATTTAAAAAATGATATATTTTTGAAGAACTTTGACCACCAATAGCAGAAGAGCCGGATATTTATGTGGCATCAAAAACGGGAATTGGGTGTTGTGTGACCAAAGAAAAAAGTTGTAGTTGTGGAAGACGGCCGTTAATTAGCCGGTAATGATTGAATACATCCAAATGCATTGTGAGGTGGCTGTTTTCAACAGTTTGCATGTTATAAGTGAACCTTGCGAAGTTTCAGCGATTTTTTCGGGTGGAGTAGAATTCTCGGATGTTTGGCTCCAACTGGTTTGTAATGGAAAAGACACAACAGTTTTAGTTTTATTGATATTAGGAGCAGAAAACGGGATACTTATTAAACCCGTGCAGCAGCACCAGGTGTCGAACGTTCAGCATGTTTTCATATGAACCTTGAACAGAGCTTTGCTTGCACCGTTTGTGGAGAACGAAATGAGTTCTCTGCTGTGCAAACTTGTAAGAACATGGGCCGAGAACAAGGTGCAGTTGGACTAAACATCCAGTAACCTCGATGGGGCTCCTTTGAGACCCAAATAGGCCAATGACCTTAACTGCATAGAAGGTTATCTCGTTCGATTGACAAATCCAAATCCACCATTGCAATAATGGCAATTCGCATGAATCATGTGCGTTTCGTCCGGATAAACAAGGGTAAAAATGACACGAACGATAATTGGCACCTTGAACAGATCGAGGCGTTTTAACGGCACTTACCGGGCGACACCGTCTTTTCCAAGACCTGTATGAGTTGGATGGTTTCTTGTTGCATCGTTCTAGTGTCCCACTTGTCTTGGTAGATGTGCAATTTGAGTTTCACTGGCACTTTTCAGTTAATATGCCGGCTTACACCACATGTAAGATGATTCAACAGCAGAGCTTTTGCGGGAAGGAATCGAACGTGTATTCCTACGCTTAATTTGACAGATCCGGTCGTTCGAATTATTGCAACCGATTTTTCGAACAATCACCACCGCGTTGTCATTGTATGTCAAACGCACGTTGATTTCGGGTTGGTTATTGCATGAGGTTTTTCACGTTTTGCACCTGGAAAGGGGTGTATTTTCCTAGTAATTCGCAATTACCTATCGGCACTATCTTGTTCGGCGGAGGTCGATTTACCGTTAAACCCAGTGTCAGAATGGTGACTTGTCACTCGTGGCAACTGCTTTATCGGCAACTTCAAATCTATCAGGTTGTGTAACCGGTCGAAACCATAGATGGTGCTGGCTGGCAACGGCAGATGTTTTCTTTCCGAACATCATTTATTGGACTTAATAATTAATTTTTTGACTAGTGTGGCGTTCTATCACTGGAAAATTTTAAAAATTTGCTCTCTATTGGTTAACTATCCCGAACTAACAACGGTTTTCAACCGAAGAAAAACAGATTAAAACTGCATCTTTTTTCCAAATCGGCTCAAGTTAGGTCCAACTAAAACACTATTTTCCTGTGGTTGGTCGTGTATCTTGGCCTGTTTTGCGTTTTTAAAGCACATGTAATATAATGTATTTTCCAGATTTAAATTAAAACGCTCACTTAAAACAGTAACATTCCGAGAATTTGCTTTTGCAAAGCGTTTTATGGCAATATCTTCGAATGTTTCGCAAAAATCAGCAAATTGTCTATAAAACGAACATGAAAAAAGCTCCCAGTTTATTTGTCGATGATCATAAGAGTTCAAGATGCGCTTTCAACTTTGTTATTAATTATTAGTTTAAATCGAGTCGTTGTTGCCTCAAATTTTTGATTAAAAGTCGTGCGTTTGCATATTATTTTGACAAAAATAAGCTAAACACAGACAGATAAACATTTAAGCCGTATTTCTTAAACCATTGGGAGTTGCAAACATTTCACAGGAATTATTTTTGCGTGAAACTACCACCCTTAGTAGAGTCGATCAAATCGCAAACACTTCGGCGGACAACCTGCATAATGGAAAAAGTTATTATTCCTTTTTAAACGTTTTATACTAAGATGTCTGTTAGATTTGTTTGGAATAATGAATCAAAGCCAATCCTGTTTGCTTTTTGCTGCTGTTCCAATATCGTTGCCAAAGCGAAAAAAGCAAGTAAACAAGCGGGTCGCGCTAGAAGTATCTTGCAAATCCGTATTTTTCCAACTTTTTCAAATTCCGGCTATTTCTAGCTGATGCCATAGTCATAAAACACGACAAGACATTTTAAGTGCCCGTCTTTTTGTTGCTTCACTTCGCATCTGATTTTGCTCGACGAATAATAGACGCGCAACTATTTTGGACTAGAAAGGCGGAAGTCGTAAAATGTTCAAAATCGGATTGTTTCGTGAGACATATTGGATTTTCTGCATTATCCAAATGCAAATGCACGTCTGCTCGGTCTAAATTTAATTAATTCGGTTCCCGAAGAAAACAACAACACAAGTTCCAGGTGAATGTCCAGGAAAAAACAAGCTAGGCCAAAATGGGACACGGTGGATTTTGTTCCTGCTAATCTCCTTAAAGATGTTCAATGAAATTAAACGCGAAATTCTATTAAAGTCGATCTGTAATAAATAATGGGTTTTGCCGGCAATTTAACACAAACCAAGGCGTGACTATTTTTCGGCCATTTAACTGTTTTCAGTCCAGTTTTTTGCTTAAAAAACACTTTTCTGTGTAAAATAGAATCGTTTGTTATTGAAACTGATTACTTTTTCGGGCCATCGTGGAAAATCATTTCATTATGACGTTTCGCATGCATGAGTGGCTTCCTTCTTCAGAAGTAGCTGAAGATGCACGTCTCGTACTTGCGAAACGTCAAGAAGAAATTGTTTTTAATGACCGCCTAAAGACCCGAAAAACTCGGCAGTTTGAAGCAATTGCCGCGAAAGTTTAACGGCTTTAATCGAATCGTCTTAATTGCTTGACTACACAGAGAAAAAGTAGATTGTTTGCTTTAAGTAATAAGACTGCAAAACCGACATTTTTTGCTGTTGAAGCGTTTCATCAAACACACATTTCTTTCCCAACAAAACTCGATAATTAAAAGAATGGTTTTATCTGTTTCAAAATATACGTGAATGAATCAATTGATTGTCTCCAGCAACGTGATCTTGAGCTAGTGAATGCAGACTCATCTAAAATTCAGTCGGGTACTACCGAAGCATGAATCTATCAGCAGTAATTGAGGAAAATGATGTCACGTACCTGGGCTTCCGTCATGCCCTCACTAAATTGGATTTGCGCCAATTTTACAGGTGAACCATGCGGACTCAATTGACTCACCGAAGAGAAAAATACTCGAGCAGATGCTGCGCTAATCAATACCGGCCCCGAAAGGTTTTCTACAGCAATTAAGGGCACACCCTGTAGATTGTTGCTAATAAGTACTCGACACGGAATGGCGTTTTTAAGGCAGTTTTTGTTAATTAGGCGACGATTTGTTGTTGCAAGTATGGTATTTTCGCAATGGGTTTTCTTCCGGAGTGTCGCGGTGTGAGTGAGGCGTGTAATTTGCGTATTGATAATGTATGGCTGGAGGTTTGGAAGTTGCACCTTTTTGGGGCAAACAAATCAGTTTATCTCTTGAAGCGACGCCTGCCAAGCACTTAAAAGGTATGGAAAGTGCCTGCAAGCAATGGCGCTAATTGTTGGCGAAATCGCTAAAAAAGGATATTTTTAAGAAAAACTTTAATTGCCCTTGTAACTTTACAATGTGGTTGGAAAATAACAGAAACACCGAATTCAGCAAATTCAAAACAAACGACGAAAACCAGAAGATACTAAAGCAGACCAAGAATCTATATTTTTAAAATATTGAGAGTTTAAATTGGAAATGCAGCTTTTTTATCAGATAACAAGGTCCAAGAGAAGGTCTGAAACTAAAAGTACAGACATTTTTATTTCATTTTTGGAGTTTGTTCATGATCGTAATACAGTTTTGAGCCCTGGTGATAGCCTATTTGCGGAAATGCTGATTCAGGAAAAACCACTATTTTTTCCGCAAACCGTTAGCTAAACATTTCACTCTTCTCGTTTTTCATTATCTCATCTAATCATCTGATCTAATTCGGCCACTTTTTTTAGTCATAGTTCTGGAACGTTTGTGGTCCAACTCAGTAATTCTCATTCTTCATGATTAGGTAAAGATAATTCAAAAATATTTCTATAAACATGAAGATCTGGTATTTATCAATATTTGTAATAAGCAGCAGGAAAACAGTTTCAAACTAGAAAATTTTAGAAATAAAAATTTATATGAGTAACAATATTGACTTTGAATAACTTGAATAATTGACTTTGAATATCGCTGGAAGCCACATTTTAGCTCAAAATGTAAGGTGTATTTTATTACTAATAAAACGCAATTATTGAAAACAATTCAACTTTTACAAACAGGACAACAAAACATTACAACCGTTACGAATCGGAAAACAACATTTTACAAAATTGCCGAATTAATTCATATAAGTATAAAATATAACTTTTATAGCTTGTTACAGTGGAAATGTTCGTCCAAGGAAAATTATGTTTTTTTTTCTGCCGCTTTCTATTGAGCAATTAACCTAAACAGCTAAACAGGCATCTTTTACCGATGAAATAAAACATTATTCACAAAATGGAGATCTCAATCCCATTAGCAAACAAAAATCCAAAGTGAAAACAAAAATTAATTTAAAAACATGGCATTGCAGATCAAAACTTCTTAGATCTTTAATCGCATTTTCATTCTAGACAATTAATTGTTTAATGGTTTTTTCGTCTATCCATAGCCGATTCCAAAAAAGCACAAGAAAGAGAAACGAGAAATTAGCATTCATCCATTTAGATTCTATTATAAATGCTCACGGCAGATAAATTTTGCATTTGCCAATTACCTCACTTACACGGTGTTGCATTCAATCTAAGGAAGTTACTTTTTGATACAGGATGTTTCGTGACTCGATAGCCACAGCTGTTTAAGGCATTTTCAATTTTAAATTGACCAAAAAAGCACGCTATTGAACTATGGGGTGAATAAACAAGAAACAAGCTTTCAGTAGAGATTATTGAAGATTTATTAGCCGGAAGCATTTTTCCATACTTCCATTTATAGAAGAATAACAGGCATGTTAGAAATTTTCAAAAATAATAATAAATTCAATCATGTACCTAAACAAATAGTCGATTAACTGCTTCAGCAAAATGTTGCTTAGTTTTACCTTCTAAATAGAAAAATACATAAACATACTGAGTGTTCTATTTAATACCAAGAACTTTAGCGCTCAGCTCCAGTTGGTGTTCGATAATAGGGTGTTTTCACTTTTTTTGTATGTTGATATATAGAAAGTAGTTATGGCAAACATTACAGTGATATAGTTTTTTGTGCAAAAAAAGTCTCTATAATAATTATAAAGCGAATTTAAATTCAAATCAGATATTTTCCGCCAAAAACGCCGAATCGGTATCGTCGGTTGCCTATCCCGATTGTGACGCAGCAGGTCATATCAACAAAGTGTCTCGTGTTTATTTTGTTGTTTTCGCAGCTTTGTTTTATTATTTAAGTTATTGTGATTATCATTATTGTATTGATTATTATTATTATCTTGTATAAAGATAGTGACATGT
>NW_026018508.1:17138969-17147018 GCF_020466585.1 Dendroctonus ponderosae
AAATTATTTAAATCCACAAAATAATTAATGAAACACAACCAGACAACTAAACACTATGCACAGAACGTAAACAATCGGCCATTTATATGACCAGAGACGTCACAACCAATAGGATTGCGTTTTAGAGTGTCATGAATAATTTGAATTTTAGCTGAATTTTTTTATTAAATATTTAACAAAATAGCAATAGATAGATAGATAGGATAAACTTATTTAATCCTTCACATGTATATATTACCATAGATTAATGTTCAGATTGTAGGAATTTTTGATACAATGGAAACACCCTATTGAGTTTCGCGTCTTGTTAAAAACAATGCACGAATTTTGTTGCAATTTTTCGTGCCTTGTCTAGCAACAATCCATGAATTAACATTGACAGAGGAAAAAAATCGTGCTCGCTTGTCCATTAGCCCGCAACAGGGCATTTACGTCATGCAGACCATTTACATCTTCATTAAGAAAAGTAACGATTTTTCGTTATGATAAAAACTGTTCTAACAAGGAAACGGTTGTGGCAACGGAATTTGCCGGCCAATCATGTTGATGATTTTTGCATCAAACGATTGTTATAAATTATATATCGATTGCCTTGATCTTTGTGCGTTTAGGACTGACTGGTGGTGATTGCAATTCCGCAACCTCCGGCTTAAATCGAAGAAATGAAGATAGTGATCTTTGGCAGTGAATGGTGGTGCAGCAGGAAACCAGATATCTACTAAATGTTTATTCTATAACTAATCGCTGCGGTATATCAATATTCTGCTCTGCTTCTGTTCTTTTTTTGCATTCTCTCAATAAATCTTCTGTGAAGACTCTGGCTTGGTTTGATTGAGTGCATGATGAAAACTCGCTTGAACATCTTCAACTAGCCAATGGCTGATACTGTTTGTTAATGTATTTCCTTTCTAAATCGTTGTTCAAATCGCGATCAATCAGGCCCAGTTCAAGTTGCTAAATCCCCCATGTAAAAGCTTGAAACATACCAATTTATCTCGTTAACAAACTATATGATTTTTGCCCGGTTTCCACATTGACCTGCCCCTTTTTCGTTTCTTCAATGTGGAAATAGGCTTTTCATTTAGATTGCAATTATTTCGCCAGGACTAAGAACGGCTTTAGTCCAAGGCTTTGCGTTTCAGCTACTAGCCTGAAGTCAAGAGGAGATTGCTGTAATCCGCGGCGAATTAAACAGACCCTAATCGGGCCATAAATAAGGGAAATCTGATTATTTTAATTTAGTCGAGGTATTTGCGAAGCGAGTAATAATCAGTTGGCTGGAACAGGCCGCTTAGAGCCGGACACTTTTCGATCTTATCAAATAGTTAATAATTGTTTTCCTTGTAATTATGCTGAAAAGCCCAGTGGTTGGTTGATAGTTTGATAGGAAAGAGCCGGAATTAGCAAAACTCGATGCAACCTTTTCTTCAGATTAATTGGAAATTTACTTTTGTTTTGTTTTTAACGCTGTTTCGATAGATTTTCTACTTTAGGGAAATGGTTGAAGTAACTGTTTGTGAAGTTGAATTCCATGGTGGGGCTATGCTCAATAATTTAAATTTCTTTGCTTTGAATATCAGCATTTTGTTTTCGCAGGCTTTTTTGTTGAGTTTTGCAAATTGCTATTTTCTGTTGTTTCTTTTAGCAACTATTGACTGATTGGTTTCCTGGCTAAAATAATATTTTAAAGCCAAATTTAACACCCCAATCTTCAGTAATGTGATTCCATTGATTGAGCTATGAAAATTGTATTTTTACGTAAATTATGAAATTTTCCTCTTTGTATTGTAATATTTGTTGTTAAATCGAGATTTTTTCCAAATAACATTTAGTGTTTTCGATGCGATTGGAAGGAAATTTGTAGAAGCGGAAGCTACATGAGCTACAGGCAGATTAATGCACAGAGTTGGAAAAATGGGAGAAAAATCTGAGCAAATGCGACTTAGATAAAAATTGTTTGTCGGACACCGCAGAGGTAAACCAGACAAATCGAAATTAGAGCGCAAAAATGTTCGAAATCATGTTCGAAAAAGCCACACTTTAACAAACGCGATTACTTAGACTCCAACCAATCACCATTACTCAAATGAAGCAATCCGAATCATTTTACTCCCCTTGTATAGAAAAAGCGTTTGAAATGCGAATCCTAGAAAAGGAACGATAAAAATTTCAACATTGAAGACAAAACCGACAAAACGGTATCGCAAGAAGAAATGCACCTAAATAATGGTTTTAATTCAAGTCTGATTAATTTCCATTTAAGTGGCGATTATCGTTCCTATTACGAATAGCCGGCCAGTCCCAACCCTATCGAGCTTTCCCAACTAAAGAAAGCATCTTCGAATATTTCCACGTCGGACCAATTAGGCATCTAAGAAGCTCCTTTTGATGAATCGGCGGCATTTCACAGAGGAAAAAAAGCAACCTCATTTGCGCGTCCATTTTCGTCCGATACTCTGGTAGCGTCTTCAAACAGCCCGGAATTACGTCATTATGGTCATTCCGTCATTATCATTAGTGCGCTAATTACTGCCCGATGTTACCTAAGTTCAAACAATGTGCAACTTGATCATTACTCGCATAGAGATTAAGGAACTGACCGATCTGCGAACAGGAAATATGATAGATGACGTATTCCGTTCTTCTGCTGTTCAAATCAACAGTTTCTATGCATGAGCAAGGCCTTATGTTTTTGGGGGACTTCATCCACGGTTGAAACTCTTCTATAGGCTCTAAAAACTAGGCGCAAAAAGGAATTGAACCTTTAAGATTGATTTATATGGGAAAACAGGTTAATTTGTTTATCCTTCTTAAAACTGGTCTCAATTTCGGATTTTCATTGTTGAAGCTATTTTTCTTACTTTTTTGAGCCGCTGAATCGGATGGGACGATAGTACGGTATAAGCAAAAATCCTGAGATCACTTAAAAAATGATTGAAGGAAGACCATAAATTGGCCTGGAGCGATGATAATCATTCAATGGTTGTTCTATAATTTAGAAGAAAATTTTTGCATGTGTTTTGAGCTATTGAGTCCCGGCCGTCCGCATATTTTTGTCTACGTATTTAGTCTTTTAACGAACAATTTGGACGTTTTTTCATATTCAACTGTAGTTTCACCATTTAGAAGACATTTCACAAAAAAACACTCCAGTTTTCATTTTGTTGATTTTTTTTGGTTCAAATTTTGTATTCATCAAATTCATTACCTTCCGGCCTCTCTGCTTTTTTAAAGTCTAATTAGTTGTTAAGCATAAACGTCGATTATCAGAAAGATATTTTCTTCAGTTCAGTTCAGTTCGTGTCATTCGAATTTCGATTTGGTTTCGTCTTGGAAACCCAGCAGTTTCTCGGAAGCGTGTATTATGCTCATTTGCTCTATGATTTGTTATAATATTTTTTCACGAAAAATTTGAAAATCATATTAAACTGAACAGAACGTCGTTTTTTTAAATCGCGAAAAATATTTAGGAAGAATTTTTCGGGAACGTAAATAAACAGTTCGTTTTGTTCGATTTTCGTTATATCCTTCTAAGTGTGTGCTTTCTTCGGTGTGCTTTATGGTTTTTTATATAGGCTTTCACTGGCGTTTTGACCGTTTTTCGATTATATTCCAATGAACAAGTTGCCGCTTTTTCCACTCGCGAAAAAATCTTTGATATCAGTCGGTTGGTTTCGTAATTTTTATAGAATTTGCCCTCACAAAACATTTTGCTTTATTGACATCTTAAACGGTTTTCAAAGTTCCTCTGCTCTTTTCTTGTTCTGTGCTGGCAATTTTTCAATTATTTTAAGCAATTTTTTTGCGACCAAACCGAATGGCTTCGGCTTGTAGAATGTCGCGTTTTAAGTGTCTTCAACCTGTTGGTTTTGCAAATAAAAATCTGAACGGTTTCCAGTTGGTTGTTGTGGCTGGTTATAGTGCTGTTTGTGTCACTATTTCTTCGATTTTCTTCGGATTTTAATGTTTTTCTTTTAATTGAAAATTGCATTTGGATAGGAGGATCATCATCTGGTTCGAAGTTTCACTTTTTTTTGCAATAACCCTCTATATTCTAATCCTAAACGAAACGTATCGCACAATTACACCCACCAAGTCGTAATTGCGTCCAAATGGGCATTATTACAAGTTAATTATTTCGCATTAATACAGTTCTGGTATAGAAATACGGCGTTATTAAACGCATAAATTACAGGTCCGGGGCGGGCTTGTGCAATTCAATAACAACCATTACATTGTGGCGCATTATTATTCTATTAAAACGGTTTTGCCGGTACAATGATGTGTAAAAGCTATTGTTGATGATTTTTTTCCAATGGCTAAATGAAATTTGAGTCATTCCACGATTGGTAATCGAAGTGAGAAACTGTAACCCAAATTTATAATAATTTATATTTGCAATAATGTGATGATAATTCACAACAAGTCCACGTCGAAACAAGAAAATGAAATTAATTAAAAGCAAAATTGGGAAAAGATGGAATTATTTAAGGTGCAACCACTGAACTTCTAGAATTTTAGATGTTTGTTTAACGCTATTAATTTTTATATTGGGAACGTCAATCGCCACTTAAATAGAAATGAATGAGACTCGAATTGTTTGGTGGATTTCTTATTGTGATTCAATATGGAAACTCAGGAGCAAATTGTTTCGGATGAAACGTACTGGTGATTGGTTGGAAATGAAGTAATCGCCTTTGTTAAAGTGTGATTTTTCGATCATGATTTCGAACATTTTTATGCTCTAATTTCGATTTGTCTGCTGTATTCGTGCTGTGTTCTACAAATAATAATTTTTACTTCAGTCCCATTTAAGCCACTTTTTCATTTGGCGAGTTTACTGAGATTTTCCTCACATTTTTCCAACTCTGTGCATTAATCAGCTCGTTTCTCACTTGGTATCCGCTTCTACAAATTTCCTTTTTGACTTAAACGGTTTCTTTAAATTGTTTGTTTCTATTGTCATTTTTAACGCTAATTCACTCCATGTGTTTCAGTATTTTGTGCGCTTGCAATTGTTCCATTTTTAACTGATTTATTTTTTACTCTTGTTTCTTTTTGCAAATTGTTCTTGTCCCCAATTTAGTTTACTTTTACCATACAGAAATGTTTGAGTCATCCCACGTCAACATAAAATACATTTTATTTGGAGAGATTTAATTGGAAGATCCAGATTTCCCGAATTTGATAAACATATTAAAATGACGCGGTGTGCTGAAAATGAAGAATAAAAAATTTGCGAAAGTTGCAAAAATGGCCAGAACCGATTTTTGATGCAAATAATCAGTAAATTTGTATCTATCTTGGTTCTATTCCCAAACATGTGAACAATATTGTTTAAACAGCATTTCTAAAAAGGTTTGTTATGATGTGGATTTATTATGACGGTGAATTTGTATTTTTTATTTTTGCAAATAGTTCTTGTACGGTTGTATCTTATTGGAGAATAAAATTTGGTTTTTGCTGCTTTGGAGATTTTTTAAAAGTTTGTAAAGCGAGTGTTCAATGCTGTTTAATGTACTTTAAGCAATCGCATCGCAAACCCTAAAAAACTCAAAAACGACTTTGAATTTTATTTAGCAATAAGTTTCAGCCAAGAACAATTTGCAAAGTTAAAAAGTTCGAATTTGCTACTAAGCACAACCTTCCTTGAAAAAAGCTTCATTTAAGAGAAAAAATCAAATAACAATTAATCCAAAAATAGAAATTTTTATTAATTGAAATAAAAATACAATTCTCTTCTTCAAAACAGAATAAAACTTCTTCCAAAAACAAAAAAAAATAATAGAAAGGTAAAGGAAAAATCCACTAATTCAAGAAATTAATTATCAAATCACACTTTCTACTGTATTTTCTTATAAATTAACCTCTGGAATTTATTCAAGAGTTGTTTCAAACAATATTTTTAGCATCATCGGTCATAAAATTAAATGGGGGCGACTTGGGGGCTGTTCGGGCAAGCCAAACCTGCAGATCACCAGATTTGATCAGAACAGAAGTAGAATCTGTTCACACTATTCAGAGTCTGAGAGGAACATTACCATCATTAAATCTGATTAGATTACTTATAATGTTGTTGGAATTTCTGTTAAAATGCTTAATCAAACCATCCAGCTATAAACATGCTGTTTATGTGTGTATATAACCAGAACTGATAACAGAAGATGTAGAGGAATCTAAAGAGGATGATCGCGAGTAAATAAACCTGTTCGTTCAGAACAGAATCACCTAGAAAGTTTCACATAGAGAACGAAACATTCGTGTCCAGAAAAATGCAAATGTGGCCCTTGATCTTCTTCAGATCCGCTGCTTCTCCTGAATCTCTACACACTTAATTGAGCATCTGTGAATACTGAATTTGAATTAGCTGTGGTGCAGAAAACAGAAATAAAAATCCTCGAGGTTGCACCAAAAAGAATTCCCAGATTGGGTCCACGTGAATTATAAGTCCTACTTGGAGAATAGCTCGATTGCAACTAAAGCATCTGACCCGAATATCATGATTTATATGGCCGACTTGGTAATATTTTAATTAATTTTACGCTACGGGTTTTGTAAAGTTGACATTTTGCCCTTCCGGCAGCAAAAATGTGCATTCCCAGTCGATGTTGAAAGGATGTTGCTCGTAAAAATCGTTTTGAGGATAGTGCGGGATTTTGATCGCTGTGTCCATCAGGGAACGTAATAAATAGATTGACAAAAAAACGTAGAGTAGTTAAAAGGAAAATTCAGGAAACGGTTAATAAATTATTGGCGAAGGAAAGCAGGCAAATTTACAATCGAACAAAAGGCTTAAAGTGTTGATTTTATTGGACGACGTTGCTTGCCAGAATAACACGCATTCTTCGAAATGTGCACATTATTATAAACGAGTGACACATGTTTACTTCGCGTATTACTAGACGACGATTCTTATAGTGTTTTTCCTAGACTAATCGCATTCCTGTTTCACACGTCTGCGAAATAGAAAAGCGCTTTTCTTAACAAACTAAAGGACCGAATCGGTCTGTCTGAGTTCTCGAGCTATTCTCGGAGATTGTTAATTAATTCCGTAATTTCGAACTGGAATAACGCCACTGACCTAGCACAAACCAGACACAATTAGGTTTTTTGTCCCGAAAGTAGGAAAACTACCGTGGAACAGGAGCGGATTGAGAAGAAATTTTTGAACGTTCCGGACGATCGAGACATTTTCAAAGTGCGTTGCAAAACACCTTGGCACACCGAAGATTTTTAAGCCGACTGAAGGTCCACACGCACGCACAACAATGCGAAAACACAAAAAGCTGAGTCTTTTTCGTCTTAAGTCAAATCTGGTTTTCACGACTTGACGAAGCAAACCCAAAAACGCTTTCTCGTCTCACGACTTTAATTACGGTGATCGACGGTGGTTCTTTATCGGATCCCGTTCGATGGTTCGGAAAGACGGAAAAAAGTCTCACGCCCCTGCTGAGCGAACCTGTCAACAATATGGACCATTAGAACAGGTTAAGTAAGAGATTTAAAATAAAGAAACGTGGACCTGAAC
Source organism: Dendroctonus ponderosae (assembly GCF_020466585.1). NCBI lineage: Eukaryota > Metazoa > Arthropoda > Insecta > Coleoptera > Curculionidae > Dendroctonus > Dendroctonus ponderosae. Next base: position 17,146,498 of record NW_026018508.1, read on the forward strand.
GAGAGAACGATGCTGGGGATTTGTTGAAATATTGTGACAGCTTAATTAATCGAAATAATAATAAACAGGCGTTCTTGTTATTTTAGCTGGATTAGAATGTTGGTTTTTCAATTTTCGAATTCAGCAAGGCGGAATGAATGGGGATCAAGGCGAGGATTGATACGTTTTTGGGCATGGCCAATTCAATTTTATAACAGCTTCTCAAAAAATTCTAATTCTTCGTATGTTCACACTCGGTTAAACCGAAAACATGGGTTGTTCAACAGCGGTTAAGTAAGCACATTTAGAATCATTTTCTTCGTAAATTTGTAAACTTGTATACTACAGTATACAAGTCCGCTTATAGTGAACTTTCGGTTAAAACGAACTTTTTTCCATTAATTGAAACGTCATCCATAAAGACGAACGTATTTTTTTACTGGTTATAACGAACCCGTCTATAACAAACTTCTGGATATAACGATCACTTTTTAGGATAGTTGTATATTCACTTTCCGTTTATAACGAACTTCCACGCGTTG
>NW_026018508.1:17148017-17158414 GCF_020466585.1 Dendroctonus ponderosae
TCTGAAATGACAAAAAAAGTGTCAGAAACTCGGAATTTTCTACAATCACGCCAAGTTCCTAATCATATCTGGGAGTCCTTTTGTGATCTTGAAAAGTACATAAATAACATATATTTTTTGCAGCAGAAATGTACAAACAAAAATTACAGACTTTATGAAGTGGATTTTAAATTGAATTTTGTTTATCTTTTTGTGTTCTTTTTAGTCATACCTATTATCTTCTACTACTATGTATAAATAACGAAATAAAATACACCACGTGTTTTTGTATTATTATTCGCTTATAGCGAACTCCGGATAAAACTGATTCGTTCAGTTTTAGTTCATTTTTCAAGTTCGTTATATCCGGACTCAACGGTATTTGTATAAATTGAAATATTGAAGATACTTAGGTATATTAAAATTAATCAAATGCTATAAATGCAACCAATAGTCTAAACTAAACTTAACTATTTTGTCTGCCAATGATGATGTACTGACGACTTCTGAAGACGTACAGGTTGAAATAGAATGAAGCAAGAACTTAAAACACTGTTTATTACATTCAAATATCAAACATACAGTTTTAGTTAAAAAAAAATTAAATTGCAAACATTTTTTTAGATCATTAAGTTGTTCCTAAAAATATATTTCGGTGTTAAAAAATCTTGGTGCGCCGCCAAACTTGTAGCAAAAGAGCGTGTTTCCGGTAACATCCAGCACTTCAGGCCTTATGAAATGGTGATCAAAATACAACTTTTTACGCCAAGTCTAAGGGCTTTTAAAGAGTTTTTGAATTTCTAAAAAATGTTGATAATTGACTGAGTTACAAGGTAAAGACTGGAAGTATGTGCAAGTTTGACTGTTTTACGCTTTTCAATATTCAGAGCCCATTTCGTTCCAAACTGTTGCAATGAGAAATTTTCTTAGGGACAGTGAATGTGGCGAGAAAACACTTTGCAAGAAATCGGATGCTCTATTTTGAAAATGGATTAATCGAGGTAAAAATTCAAAGTATTTTCTTCGGGAAATCGTCTTTTCGACCTTAAAATTATCAAAACTTCCAAATTGTTCTTTTCCTGAAATGCAGTTTTTATAGAAAATCTTAGGTTTTTCAACGAATTTCAAAATTTCCAAATCGGTTGGAGATTAATAGAATTATGGTGAAAATTGCCACACAAAAAGCTGTTTTTCCGAAAAAATTTCGACCTTAAATCCTCAAAGACAACAGTTATCTTGAAAATCGTCTTTTCGACGTTCAAACTCGTTTGACTTTCAAGTTTCTCAACTGATTTAAATTTTGCAAAATTCAATTTTTAGACAAAATCACTAGCTATAAAACAAATTTTCCACGATCCAAATCGGGCCGTTATTAAGACCGTTAGATACTTATTTATTCATACTGATGGATCTGATACACCATGTAATTATAATAAAAGCATAAAATTCATAATATGCGTGTCATTCGCGTTGGTACTCGAACTTTTACACATTCTGATGTGAAAATTATTGAGCTCATAATAAAGTCTGAAGCACATTTAGTTGCCCAATTTAAATTAAATTTATTCGCTGCCTTTTCACGTGAAAACCCTAGTAAATATTTTTTTACAAACGTTTCCCAATTGAAACTAATCCGCCAGCTACTGCTTTTAGCAATAATTGAAAATCTATGGTACCGGGAGATTATACGCAGCAAATAAATAAACAAATAATATAATAGCGTTACGAATGCTGCTCCGCTTCTAGACCATCCAATTACCTACTAGCAATTTCAACTGGAACCTGATTAAGTAAGGCTAATTTTTCTGTAATCGATTTAAGCCGTCATACAAATGATGCCTTAGCTTGTGGGATAACACTAATGAGAGATTTGATGATCGTAATAAATTGGATAAATAAATATTGCCGGATTGCTGTATGGATAAATTGCTAACAATAAATAGCGTACATGTGTGTGGTAATAACATCATTTTGCCGGTCATTAATGAGCTGCATGAAAAATGCTTTCCTTCGAAGATTATGGGGATCATTGCAAAATGTTCGAAATGTTGAAAAACTTCTTCGGTCGATTAAAAGTTGCGAGTAACATAAAATGAGAAAATGTTAATTGCTTCCTTCTTAGCGTTTCGCGATGCGAGGATGTGACTCCGAGACGGCACAAAGCATAATCAGAACGCAAATTTCAAGCAAGTTATCACTCAAAGGATATTGCGTTTGCGTTAACCAGATTTAGCTTTTTCCTGTGCGAAAAGTTTTTAATTGGAGCAGATTATCCGGCACATTCCGCTTAAGTCTAGCTCCATAAGGGATACCGTTTCTCTTAGTCGCAATACCAGAAGATAAGCCAATAATAATTACGATCTCGGTCCCATACGGAACACAAACATATCGTCCTGTCGATAAATTTCGATTTCCGACCAGATAAGGGCCATTAGCGATTCATATCGACATTTCTAATCTCAATAAAATGATTTCGCCCGTTTAGAACCGGCAATACTTTTTGCGATAACCAGACGTTTACTATCATGAGAAATCGGTGCGATTATTCGTAACGGTGGACTTTTCACTGGGGAAGTATGGAACATGACATTGGTCACATCGTTTCGAATGCCTAGATAAATAGGCGCAATAACTTTAATAGTTAAAAACTGAGAAATAAATTTAATATAATTTTTTGAGAAAAAAAACAGTTTGGGTTTGAGACGTTTCAAAGGCTTCCCTTTGCTCAAGAGGGTAAAAGCTCGCAAAAACTTCCGGTCGCTTTAGGATTAAACCGTTATTTTGCGCTTTTGCATTTTCTATAAAATTTGTGCTCTTTAAGGGTTTGATCGCTAGTCACTCTTGGGTTTAGTTCGTGTTGCATTTATTTTCGAGTGTTACAAAAATGAATAGACTTTTTAAAGTTTGGCAATCAAGTCTTACCATCGCACTTTATTCGGCAATAAATACGTACAAAACTGGTTAATCTAACAGACAAAAAGCAAACCAAGCATTTTATTCAAGCTTGTGTGCAAACACTGCAACTACTAACGCGAGAACCTCATTGAAACTCTCACAATTTAAGTTCTTCGTTTTCTTAGACCGCCTGGTATACGCGCGAGACAAAGACATATTACCAGCATTAGAATATGTATATTATCCGAAATTCCCCCGTTTTAAATCATCCAATAGACACGATTTTCGACTAAGGATAGAATTTATGTAACACAACGGCCATAAATATGAAATCTATGGGCATAGGTAAAAAGAGCGCGAGCGTGTTATTACGATAATAACAATCGTAGAGAATCGCGCACAGGCTTTTTCACCATTTTTGTTGATATTTCTCACGTTCCACATAAATAATTGTATATTACTGGCTTCTTTTATCAATTATTTGCCGTCGTATTAGACGGATCTTGCCTCCGAGCCTAAAATTATACCGCACACATCCCGCACTTCGCACTTGGATGAATGGGTTTGAAAATTCCACAGTGTGAATATGGTCAATAATTCTTGTTATTGCGTATGTCTGAATAAGTAGTTCGTCCCGTAAACAGAACTAGTTGACAATATTTCTTCTAATAATCAATTTCCCACGCACTTCTCCATCGATTCCGGTTGCCTGAAAGGCAATTTGTTCGCCTCTACCATAATTACGTATTAGTTGGATATCGCGTTCACTTTATCCTTTTCTCAGGGTTATTTTTACGCAATTTGCTACCTCTTGGAATAAATAGAAAAATTCTCGTGCAGCAAGTCGATATCCAATTAAATTGATCGGTAAATACGCTAATTAATGCTAAACCATCGAGGCTTCACGGCAACTGATCGACATTAGTCAGAAGATGTCTGACTTTCATAGTTTTTAAAATGTGTAAATCGATTCTTGTTATCTTTTTTTGCTGTCAATTCATTTTGTCCACATTGTAAGGCTTCAGTTGAATGTTGGACCGAATTGAACCTGGCGATGTTAAGAAGGGTTAGTGTAAGATTGACAAAGAAACTTTTCCAAATATTTGCATTTCTTCCTTGCTGTCTTAAGATATCTGAAGAAATTAAACTTTTTAAGTTACTGTGCCATGCAGGATGATCGAAACAGATTTAAATCGGAAGACTTACAGTGCGCTTCAATTCTTCAACTTTGACTCTGAATATTTTCTCGAACGGTGATCCGATTTTAGCAATTTTCTGATCGCATCACATGTCTGTTCTTGAGCCAAATTCGAGTTATAAGTTACGCAAAAAAATCAAAAAAATATATTGCACAGAATGTTTGATTAGTGTCATGTTTTTTTGGTCATAGTTGAAATATGTCTGCAGGTTCTGTCGGAAAGAAAGTATATTATAGCCTCATGTTTTCTGAGTAATTTTGATTTTTAATTGCCTGTTTATCCTGAGCGGTTGGAGGCATAACAATTGTTTTATGACCGGCCACAATTTCCGCATATTTTGAACTTTTTTTATTCCGGAAAAGCAGCTGCAAGCAAAATTTTATTTCAAGCTTAGAGCTGTCCTACGAAAATATCGTACGCAAAACATTCTTAGGCATGAAACCAAGAATGTCTTATTCTAAGGAAAAGACGAACTTTGCCGACTTCAACAGAGCGCAAACAATGACAAAATAAACATTGCCATCAACTTATAATGAAATGCTGATCGCACGCCTTTTGGGCAAACATTTTCCTCGCATATAAAAAAAAGTTTAATGAAATTTGGCGCGAAAAATGTGATCGGTCAGAAAAATGAAAATCTCTCAAATGGCTCAGGGTAAACAGAACATGACGGTATTTAAACACCCTGTACTATACGTCTGTCTAAAAATAGAGATATTATTCGATCAAATATTCACAGTCAAAGTTGGGGCTTAAGGTGTTAAATTTGCGCCGGAAAAACACTTGATTATTACAAAACATTGCAAAAATAAACCTGTTTTCTTAAATCAAATATTTCCACAAATTGAAATTTGCACTGCTAAATGAGAAAAAAGCTTTTAGAACCACACGTTGTGCAATGGGATTCTGAAATCTTACTTGACTCTTGACAAATTTAAAGCATCTTTCTCACGCCGTAAACAACTGGAAAACTGTAATTTTATAGAAGATAAAACATTCGGTTAGAAAAGTTGTTGATAAAGTTTGCAATTGAAACAATTTTAATTCCCATGGAAAGGACAGCAAGCAACTGAACCGCCAGTAAGTAAATCGGCAACAGGAACGCAGAAAGAACCAAAAACAGACACAGCGAGCAAAAGAAGGAAGAAAATCACCGTTTACATATCTTAAGAACAACAACACAGCAAGAGTAAGTAATTATATAGCCAAAAGCAACAAAGTTCGAAACAAGTGAAGCAAAACTTTGTCGCTTGCTTCCGCTCCTATTTTACCATTGTACTGAAATGCGACGTTACATGGTGTAATTCAAGAAGTTGGTAAAAGAGAAAGTAAAATCTAATTGTCGAGTCTCTGGGGTTGGACTACGAAAAGCGCCGCCTTTTCGAAGCGTATGGCGCAACTCACTTTGTTGGTAAGTGACATAAATTTACAACTATTTTGCATTTCGCTTTTGTTCCACGACTGTTCGAATGCAAATCCGTCCTGCAGCCGACTTGAACTGTGGTATTTCGGTCGAAATCATCGCTTGCTTCTAAACAGGCAATTTTTCCGCATGTTTATGTCCAAAGCGATCAGATCCGACAAAATTAGACCGGTCATAAACGCACCTCCTATACACACATACACAGGCAGGTTCAGAGTGACACCCTTCAATTAGAGATAATTTCTTTAAATTATTTCATCCTTGGTAAGCCATCGAGAGGAATCGACACGATAAGTTATGGTAGATAGATAATCGACGATCGCTGTCAAACTTAACGCTGTAACTGATCATTCTTAGAGGCATGAATGCCCCCCAGCTGTCTGAACTTTTCCCCGTATTTTAATAATATTACGATGAAATATAAGAATAGTTTTGTTTAGCAACTCAATGTATCGCATGCGGGTTAGTCTGAAGCATGGCTGGTAGTGTTAATTAATTAAATAAAGAATAGGGGTTGGCAACGCCGCCTAGTTGGGCAAAATGACTGTAGAGGTGGTTGCCTATATAAGGGTTGCATCCCTCATCCTTTTGAAGAAGAAGAAAGTTGTAAAAACGATTTGTACCACTAAGAATACTCGAGCCTACCTGGATGTACTAATATATACAGTTTGATTAAACACTATACAAGTGCCTTCTTATCCAAAAATTTAAACACGGCTAGCTTACCCAGCCACACGAAAGCGTTGGAGCTAGCACTTAACAGGTAGGTTTAGTCAAATTTCTCTTTTTCCTCAATTAAAACAAAAGTTTTTAAGTTTTAAGGATGAACTTGCTTGAATGAATGAAAATGCTAATTGAGGCATTATTGCTTCCTTAATGTTAATAAAATAAGTTAGATTTTTACGTTCTCATTTTCTCAAAAAGCAAATGGAAATGTTTGCGAAAATCCTCACAGTATGCAATTTTATTTTATAATTTTGGTGCACCATTTTGTGTGGAGTATTTAAAGGAGACTTGCTTCCAACAACGCGCCATTCAAAACACGCTTCATTTCTCTTCAAGAAATACAAAATACAGGATGGAAAAGGAAACATCAATAAAATACTGATGATTCAATGGTTCCTACGTATCCCTTCAAATTTAATTCGAAAGCCCCAAATTCGATGATATAATTTTCATTATAGACTCAAGTATCTTATCTGTGCATATTGGAAAGCTGCTTAGGTCGGGAGCGATTGATTGAGCTTAAAAAAGCATCAAATTCTAAATAATTCATATTTTTGATGAAATTTCAGTGGTTCGCGCTGAGTCAAAATCTGTTACCACAATTACCATAAACTCAAACACCCTAAATATGCGTATTAGAAACATTGTTGGGTCGCCAAAAATAGATTGAGCTCAAAAAATACGCATGCAATTTTTTTATTTTTGACCAAAAATTGAATGGTTGATGTTTTTAAAAATATCAAATTTCTCGAAATGCCTGGAATTCTGCATCATTTTCATCTGCGGAAAGCGGGGAATGCAAGGGGCTTATTGAAAAACAGCTCGTTTTAAATTGAAAAGTGATTTGAAATTCCAAAGGTTGCATAGCAAAATGCATTTGAAACATCTTCACTATTCTTCATTTCATTGAAGATCCAAACAAGAAACCACTGTAGAGTGTTTTTTGCAGAAGCAACGTGTTTTTTTACCATTTGACCCACTGGCGTCAAACCGCAAAGTAGAAGCAAATAAACTCGCATTTTTCCTCTTAGTTAATATCTAAAGCTATCGTAAATGCGATTACATCGCAAATGTTGCCAGTTTCCTTGGAAAAAAACACGTCTTGTTGAGGCAGCCAAAGTTCAAACTGTGCCATCAGCAGTTAAACATCTAAACCCGAAACCCCGCTTGGCCTTTGGCACCCTTTGCATTAGCCACGACAATAAATCGACGATATAAACGGCAAAATGCAAGTGTGTTGTAATTAAAATACGCCCATTTGTCCCCCCAGTTTTACTTGAAAGCTGAATCGCAACTAGCCTAGAACCAATGGTAGATAAGTGCCTTCTAATAACGGCTTGAGCAACTGATATCGCTCCTGGGGACAAGTTACACGATGTAACTGTTAGTGCTCGTGTGCCGCTTTCTTTTTGAGACAAACAAGAAGGTTAATTAGCCTGCTATGGAATTTTATGCTTGAGATCTGATATAATAGCGAACTGATGGAAATGGTCGGGCTCTTTTCTGCAAATTGCCATCTTCAAGAATGAACACCAAGATATGGAAGCGGAAACAAAATCTTGCTTCATTGTTTTAAGCAGCTTTATGTAAGCACAGCTGATATGAGCCAACGTACTCATCATCATCCAGCTGTGAGAAGAAGAGGAATTTTGGAAGAAGTAGGAGAAACAAATGTGGCTCTTGTCCTCAACTCTGTCCTCTTGCAAATTCAATCGTATCTCGACATTTCCACTTGGGATCTGAAAGCCTTGCGGATGAGCGAAACTGTTCATATTTTCCTGTGGATTTTCCGGGCCTTGTTCAATTACGGCACCCGACAGAAATAAACATGTAGGAAATAAGGCAGAGACAAAAATGAGCTCACGATCGTCCAAATGAATTCCACGAACGGACTTCCCGCAGAGGTGGGTGCATGAAGACGTCCACATGACACGATTCTCTCTCTGTTAATTCCTGTTTGCGTCAAGTGCAGAAAAATGTCGATCTATCGGCCGAAAAGTCGTTGGATTTGCTTTTATCTGGGCAGATCTCACGGTGGCTAGAAAGCGAGCAAGATCATAGATTTATCAATACGGTCCGCCGCAAGATTAGAACGACATTTACAAAATTGATTGCCATTGAAATCAATAGAATAAACACGTTTAATCCTTGCTCGACATTTATCTTGGTGCGATTTATTGCCGAAGAAACAAAGCATTTTTCTCTTGACGTATACCAACGATAAAGTGCCAGCAAACGGAAATATTTCACTGCGATGGAATTTTTAAGGTGAGGACGCAGGAATTTCGGAAATTTCATCAAACGCCTAACAAATAAAACTTTTACATCAACTGTTTAGCATAGAATCCATTACCACAGGAAATGAAAAAACCGAACTGTGACAGCTATAATAATAATGTGAATAAATATAGGATGTAAAATATAAGTGGCAAATTGTATCTGTAGTAAAATATTGTTGTTTCGGGTTTGTAAGGGTTTTTATTGAGCATTATTTAAAACACATTTATACTTCCAAATATTCCAACGTCTTAATCGAAGGTTGTTGGATTTTAAACTGAGTAAATCAATTCATTTTTCGACACTTCAATAATCAGTTTTCATGGAAAAAAATGCCCTTAGAAATAAGCAAATAAATGCCTTGCATTCAGTACTAAAACATGAAAATCCTGTTTGGGAAATTAACGAAAAACTACGGGCGTAACTAACTAAAATAAACCGATCTGATTCTACCTCAAAAACTACTCCTCATCGACTAGTCTTGAAATTGTGACTAAATGTCGTTTCCTCATCATCCATCCATTCCTCATCATATTTTTTTAAAAAACCGTAATAAAACAAATGTTTCCTGAGCATAAATCAAAATAATAAACATTTAAAATTGCTGAAATCCCCGATGAAAACACAAAATAAATTAATTAGTAAGTAAAAATAAGTAAGTAATATAAAAATTAAAAAATTATGCTCTTATAACATTAGATACTTTCCTGAAAAAAGGACACTAGTGCAAATATAGGTAGGTATACATTCAATAATATATAAAACAAAAACAATAATTTACCTACCAACATGACAAACAATGAATAATGGAAATTGAAAATAACTTCAAACTCGATAAGTATGAAATATAAAATGTAAAAAACTGACCAAGTTTTTCGGGCTTTTAGACTAAACAGACCGAAAAACTCAGCTCAACACTCAACTCATCAAAAGACTCATCATTGACTCATCAAGTCGATATAAACAACAGCTTTTTTTGAAGAAGAATCGCTCTTGAAACCGGCATTCTATATTTGGCAATTTAAAAAGCGAAAGTAAAATTGATGATAAAGCAAATCTTGCAGCCAATGATGATGACAAAATTCGCAGAATATTTCTTGGCCAGATTGCACGAACAGTATGATACATATTAGAAACATTCAATTGCGCTATAAATTTTGCAATAAGAGCGAATCGAATTTGTATTACTGATCCACGCACCTTTAAGGTGAAATAACAATATCCGAACGATACAAAGAAGCCTCTCCATGCCGGTGCAGAACCGAAGGAACATTCCCATGGTGCGGTAGCGTTAAAAATCCTTTAATCTTCCAATTTCGTAACGACATAAAAAGGCAACAACAATGGCAAAAGACACAGCTTGTGCATGCATAAAATTCAATCTAAACCGTACCCCTTATTGAGATATTTCAGCTATTCACGATCGCATTTGAGGACGCAATTTACCATTAACTATTTATTATTCCGATTATTTTATTGAACGTTGCGAATGGGGGCGATTCGGTTTTTTCCTGCTAGTTGAAATGATTTTGCAATGTTGCGCTCTTATACAAAGTAGATTCGCAGTATTATAATGAAAAAGGAAATTCAGAAAATCACATGCAAACGAAATTCTCAATGTTGAATCACTGCCAAACCATAAATTTAAATAGGATTTCTTTGCACGTCTTGAGGGCACCTGAAATATGTTTCTGTTGCAAACGTTTATTACCATTATTTACATTTACCATCGATTAATTGAATACTGTAATAAGAATGCCTGTTTTACAATCTGTGCATGGCATCATTGGGCTTCCTAGATTACCATAAATAATTCTCCATCATAGTTTATGAGGCGGATTTACATATTAAAATCGATTGGGATAAACATGGTATTAACTGTAATAATAATAATAATA
>NW_026018508.1:17158724-17161864 GCF_020466585.1 Dendroctonus ponderosae
CATGGAGCGCCCTTCTTATTGCTGAAAGAAGAAACTATGGTAGAGGCTTATACATCGGAAGACATTGGTACCTAAACCAAACATTCCTTCATCATCGAAAAAGGAAATATGAAACATTCTGCCAACATGAGAAATTTAGAAAAAAATATAAAATGCTACACCAAAATAAGAAGGAAAAGAAAATAAAAAATATACATTTGATACAAAATATCTGACTAAAATTGTGAAAAAAAGTTTTTCCGACGTTTTCTACCGAAATTGACATGACATGAAGTTCCGATTAACTGAAAATCTAAAAAATAAATAAACAAGCATAATTGAGGTTTCTATATCAAATATGCAATTTAATTTTCAAATTTGCATTATTTGGAAAAATTGAAATCATTTTAAAGATTATGAGAATGATTGCCATAGACAGAAAACAATGGTCAACGTGATTTTTTGAAAAATTTGAGATATTTTCAATTTGAAACTTTGAAAATGAAAGAAGCGAAGCAATGCTAATGTTTTAATGAAATTTCGAAATAGTTTTTCAGGAATTTTAAGGCTAGAAAAATTTGTAACTTTTGGTTCTATCGATGTAAGTTTCTCTTCTTTGCACGTTGACAATTTGAAAAAGAAGCACTTTTCGGCGTTATTTATGTTATGGTGATGTTTTGATTAATTCAAGTATTATTTATAGAATAGATTGTAAAATAAATCTTTATCATACTGATTGTTTGCAGAAATTTACAAGATTTTTTAACTAAACCTAGCCGTTTTTTTCAATAACCTTCGCTTTAAGTTATGTTGCTCTTCGGGGAAATTCAATCATTTTCAGCTGTGATTTATTGAACTTCTTTGTTTTTCTTCAGCATTTTTGTTAACATCATGCCTGACTGTTTCGGTTACTTAATTAACAAAATAATAAATTGATGCAAATTCAATACAATCTGTTTTTGTTTAAATCAATGTTATTCGCTTTGCCAGAAAGAAAATAGGTTTCTCTGCTAATTTAACGATTATTTTCGGGATTGATTAATAAATTTTTCAACTGTACAATTTTTGTAACAAAATTAATATAAATGTGTTAAAAATTTGTAACATTTTTTTCAGTAAAATTTTGCCGGATTTTTATTTTCCAATTTATTTTCTTCCATCCTTTCGAAGAATGCCATACATACAAACTCTTTATATCAATTTTTCAACGAACACTGAAGAATTTCCGAGAGAAATTTTATAACGAATTGAAAATTTCCGCAATTTAGGAGTATTTGATACACAAAATGTTCTACAAATACTTACTATAATTGAGTCTCTGGACTCTCTGGGATTATTGTGAAATATTAAAGTCATTTTCTGTGATACAGAAGCACGCGTTTGTGTGTATTTGATAAAGAAACAATTCTCAATCAAGCGACCTGTAAACCCAAAGTATTTTTTGCAAATTTGACAAAATTGTAGCAATTTTCTGCAGCCGCAATTTTCGCATTTCTCTCAGTGGTTTCTCACAGAAAATTAGACCTGGAGGACTTAAAGAAATTCAAGCTCCAATATTTAAAATTTTCTTTGAAAAGAACAAAAGGTACATCTTTTCAATATAAAATGAATTTGATAATTGAAAAAGAAACGATCCCAAATTGTTTTTCAATATCAGAAAAACAAAGGTTCTCTTTTAGGGGATTAATTGTTGGAAAATTCTTCGGGTACTAATTACGAAAATAAACTTGTTGCTTCCGAACCAGAACGAATTTTCCATTCCAGCTCTACCATTCTCCATGGTCCATTGTCGGGATACGCGAGTACGAACATAATTAGCTGATTATATGATAAGGTTGTGTTAACAAGTGCACGTTTCTGTTCTTTCCATAATTCTTTGCAAATACGCCAATTATATAAAGCTGATTTTAATAAATTATTGTCATAATACGGGGGGGCATTTTAATAACGTGTAGCTTAAGAAAATGGCACGCCGCAACAAAGAAACCGTTTAGGTGTTTAAAAGCTGAATACTATTTAAAAATTCACCACATTCGGCTGTGTTTTGTATCAATATTATAAAACCGCAGTTGGAAAACAAACTTATCAATGCGTCAAGAATTACGAATTTTTCTGGTTAAAGCATTAACTTTTAATAAATACTTTTTGGCAAGCAAATATAGGCGACTCGCAGGCCATCGCTTGCATGCGTATTTCTGGGTCAATGTTAACGCAAAAAATGAAGTGTTGAAAAATTACCACATGAATTTCAGCACTTTAAAGGCATTAAACTTAACGTTAAAAAGCTTATTAGCTCGTGAAAAAGTCGATGTGTTTTATCGATTTTCACCAATCACTTTGAAGGTGGTACCGCTCAAGTGGGTATATTAGTTAGTCAATATCCAGCCAGAGAGAAATAAAGAGGTTCCAACAGCGTTCGGGCGTCGTAAAGCGCCACTGGGTTCACAGGACCACCAAAGTCGCCACCTATAGAAAATCCAGCAGGAATTTGAAAAATTTTATTGACTTGGTACTTTTACTGGCCGATTGGCGGCACTTTTATTTCCGTTTCGCGTATCCAATTTGCACGGTCTCCTTACGGGGAATCGAAATTGCGACTCGCCGAGATAAAATCCGCATATTTATTGTTCAACAGGCATCTTTATCGTCGGACACGATCGGTTCAAGTGAAATATGTTTAATGTGGTCAAACTGTCGATTGCCACCGGTTTTTCTACTCTTAATAAATATCCATTGATGGAGCTTCTTTATATCTCAGGCATCTGATTGGTAGCAATTAGCCCGAATTCGAAACTCACATCAGCTTGTTTGTCGATTACATTTTGCAATTAAATTCAATAAATATTGGGGAAAATGTCGATTTCAATGCGACACTAGTTGGCAGTAAATAAATTGAGTTGCAGCTAAAACGGCTCCCAATCAAAATTGAAAAGCTCGTAGCTTCGTCCATTCGCGCTCAAATCCTGGCTTCCTGCAGACATGTATTTACGAAGCAGCTAAATTGCTATTTACGTTACTAGTAGGAGACAAAAAGTGGCCGATTATTTAGCATAACGAGGACACTTTGAGCTAATGAGTTCAGGTGTGCAAATAAACTACTGGAAAATTGCTCTCGAGCGACTAAGTTTTTCAAATCAATTGCCCTAAATACTTGCTCAGCT
>NW_026018508.1:17161909-17163063 GCF_020466585.1 Dendroctonus ponderosae
TCTAGCTATGGAAGTGTTGTTTGCTGACGCAAGAAATAGCGCAATTTTGAAGCGTTTCTCAAATTGCGGCCCGAAAGTGCAAAGTAAATTTTTAAGGCAACTTTATTTTGCAACGCTTTCATTTGCCATCGAAAATCCATCTTCGATAAATAATGCGGTTTTGATCTTAATTGGTCTTGGCCGGGACGAAAATTGCTCTACTTTGGAGAGCGAGCAAAAACATAAAAAATACAAAATCGCATAATTTGATCTGGTCCCAGAGGCGCAATTATCAACCTTGTCAAAACACTGAACGGGCGCATAATTGATTTGGTTGACCGCAATACATTTCAAGCAGATGTATTACAGAAAAAAGCACCATTTGGACAGGCAAATTAGGCAATTAATTAGCTGCAAATAAAGCAACCAAAAAGCGAAAAGTAAAGAAGTTGTAAATCTCCACACCCAACTAGTCAATACGTCACCATTTTCGTGTGTGTCTTCGGCGGCTTGATTTTATTACAAGATAATGAACGGAAAAAACAAGAACATTCTGAGACGATTAACTTGGAAAAAATCGCTTCGAAATCATTTTCAGTGGGCTTTTTCAATTTCAGTCGGGAGGACCGAGTAATTTATTGCTCGTCAGGGGTTTGCGAAAAATTCGACGGTACTTAGTTAATATTGGCCATTATTAATTTAAACTGCCGACGACGGTTCGGAACGTTCCAAAAGCATGCAATTTAGATGGTTATCGACATTTTGGGGGCTGAATTTTAATTGTACGAAAAGCGCAACTGAGCTTGATGTTAAGCAACTTGCGTGACGCGATCGATTTACCGCATTTTTTTTGCCATATTGAGGCGAAATTTTGCACATAAAGTTTTCGGTTCTGCACAAGAAAAATCAATGAACTGCCCAAAAACGGATTTTATCTCTACAATTAAAAGCTTGCAGTTTATCCAATTGGAGTCGAAGCCGCTGAATTTTTTTAACCTTTGTATATATTATATGGAAATGTGCACTAGGTAGGGATGGTCGGTATTTAACGTAACCGCTAAAATAACATGGTTACAAACGTGTAACCTGGAACCGTAGTTACAGCTAGCAGATTTAACCGGTTGTTTTTGGAACCATCTCGTAAACCCGAAAAAGCCGTTCGCAACAGCACAGAA
>NW_026018508.1:17163146-17163281 GCF_020466585.1 Dendroctonus ponderosae
GAAACAGTTGAGCACACTTTGAATCAGCTGCAGCCGTTTGCTGATTAAACGGTTGTTTTTGGAACCTTTTCATAAAACCGTAACAGCGGTGCGCACCAGCAAAGAACCGATGCGACATTGCATATGAGCTATGAC
>NW_026018508.1:17163498-17168116 GCF_020466585.1 Dendroctonus ponderosae
AAAGCATCTGCAAAAAAAAAATTTTTAAACGTTAATTCATTTTTAAATGAAAATTAGGTTTTTAAACATTTTTGCAAATAAAGCGTATATTTTATTTAATCAGTTTTTATTTATATATTTTATCTAGTTTATTATCATTTCTTTTGTTCTTTAAGCAGGTACTTCTCACCCATGTTTTGTTTTTGATTTTAGAATATTTTATTTTATCCAAGAGCTTTAGTTAAGAATTATTCTTTTAACAAACTAAATCATTACTTGTCATTACTATTTCTACCATCATCATCATTGCGCATGTTTAATGAAAATTTTGAAAAGTAACATGTTCCTTTTGGAACCGCATTTGAGACCTATTACTAACGTGTAACTGGAACGCTATGACCTTGTTACAGAAAAATAACCGTTTATCCCACCTCTACTACTAGGTCGGAACTTATTTTTTTCTTCCGAAAAATATGTGTTTTGAGCTGCTGGATCCTGTGGTCAGTGGTGCGGTTATTTCTTGCCTACATGCTAATGATCTATTTTTTTAAGTTTTTCACGAACAGTTTTAACGTTTTTTCATATTCAACTCTATTTTGCCCATTTAAAAGGCATTTCATGCTACGTCCAGGGCGCTTCCAACATCTCAAGCGATTTGAAGCAATTTGAAAGGCTCTTTTTATTGGTTTCTTCCCCACTCGATTTTTGTTTTGTTCAATTTTTTTGATTAACAATTAGTGATCCACTGTCCACTTTTGTCATTTCCTATGATGCCTCAAGAGTACATTAGTACATTGTTTCCTTCTGATGTTTTAATTAATTGTTAAGCACCAAAGTTGATTATCTGGAAGATTTTTCTTCACTTCGTCAGTTCGTGTTGTTCAATTTTCGTTAATCTTCGATTTCGTCTTGGAAACGCATCAGGTTTTAGTGATTTATCTTCTCGAAAGCGTGTTTTTACGCACGATTTCAACATTTTTGGATAAAATTGAACTGAACAAATTGGCGTCTTTTGTTGAGGCTTTGGTTCTTTCTTATTCAACTGTATTTTTTCCCATGTAGAAGACATTCCGTGCTCAAAATTACTACAGATTTGCATTAAACCCAATGGCTTTTTTCTGCTTATAAAAATATTTGGAAAATATAATAATTACATCGGAAAAATGTTAAGCGCTGTTCCACTTAGTCAAAGCTTTGGTTCCAATTGAAAGTTTCCACACTTAAAGTGAATCAGTGGTTAAGAATATTAAGCTTTCAATTTCAGCGGTTGATCAATTTTCGTATGATATTTAAGGGCTATGAGGGCAGTTCGTTATCGGACATAATCGAATTATCCTTTTCAGGAGGCTTGCGAGAGTCTCGCCACTTTGAAGAAGCGTTAGTACGTTCGACGACGGCCTAAAAACCCTTGAGAAACCTTCCAGTTTCAAAAGCAATTTTTTTGTGGAAATTTGTCAATTGGTATGAAAAAAGACGTCGATGCATATAACGCAATAAACGGCACCACGTTGCAGCAACCAGCATGCTCGCTTTTTTTCTACGATCAGTATAAAACAATGAGTATGCACCACGCCAGCTATTGTGACTAACCTATAAATAGCGCCGTCGTCCGCAATGCATTATTTATCTCTCCATAGATTCGATTGTAGTCGATAAAAAAAATCGGCAACAATAGATGCCGCATAATTGGAACGGGCGGAAAGTTAGGAGGTTCGATGCTCTGCCTACGACATTACTTCTTTGCACCGTTTAAATGGTGCAACACTCCGACCTGCATCGTTTTATCCTCCCTGTATATTTTCCATTGACCCAACTTGGTTGGTTCGAAAATGTTTGCCGAAACTCAGTTTCAAACTGCAAGTTGATTTTTCCTGGTTGAGACTCCCCAGTTTTTGCAGACGCAAGCGATTGTTGATGATTTTGCTGTTGGGAGCATAACCCGGAAATGCGTCTTGGTTTCCTAAAAGAAACTGGCGCAAAAAGATCGAAAAGTGTGGTACTTGGAAATTAATTAGGGCAAGAGTTCTGCAGGTGAGCGGTCTGCAAAAAATTCGGAATCGTGTGATCTTCACTGAATTTCCTGAGTTTTTTTTCTGTTCTCGCTTTTGAACTGCTTCCGCTTCTTTTATGTCGAAACTGGATTCTCAATCTACTCATTCTGCCACATGCTCGACAATTCGCGCGTGTTTTTCTCAAGCTTTCAATCATGGATGGGACAAGTTTTGCTCGTTTTCGTAGAAATGCTGAAAATTTGAAATCAAAAGCGGTTAAATCAGGAGATCGGACAGGCCACTTAATCTTTCCACTTAGAATATTAGTCAGGCCTCAAAATGTCGAATGAGCTGATTTTTCATTTAATTAGAAATGAAGCGTTTTTCAGTTGGTTTGGGATAAATATTAAGAAAAATGCTCCAACTTGAATTCCACGTGAATCTTGGCGAAGTGCAACATGAGATTCAGGAAACTTCAACGCATGGATGTCCAAAAGAAAGTTAAATTCTTCCCAAGCTTAACCCGCAACAGATTTGCTTTCATCGGTTTTTCTCAATTCTTCGAGTTGTTTTCTTGCAGTTTTCTCTTCTATGACTTGGATGATATGCGGGTTTTGAGAACAATGATTTGAGAATTTGTTGCATGTTTGAGCGAGTTTTGATCAAAAATACCTAATCAAATATAATTGCGCTACTTGAGTTGTTGTAAAAATAGCGAATATTTAATGAAAAACTCTAAATTCATTAAAATACTAGTTGCAACATGTTTATAGAAACTGGGAAGACATTTCGATTTGCTGCAGATTTTTATCGGATTTGATCAGCAACCGCTAAAACGAATCAAAATATCAGGGAATACTGGCATATGGAAAAAACAATAATTTTCAAATACAGACTGAATTTAACAGATCAGAAAATGCTGTTGAAAATTTGATAGGTGATGATGCGTTAGCCATAATAAACTGAAATAATCAAGACATTTTTGCGTTACGTATACGAGTCGCATACAAAACCAGTTATGAAAACAAAGAGAAGTCAGATGGATGGATAACTAACAATAATTACGTTGACTGCAACACATTTACATGCACTTAAGTGGACGTGAATCTTCTGAAGTACGCGAACATAAAGAAACGGCGTTTTTCGTTAATCCGCAACTACCGCGGTTTTGACATCACATTTTAATTAAAATCATATCTCCTGCTGACGGGAAGTTAATGTACCAAACACCACCAGACAAACAAGTTGGAAATTAACGCGTGGTTAATTGTTTTTATGATTTATTTCGATGAGATGTCGAGCAAATGAAGGATTCAGGACCCACCATCAAGGCAAACTAGGGATGGCACATCGATCTTATAACATCGATGGTAGCCATCGATGTTGACATCGAAAGGTAATATCGATGTTAGGGAAACATCGAAGGCATCGAAATAAAACATCATCGTGGAACATCGATGTTTGATAACATCGATGTTCTGTGTTCTGAGAAGAGTTCGCCGTTGCATACAAATTTCAAATTGATTAACTTACACTTCAATAATTTTATTTTACTACTGCTATGACATTAAATAATCGACTAAATTTATTCAACTTACAGTTTCCACATTTTTCGGCCAACTGACTGCAAAAAGAGGTTTTTTGGGATGCAGCTGGAAATGGGCCTCTATGCAGCGATATGGTTTGTCTCGGCACTATCACAGAGTTCCCAGAAAATGTTTCTATCTAGTATCAACATCAAATGCCCGATGTTTTCATTTCAGGATCTAACATCGATGGTTTGTCGATGTCGCAAACTTCGAACATCGATGGTAAAAATATCGAACATCGATGTCTTTTTCTCATCCCTAAGGCAAACGAAAAAAATCACGGACTATTTTCTTTATGACTAGTTGCAGTTCAGATGCTTCAATTCCCAATAGTACCATCTAGAACAATAAGCACAATTGATTTGATAAAGAATTGAAATTGAAATGAACGAACGGTTCTCAATGCGCCCCCATGCAGCTAGATGCCCCCAAAGGAAATTTTCGCCGATCCTCCCACGTACCGATTCTTGCCCAACGAGGACAATAATTGAATTTAGATAATAGAAGACCTGAATATTCGCATAATTCGATTGGCTGCGATGAGCAAGGCGAATCGATCTGTTTCCCAACATCGACAACAATGGGTATGGGATTGCGGTACTGAATCGATGTCATGATGAGTTACAATTTGTGTCCTAGAATAATTGGAAATTCGATGAGTATATTGGCATGGTTTCTTTCGCGGCAAACTAAAATCTGGGGAATAGAGAGAGCGAAGCACTGGAAGGTAGCAGAAATCCAGGTTTTTTCATTTTGTTTGCTGACTTCCTGACTATATTCTTGTGGTAGTTGTTGGTTTAACCTTTGCTTATAAAGCTGACTAGGACTTGGTCCAAAATTGTTAAATTGTGCTCTTCCCGTTTCGCTTCAATCAACTTTGGTTTTGTAGGTGTTTGAATTTTCCGACTATGAGTAGGATAATCCTCGAAATACGTCTTGGGGTTTCACTTGAGCGTTTTGTTTCATTATTACATAATCCATAATAGGGTGTTTTCACTTTTTTTTTTAATGTTGATATATAGAAAGTAGTTATGGCAAACATTACACTGATATAATTTT
>NW_026018508.1:17168216-17206738 GCF_020466585.1 Dendroctonus ponderosae
TGTACTAATATATACAGTTTGATTAAACACTATACAAGTGCCTTCTTATCCAAAAATTTAAACACGGCTAGCTTACCCAGCCACACGAAAGCGTTGGAGCTAGCACTTAACAGGTAGGTTTAGTCAAATTTCTCTTTTTCCTCAATTAAAACAAAAGTTTTTAAGTTTTAAGGATGAACTTGCTTGAATGAATGAAAATGCTAATTGAGGCATTATTGCTTCCTTAATGTTAATAAAATAAGTTAGATTTTTACGTTCTCATTTTCTCAAAAAGCAAATGGAAATGTTTGCGAAAATCCTCACAGTATGCAATTTTATTTTATAATTTTGGTGCACCATTTTGTGTGGAGTATTTAAAGGAGACTTGCTTCCAACAACGCGCCATTCAAAACACGCTTCATTTCTCTTCAAGAAATACAAAATACAGGATGGAAAAGGAAACATCAATAAAATACTGATGATTCAATGGTTCCTACGTATCCCTTCAAATTTAATTCGAAAGCCCCAAATTCGATGATATAATTTTCATTATAGACTCAAGTATCTTATCTGTGCATATTGGAAAGCTGCTTAGGTCGGGAGCGATTGATTGAGCTTAAAAAAGCATCAAATTCTAAATAATTCATATTTTTGATGAAATTTCAGTGGTTCGCGCTGAGTCAAAATCTGTTACCACAATTACCATAAACTCAAACACCCTAAATATGCGTATTAGAAACATTGTTGGGTCGCCAAAAATAGATTGAGCTCAAAAAATACGCATGCAATTTTTTTATTTTTGACCAAAAATTGAATGGTTGATGTTTTTAAAAATATCAAATTTCTCGAAATGCCTGGAATTCTGCATCATTTTCATCTGCGGAAAGCGGGGAATGCAAGGGGCTTATTGAAAAACAGCTCGTTTTAAATTGAAAAGTGATTTGAAATTCCAAAGGTTGCATAGCAAAATGCATTTGAAACATCTTCACTATTCTTCATTTCATTGAAGATCCAAACAAGAAACCACTGTAGAGTGTTTTTTGCAGAAGCAACGTGTTTTTTTACCATTTGACCCACTGGCGTCAAACCGCAAAGTAGAAGCAAATAAACTCGCATTTTTCCTCTTAGTTAATATCTAAAGCTATCGTAAATGCGATTACATCGCAAATGTTGCCAGTTTCCTTGGAAAAAAACACGTCTTGTTGAGGCAGCCAAAGTTCAAACTGTGCCATCAGCAGTTAAACATCTAAACCCGAAACCCCGCTTGGCCTTTGGCACCCTTTGCATTAGCCACGACAATAAATCGACGATATAAACGGCAAAATGCAAGTGTGTTGTAATTAAAATACGCCCATTTGTCCCCCCAGTTTTACTTGAAAGCTGAATCGCAACTAGCCTAGAACCAATGGTAGATAAGTGCCTTCTAATAACGGCTTGAGCAACTGATATCGCTCCTGGGGACAAGTTACACGATGTAACTGTTAGTGCTCGTGTGCCGCTTTCTTTTTGAGACAAACAAGAAGGTTAATTAGCCTGCTATGGAATTTTATGCTTGAGATCTGATATAATAGCGAACTGATGGAAATGGTCGGGCTCTTTTCTGCAAATTGCCATCTTCAAGAATGAACACCAAGATATGGAAGCGGAAACAAAATCTTGCTTCATTGTTTTAAGCAGCTTTATGTAAGCACAGCTGATATGAGCCAACGTACTCATCATCATCCAGCTGTGAGAAGAAGAGGAATTTTGGAAGAAGTAGGAGAAACAAATGTGGCTCTTGTCCTCAACTCTGTCCTCTTGCAAATTCAATCGTATCTCGACATTTCCACTTGGGATCTGAAAGCCTTGCGGATGAGCGAAACTGTTCATATTTTCCTGTGGATTTTCCGGGCCTTGTTCAATTACGGCACCCGACAGAAATAAACATGTAGGAAATAAGGCAGAGACAAAAATGAGCTCACGATCGTCCAAATGAATTCCACGAACGGACTTCCCGCAGAGGTGGGTGCATGAAGACGTCCACATGACACGATTCTCTCTCTGTTAATTCCTGTTTGCGTCAAGTGCAGAAAAATGTCGATCTATCGGCCGAAAAGTCGTTGGATTTGCTTTTATCTGGGCAGATCTCACGGTGGCTAGAAAGCGAGCAAGATCATAGATTTATCAATACGGTCCGCCGCAAGATTAGAACGACATTTACAAAATTGATTGCCATTGAAATCAATAGAATAAACACGTTTAATCCTTGCTCGACATTTATCTTGGTGCGATTTATTGCCGAAGAAACAAAGCATTTTTCTCTTGACGTATACCAACGATAAAGTGCCAGCAAACGGAAATATTTCACTGCGATGGAATTTTTAAGGTGAGGACGCAGGAATTTCGGAAATTTCATCAAACGCCTAACAAATAAAACTTTTACATCAACTGTTTAGCATAGAATCCATTACCACAGGAAATGAAAAAACCGAACTGTGACAGCTATAATAATAATGTGAATAAATATAGGATGTAAAATATAAGTGGCAAATTGTATCTGTAGTAAAATATTGTTGTTTCGGGTTTGTAAGGGTTTTTATTGAGCATTATTTAAAACACATTTATACTTCCAAATATTCCAACGTCTTAATCGAAGGTTGTTGGATTTTAAACTGAGTAAATCAATTCATTTTTCGACACTTCAATAATCAGTTTTCATGGAAAAAAATGCCCTTAGAAATAAGCAAATAAATGCCTTGCATTCAGTACTAAAACATGAAAATCCTGTTTGGGAAATTAACGAAAAACTACGGGCGTAACTAACTAAAATAAACCGATCTGATTCTACCTCAAAAACTACTCCTCATCGACTAGTCTTGAAATTGTGACTAAATGTCGTTTCCTCATCATCCATCCATTCCTCATCATATTTTTTTAAAAAACCGTAATAAAACAAATGTTTCCTGAGCATAAATCAAAATAATAAACATTTAAAATTGCTGAAATCCCCGATGAAAACACAAAATAAATTAATTAGTAAGTAAAAATAAGTAAGTAATATAAAAATTAAAAAATTATGCTCTTATAACATTAGATACTTTCCTGAAAAAAGGACACTAGTGCAAATATAGGTAGGTATACATTCAATAATATATAAAACAAAAACAATAATTTACCTACCAACATGACAAACAATGAATAATGGAAATTGAAAATAACTTCAAACTCGATAAGTATGAAATATAAAATGTAAAAAACTGACCAAGTTTTTCGGGCTTTTAGACTAAACAGACCGAAAAACTCAGCTCAACACTCAACTCATCAAAAGACTCATCATTGACTCATCAAGTCGATATAAACAACAGCTTTTTTTGAAGAAGAATCGCTCTTGAAACCGGCATTCTATATTTGGCAATTTAAAAAGCGAAAGTAAAATTGATGATAAAGCAAATCTTGCAGCCAATGATGATGACAAAATTCGCAGAATATTTCTTGGCCAGATTGCACGAACAGTATGATACATATTAGAAACATTCAATTGCGCTATAAATTTTGCAATAAGAGCGAATCGAATTTGTATTACTGATCCACGCACCTTTAAGGTGAAATAACAATATCCGAACGATACAAAGAAGCCTCTCCATGCCGGTGCAGAACCGAAGGAACATTCCCATGGTGCGGTAGCGTTAAAAATCCTTTAATCTTCCAATTTCGTAACGACATAAAAAGGCAACAACAATGGCAAAAGACACAGCTTGTGCATGCATAAAATTCAATCTAAACCGTACCCCTTATTGAGATATTTCAGCTATTCACGATCGCATTTGAGGACGCAATTTACCATTAACTATTTATTATTCCGATTATTTTATTGAACGTTGCGAATGGGGGCGATTCGGTTTTTTCCTGCTAGTTGAAATGATTTTGCAATGTTGCGCTCTTATACAAAGTAGATTCGCAGTATTATAATGAAAAAGGAAATTCAGAAAATCACATGCAAACGAAATTCTCAATGTTGAATCACTGCCAAACCATAAATTTAAATAGGATTTCTTTGCACGTCTTGAGGGCACCTGAAATATGTTTCTGTTGCAAACGTTTATTACCATTATTTACATTTACCATCGATTAATTGAATACTGTAATAAGAATGCCTGTTTTACAATCTGTGCATGGCATCATTGGGCTTCCTAGATTACCATAAATAATTCTCCATCATAGTTTATGAGGCGGATTTACATATTAAAATCGATTGGGATAAACATGGTATTAACTGTAATAATAATAATAATAATATTTAAACACTTGCTTTGTTCAGTAAGGTGTGCTCAATACGTAGTTAACATGATTTGAACAGCAAGTAACAGTTCATYAGAAGAAGAAGCAAATTTTAATTACTTTGCATCATAAAAAAGTTTGGAGCATATWTGAGGCGGTCAAGGATTCAATAGGAAGAAAGCAATAAAAGTCTGATAAAAAAATWASAAATTTGCTTACAATATAAAAGACMRCTAACAAAGGATACCTGAAGTAACTGGAGAAAAACAAAGAAATATTTGGCAATTAAGAGAATCAAARAGTAGTGGATGAAGTTCGTCACAASCATGGAGCGCCCTTCTTATTGCTGAAAGAAGAAACTATGGTAGAGGCTTATACATCGGAAGACATTGGTACCTAAACCAAACATTCCTTCATCATCGAAAAAGGAAATATGAAACATTCTGCCAACATGAGAAATTTAGAAAAAAATATAAAATGCTACACCAAAATAAGAAGGAAAAGAAAATAAAAAATATACATTTGATACAAAATATCTGACTAAAATTGTGAAAAAAAGTTTTTCCGACGTTTTCTACCGAAATTGACATGACATGAAGTTCCGATTAACTGAAAATCTAAAAAATAAATAAACAAGCATAATTGAGGTTTCTATATCAAATATGCAATTTAATTTTCAAATTTGCATTATTTGGAAAAATTGAAATCATTTTAAAGATTATGAGAATGATTGCCATAGACAGAAAACAATGGTCAACGTGATTTTTTGAAAAATTTGAGATATTTTCAATTTGAAACTTTGAAAATGAAAGAAGCGAAGCAATGCTAATGTTTTAATGAAATTTCGAAATAGTTTTTCAGGAATTTTAAGGCTAGAAAAATTTGTAACTTTTGGTTCTATCGATGTAAGTTTCTCTTCTTTGCACGTTGACAATTTGAAAAAGAAGCACTTTTCGGCGTTATTTATGTTATGGTGATGTTTTGATTAATTCAAGTATTATTTATAGAATAGATTGTAAAATAAATCTTTATCATACTGATTGTTTGCAGAAATTTACAAGATTTTTTAACTAAACCTAGCCGTTTTTTTCAATAACCTTCGCTTTAAGTTATGTTGCTCTTCGGGGAAATTCAATCATTTTCAGCTGTGATTTATTGAACTTCTTTGTTTTTCTTCAGCATTTTTGTTAACATCATGCCTGACTGTTTCGGTTACTTAATTAACAAAATAATAAATTGATGCAAATTCAATACAATCTGTTTTTGTTTAAATCAATGTTATTCGCTTTGCCAGAAAGAAAATAGGTTTCTCTGCTAATTTAACGATTATTTTCGGGATTGATTAATAAATTTTTCAACTGTACAATTTTTGTAACAAAATTAATATAAATGTGTTAAAAATTTGTAACATTTTTTTCAGTAAAATTTTGCCGGATTTTTATTTTCCAATTTATTTTCTTCCATCCTTTCGAAGAATGCCATACATACAAACTCTTTATATCAATTTTTCAACGAACACTGAAGAATTTCCGAGAGAAATTTTATAACGAATTGAAAATTTCCGCAATTTAGGAGTATTTGATACACAAAATGTTCTACAAATACTTACTATAATTGAGTCTCTGGACTCTCTGGGATTATTGTGAAATATTAAAGTCATTTTCTGTGATACAGAAGCACGCGTTTGTGTGTATTTGATAAAGAAACAATTCTCAATCAAGCGACCTGTAAACCCAAAGTATTTTTTGCAAATTTGACAAAATTGTAGCAATTTTCTGCAGCCGCAATTTTCGCATTTCTCTCAGTGGTTTCTCACAGAAAATTAGACCTGGAGGACTTAAAGAAATTCAAGCTCCAATATTTAAAATTTTCTTTGAAAAGAACAAAAGGTACATCTTTTCAATATAAAATGAATTTGATAATTGAAAAAGAAACGATCCCAAATTGTTTTTCAATATCAGAAAAACAAAGGTTCTCTTTTAGGGGATTAATTGTTGGAAAATTCTTCGGGTACTAATTACGAAAATAAACTTGTTGCTTCCGAACCAGAACGAATTTTCCATTCCAGCTCTACCATTCTCCATGGTCCATTGTCGGGATACGCGAGTACGAACATAATTAGCTGATTATATGATAAGGTTGTGTTAACAAGTGCACGTTTCTGTTCTTTCCATAATTCTTTGCAAATACGCCAATTATATAAAGCTGATTTTAATAAATTATTGTCATAATACGGGGGGGCATTTTAATAACGTGTAGCTTAAGAAAATGGCACGCCGCAACAAAGAAACCGTTTAGGTGTTTAAAAGCTGAATACTATTTAAAAATTCACCACATTCGGCTGTGTTTTGTATCAATATTATAAAACCGCAGTTGGAAAACAAACTTATCAATGCGTCAAGAATTACGAATTTTTCTGGTTAAAGCATTAACTTTTAATAAATACTTTTTGGCAAGCAAATATAGGCGACTCGCAGGCCATCGCTTGCATGCGTATTTCTGGGTCAATGTTAACGCAAAAAATGAAGTGTTGAAAAATTACCACATGAATTTCAGCACTTTAAAGGCATTAAACTTAACGTTAAAAAGCTTATTAGCTCGTGAAAAAGTCGATGTGTTTTATCGATTTTCACCAATCACTTTGAAGGTGGTACCGCTCAAGTGGGTATATTAGTTAGTCAATATCCAGCCAGAGAGAAATAAAGAGGTTCCAACAGCGTTCGGGCGTCGTAAAGCGCCACTGGGTTCACAGGACCACCAAAGTCGCCACCTATAGAAAATCCAGCAGGAATTTGAAAAATTTTATTGACTTGGTACTTTTACTGGCCGATTGGCGGCACTTTTATTTCCGTTTCGCGTATCCAATTTGCACGGTCTCCTTACGGGGAATCGAAATTGCGACTCGCCGAGATAAAATCCGCATATTTATTGTTCAACAGGCATCTTTATCGTCGGACACGATCGGTTCAAGTGAAATATGTTTAATGTGGTCAAACTGTCGATTGCCACCGGTTTTTCTACTCTTAATAAATATCCATTGATGGAGCTTCTTTATATCTCAGGCATCTGATTGGTAGCAATTAGCCCGAATTCGAAACTCACATCAGCTTGTTTGTCGATTACATTTTGCAATTAAATTCAATAAATATTGGGGAAAATGTCGATTTCAATGCGACACTAGTTGGCAGTAAATAAATTGAGTTGCAGCTAAAACGGCTCCCAATCAAAATTGAAAAGCTCGTAGCTTCGTCCATTCGCGCTCAAATCCTGGCTTCCTGCAGACATGTATTTACGAAGCAGCTAAATTGCTATTTACGTTACTAGTAGGAGACAAAAAGTGGCCGATTATTTAGCATAACGAGGACACTTTGAGCTAATGAGTTCAGGTGTGCAAATAAACTACTGGAAAATTGCTCTCGAGCGACTAAGTTTTTCAAATCAATTGCCCTAAATACTTGCTCAGCTTTGCGTTATTAAATTTGCATTTTGCCTGTACACGGTGGCCCAATTTCTAGCTATGGAAGTGTTGTTTGCTGACGCAAGAAATAGCGCAATTTTGAAGCGTTTCTCAAATTGCGGCCCGAAAGTGCAAAGTAAATTTTTAAGGCAACTTTATTTTGCAACGCTTTCATTTGCCATCGAAAATCCATCTTCGATAAATAATGCGGTTTTGATCTTAATTGGTCTTGGCCGGGACGAAAATTGCTCTACTTTGGAGAGCGAGCAAAAACATAAAAAATACAAAATCGCATAATTTGATCTGGTCCCAGAGGCGCAATTATCAACCTTGTCAAAACACTGAACGGGCGCATAATTGATTTGGTTGACCGCAATACATTTCAAGCAGATGTATTACAGAAAAAAGCACCATTTGGACAGGCAAATTAGGCAATTAATTAGCTGCAAATAAAGCAACCAAAAAGCGAAAAGTAAAGAAGTTGTAAATCTCCACACCCAACTAGTCAATACGTCACCATTTTCGTGTGTGTCTTCGGCGGCTTGATTTTATTACAAGATAATGAACGGAAAAAACAAGAACATTCTGAGACGATTAACTTGGAAAAAATCGCTTCGAAATCATTTTCAGTGGGCTTTTTCAATTTCAGTCGGGAGGACCGAGTAATTTATTGCTCGTCAGGGGTTTGCGAAAAATTCGACGGTACTTAGTTAATATTGGCCATTATTAATTTAAACTGCCGACGACGGTTCGGAACGTTCCAAAAGCATGCAATTTAGATGGTTATCGACATTTTGGGGGCTGAATTTTAATTGTACGAAAAGCGCAACTGAGCTTGATGTTAAGCAACTTGCGTGACGCGATCGATTTACCGCATTTTTTTTGCCATATTGAGGCGAAATTTTGCACATAAAGTTTTCGGTTCTGCACAAGAAAAATCAATGAACTGCCCAAAAACGGATTTTATCTCTACAATTAAAAGCTTGCAGTTTATCCAATTGGAGTCGAAGCCGCTGAATTTTTTTAACCTTTGTATATATTATATGGAAATGTGCACTAGGTAGGGATGGTCGGTATTTAACGTAACCGCTAAAATAACATGGTTACAAACGTGTAACCTGGAACCGTAGTTACAGCTAGCAGATTTAACCGGTTGTTTTTGGAACCATCTCGTAAACCCGAAAAAGCCGTTCGCAACAGCACAGAACCGATGCGACACCGTCGAGCATCTATCTAGCTTCAGCCGTTTGCCAATTTACACCGTTCTTTTTGGAACCGTCTCATAAAACCGAAACAGTTGAGCACACTTTGAATCAGCTGCAGCCGTTTGCTGATTAAACGGTTGTTTTTGGAACCTTTTCATAAAACCGTAACAGCGGTGCGCACCAGCAAAGAACCGATGCGACATTGCATATGAGCTATGACYAAATTTAGAGTCTAAGACATAAATWYCATCACAGTTGAAATGTAAAATAATAAACGTTGTAAGCAGAATGTGCACCTGCATTTAAGCAAGCTTGCCATTTTTKATATAAATTCAGTCACAAAATGAAATGAAAGTTAGTTATATAGGCGTTGTAAGGTGTCGWCATATTTTTTGGYGGTACCAAAATTAACTCTGGTAATACTTCGAACTCAGTAMAAAGCATCTGCAAAAAAAAAATTTTTAAACGTTAATTCATTTTTAAATGAAAATTAGGTTTTTAAACATTTTTGCAAATAAAGCGTATATTTTATTTAATCAGTTTTTATTTATATATTTTATCTAGTTTATTATCATTTCTTTTGTTCTTTAAGCAGGTACTTCTCACCCATGTTTTGTTTTTGATTTTAGAATATTTTATTTTATCCAAGAGCTTTAGTTAAGAATTATTCTTTTAACAAACTAAATCATTACTTGTCATTACTATTTCTACCATCATCATCATTGCGCATGTTTAATGAAAATTTTGAAAAGTAACATGTTCCTTTTGGAACCGCATTTGAGACCTATTACTAACGTGTAACTGGAACGCTATGACCTTGTTACAGAAAAATAACCGTTTATCCCACCTCTACTACTAGGTCGGAACTTATTTTTTTCTTCCGAAAAATATGTGTTTTGAGCTGCTGGATCCTGTGGTCAGTGGTGCGGTTATTTCTTGCCTACATGCTAATGATCTATTTTTTTAAGTTTTTCACGAACAGTTTTAACGTTTTTTCATATTCAACTCTATTTTGCCCATTTAAAAGGCATTTCATGCTACGTCCAGGGCGCTTCCAACATCTCAAGCGATTTGAAGCAATTTGAAAGGCTCTTTTTATTGGTTTCTTCCCCACTCGATTTTTGTTTTGTTCAATTTTTTTGATTAACAATTAGTGATCCACTGTCCACTTTTGTCATTTCCTATGATGCCTCAAGAGTACATTAGTACATTGTTTCCTTCTGATGTTTTAATTAATTGTTAAGCACCAAAGTTGATTATCTGGAAGATTTTTCTTCACTTCGTCAGTTCGTGTTGTTCAATTTTCGTTAATCTTCGATTTCGTCTTGGAAACGCATCAGGTTTTAGTGATTTATCTTCTCGAAAGCGTGTTTTTACGCACGATTTCAACATTTTTGGATAAAATTGAACTGAACAAATTGGCGTCTTTTGTTGAGGCTTTGGTTCTTTCTTATTCAACTGTATTTTTTCCCATGTAGAAGACATTCCGTGCTCAAAATTACTACAGATTTGCATTAAACCCAATGGCTTTTTTCTGCTTATAAAAATATTTGGAAAATATAATAATTACATCGGAAAAATGTTAAGCGCTGTTCCACTTAGTCAAAGCTTTGGTTCCAATTGAAAGTTTCCACACTTAAAGTGAATCAGTGGTTAAGAATATTAAGCTTTCAATTTCAGCGGTTGATCAATTTTCGTATGATATTTAAGGGCTATGAGGGCAGTTCGTTATCGGACATAATCGAATTATCCTTTTCAGGAGGCTTGCGAGAGTCTCGCCACTTTGAAGAAGCGTTAGTACGTTCGACGACGGCCTAAAAACCCTTGAGAAACCTTCCAGTTTCAAAAGCAATTTTTTTGTGGAAATTTGTCAATTGGTATGAAAAAAGACGTCGATGCATATAACGCAATAAACGGCACCACGTTGCAGCAACCAGCATGCTCGCTTTTTTTCTACGATCAGTATAAAACAATGAGTATGCACCACGCCAGCTATTGTGACTAACCTATAAATAGCGCCGTCGTCCGCAATGCATTATTTATCTCTCCATAGATTCGATTGTAGTCGATAAAAAAAATCGGCAACAATAGATGCCGCATAATTGGAACGGGCGGAAAGTTAGGAGGTTCGATGCTCTGCCTACGACATTACTTCTTTGCACCGTTTAAATGGTGCAACACTCCGACCTGCATCGTTTTATCCTCCCTGTATATTTTCCATTGACCCAACTTGGTTGGTTCGAAAATGTTTGCCGAAACTCAGTTTCAAACTGCAAGTTGATTTTTCCTGGTTGAGACTCCCCAGTTTTTGCAGACGCAAGCGATTGTTGATGATTTTGCTGTTGGGAGCATAACCCGGAAATGCGTCTTGGTTTCCTAAAAGAAACTGGCGCAAAAAGATCGAAAAGTGTGGTACTTGGAAATTAATTAGGGCAAGAGTTCTGCAGGTGAGCGGTCTGCAAAAAATTCGGAATCGTGTGATCTTCACTGAATTTCCTGAGTTTTTTTTCTGTTCTCGCTTTTGAACTGCTTCCGCTTCTTTTATGTCGAAACTGGATTCTCAATCTACTCATTCTGCCACATGCTCGACAATTCGCGCGTGTTTTTCTCAAGCTTTCAATCATGGATGGGACAAGTTTTGCTCGTTTTCGTAGAAATGCTGAAAATTTGAAATCAAAAGCGGTTAAATCAGGAGATCGGACAGGCCACTTAATCTTTCCACTTAGAATATTAGTCAGGCCTCAAAATGTCGAATGAGCTGATTTTTCATTTAATTAGAAATGAAGCGTTTTTCAGTTGGTTTGGGATAAATATTAAGAAAAATGCTCCAACTTGAATTCCACGTGAATCTTGGCGAAGTGCAACATGAGATTCAGGAAACTTCAACGCATGGATGTCCAAAAGAAAGTTAAATTCTTCCCAAGCTTAACCCGCAACAGATTTGCTTTCATCGGTTTTTCTCAATTCTTCGAGTTGTTTTCTTGCAGTTTTCTCTTCTATGACTTGGATGATATGCGGGTTTTGAGAACAATGATTTGAGAATTTGTTGCATGTTTGAGCGAGTTTTGATCAAAAATACCTAATCAAATATAATTGCGCTACTTGAGTTGTTGTAAAAATAGCGAATATTTAATGAAAAACTCTAAATTCATTAAAATACTAGTTGCAACATGTTTATAGAAACTGGGAAGACATTTCGATTTGCTGCAGATTTTTATCGGATTTGATCAGCAACCGCTAAAACGAATCAAAATATCAGGGAATACTGGCATATGGAAAAAACAATAATTTTCAAATACAGACTGAATTTAACAGATCAGAAAATGCTGTTGAAAATTTGATAGGTGATGATGCGTTAGCCATAATAAACTGAAATAATCAAGACATTTTTGCGTTACGTATACGAGTCGCATACAAAACCAGTTATGAAAACAAAGAGAAGTCAGATGGATGGATAACTAACAATAATTACGTTGACTGCAACACATTTACATGCACTTAAGTGGACGTGAATCTTCTGAAGTACGCGAACATAAAGAAACGGCGTTTTTCGTTAATCCGCAACTACCGCGGTTTTGACATCACATTTTAATTAAAATCATATCTCCTGCTGACGGGAAGTTAATGTACCAAACACCACCAGACAAACAAGTTGGAAATTAACGCGTGGTTAATTGTTTTTATGATTTATTTCGATGAGATGTCGAGCAAATGAAGGATTCAGGACCCACCATCAAGGCAAACTAGGGATGGCACATCGATCTTATAACATCGATGGTAGCCATCGATGTTGACATCGAAAGGTAATATCGATGTTAGGGAAACATCGAAGGCATCGAAATAAAACATCATCGTGGAACATCGATGTTTGATAACATCGATGTTCTGTGTTCTGAGAAGAGTTCGCCGTTGCATACAAATTTCAAATTGATTAACTTACACTTCAATAATTTTATTTTACTACTGCTATGACATTAAATAATCGACTAAATTTATTCAACTTACAGTTTCCACATTTTTCGGCCAACTGACTGCAAAAAGAGGTTTTTTGGGATGCAGCTGGAAATGGGCCTCTATGCAGCGATATGGTTTGTCTCGGCACTATCACAGAGTTCCCAGAAAATGTTTCTATCTAGTATCAACATCAAATGCCCGATGTTTTCATTTCAGGATCTAACATCGATGGTTTGTCGATGTCGCAAACTTCGAACATCGATGGTAAAAATATCGAACATCGATGTCTTTTTCTCATCCCTAAGGCAAACGAAAAAAATCACGGACTATTTTCTTTATGACTAGTTGCAGTTCAGATGCTTCAATTCCCAATAGTACCATCTAGAACAATAAGCACAATTGATTTGATAAAGAATTGAAATTGAAATGAACGAACGGTTCTCAATGCGCCCCCATGCAGCTAGATGCCCCCAAAGGAAATTTTCGCCGATCCTCCCACGTACCGATTCTTGCCCAACGAGGACAATAATTGAATTTAGATAATAGAAGACCTGAATATTCGCATAATTCGATTGGCTGCGATGAGCAAGGCGAATCGATCTGTTTCCCAACATCGACAACAATGGGTATGGGATTGCGGTACTGAATCGATGTCATGATGAGTTACAATTTGTGTCCTAGAATAATTGGAAATTCGATGAGTATATTGGCATGGTTTCTTTCGCGGCAAACTAAAATCTGGGGAATAGAGAGAGCGAAGCACTGGAAGGTAGCAGAAATCCAGGTTTTTTCATTTTGTTTGCTGACTTCCTGACTATATTCTTGTGGTAGTTGTTGGTTTAACCTTTGCTTATAAAGCTGACTAGGACTTGGTCCAAAATTGTTAAATTGTGCTCTTCCCGTTTCGCTTCAATCAACTTTGGTTTTGTAGGTGTTTGAATTTTCCGACTATGAGTAGGATAATCCTCGAAATACGTCTTGGGGTTTCACTTGAGCGTTTTGTTTCATTATTACATAATCCATAATAGGGTGTTTTCACTTTTTTTTTTAATGTTGATATATAGAAAGTAGTTATGGCAAACATTACACTGATATAATTTTATTTGCAAAAAAAGTCCATAATAATTTTAAATTCATATCAGCTATTTTCCGCCAGAAACGCCGAATCGGTATCGTCGGTTGCCTATCCCGATTGTGACGTAGCAGGTCATATCAATAAAGTGTCTCGTGTTTATTTTGCTGTTTTCGCAGCTTTGTTTTGTTATTTAAGTTATTGTGACTATCATTATTTTATTGATTATTATTATTATCTTGCATAATGGAAAATAGCGACACGTATGAATCACAAAATAAGTGGTGTTTTGTGCCAGGATGCAAGAATACGTCAATAAGTGCTCCAAACAAACTCTTTCTAACCGTCCCCCATGACCATGCCCGTAAAGTTTTATGGTTCAAAGCAGCTAGAGGTGATGTTCCTAAATCAAAATTAATATTTTTTTGTTGCGAGGATCATTTTATTGAAAGTACGAGCAAAAATCTAATGATGAGGCAGATAGAATATGCCTTGGATCGTATTTTGTGTTCTGGGCAAATTCTACCTTGTACAGTGCACAAAGAACCCTCGCGTTTCAATTGCACATATCCGATATCACCATATTGTTCTCATGATGCCCAAAATATAAATTTAAGGGTTCATTTTACTTTTAAAGCAGCTATGTGTATAGGTTAGGTTAAGTTGAATAAGTGAAATTCTATATATTATTTACCTAATTTAAACCAATACAGACAGATTACTAGATTAACGAGAGAGTAACTAATTATGAATTTACGGATTTTTACTTACGCTGCTGCTTTGACACACTTAAATTCGGCATTTATATGACCAGAGACGTCACAACCAATAGGATTGCGTTTTAGAGTTTCATGAATAATTTGAATTTTAGCTGAACTTGTTTATTAAATATTTAACAAAATGGCAATAGATAGATAGTATAAACGTATTTAATCTTTCATAT
This sequence comes from Dendroctonus ponderosae, assembly GCF_020466585.1. Taxonomy (NCBI): domain Eukaryota; kingdom Metazoa; phylum Arthropoda; class Insecta; order Coleoptera; family Curculionidae; genus Dendroctonus; species Dendroctonus ponderosae. Next base: position 17,183,084 of record NW_026018508.1, read on the forward strand.
ATATATTACCATAGATTAATGTTCAGTTTGTAGAAATTTTTGATACAATGAAAACACCTTATTGATCTGAAGTCTGCTAGAACTGATTAAGCATTAAGCATATTGACGAAAATTACTTTTTAGAAATTCAAACAGGAGGCGTGAGCTTTTCCAGGCCAACTATTTTCAAGCGAGCATTCAAACCATGCCACTTATTTGCTCTTCATTGTTCCTTTTTATTACCAACTTTTCAAGCCCCATTTCCTACATTTATCTTTGAACCCTAAACGCCAACCATATCATGATGATACAAGTAAATCTTCTTTTGAAGATGCCTGAAGCAATTTGCAAGGGCCAGATAGTGGGCGTGAAGACGTTTAATTATAATCGCTGTTAATAATCGCGGCAGCAATTAATATGGGCAAATTTATTATGCATATGGCGTTGTGAATGCGCGCCTTGCAATTGTGTTTATCCTTAATAATAACGGGCTTCTTGTGCCTCCAACAATTGCCCGGCTCGCTACTTGACTGCCACCTATTAATTAACAAGAAATCGCGTTTGTTGTTTGCTTAAATGGTATTCGAGGATAACATCTTGGTTTTGTCCCCCCAGCCACTTGCAAGGGACGATGCGATTTATGCTGAAACCAAGCTTATCTGCAAGGAATGCGACCAGTGAATTCCTGCTGAATGGACCCGCCCTAGGAAAAAACGGGCACTTCTTATCCTGTCAATAAATCCACCGGTGGAACGATATTCAAATATAATTCAAATCGAACCGACAAGTGGATAGGATTGCAGAAAACACGCCCGCAATGAAAAACGCTGGGTGATATTAATAGAGGAAGAAAAAAACCCGGCAGAAATGGCCGCTACTGTGCTACGTAACGTGGGACAATGGGTCGCATTAGAAAAGTGCAATGGTTAATTACCATTAGATGTTAACGTGACAAAGCAAGGTCTTCGGAGCCAGCTCAGAACCGCATCGAGCAGGACAGCGAGACAGGAGGTGGACACGTATTAACTTGATCGTAATGAATTGATTAATAATCGTGCTGATAATTACGAGGTTGGCAAACGGAAAAGAAATGAGGTTCTTATGGTAATCGGGTTATTGCGATTTTCATCGGGCGTGAACTGATAATTTATTGATCATTCCTACGATGACAGTGGTGGATTTGTTTCATTTCACTCGGTTTCATCATTGTGCGTCTATTGTCGAACGACAGCAGTTACATCACTAAAGACACATACATGAAGAGTCCGAACATGCAGGAAGAGCCATCAAGAAGACGGGAAGAGGATGATGAAAACATTTGAAGCGAAGAGATCTTCATAAGAATCTTAGTTGCATTCGATTCTGTTTTTATATAGAGTGATGGCTTGAATATTTATTTCTACATCACCAGGACCAACATTGATTAACGATTAGTTTACAGTTCGGTTAATATTTAGCTACCGTGTTTAGATTAGATCTCAGAAATCCTCCAATTCGCATTAATACTTTTACAGGGAAATCTACCAAGTGTTAAAAGTAAAAAATGAACCAAAAAACAAGATGATCAAAGTCGCTTATCAAATGAAATCAAGAAAAACCCATTAGTTCAAAATAAGTTGGACGTTTGCCGATTAATTTCTAAAATTTCTATCGAATTTTGCTCTTATAATATCTAAAGTAGAAAAGTCGCACTTTTTATCTCTCTATCTGCGTTTGATGAAGTTTCAGTTAAGTATATTTGAATCTGGTGCATGTATGTTTCGATAGTCATCACTGTCTGCTCGGTTGTTTACACTGTTACTTTGCCTTTTCCTCTATATAACGCAGAAGGCGAACTTCTTTTTATTAGTTTTTAGTTTACATTTTCAGATGAAATTTTAATCATTAGTTGCAAGTAAGGTTTTTTAAAGGAGGCGAAAACCGCTGAAGCTCCAACTGATCAATTTTGCTATTGTCCCATTTTCAATCGAATCCTTTCACCTTAGGAAGCTCACAAAAGTGCATTTATAAAGTGATTGAATCAATAATAAGGAATAAATCGTCGGTTAAAGGTCGTGAATGCTCAAAAAACGCTTAAAATGTACCGAAAATAGCGATTATTTCAAAACTGAAACTTTTACCGTATTTTCCAATGAGTTCGTTGCATTCATAGAATCCTTAAGATAACAAGTTAAAAATTTGAAGGCGTTTTGAAAAAAAAATTCAAAAAATTGACCACCTACTCTTAGATGAATTTCGGCAAAAAATCAAAATTTCACATGCGCGTTTCTTGCGATCAATCGATTCCTTTCTCCTTAACAAGCTCACAAAAATATGTTTATAAATTGGTTGGATCAATAATAGAGAAGAAATCGTCGGTTATAAGTTGTGAATGCTCAAAAAACGCATAAAATATAGGACCGAGAATATCGATTACTTCGAAACTGAAACTTTTAGCGTGATTTTCAATGCATTAGTTGCATTCCTTGATTCCTTGAGATCACGATGATATAGATTTCAGAGCATTTTAAAAAAGTTGTAATTAAAAAAAATCGACCTCTACCCTTAGAAAATTTTGGACAAAAAATCAAAATTTTACTTGCATGTTTTTGCGCTCAATTGTTTCCTTTCGCCTTAAGAAGCTCACAAAAGTGCGTTTATAAAGTAGTTGGATCAATGGTAAGGAAAGAATCATCCGTTAAAGATCGTGAATGCTCAAAAAACGCCTAAAAGCCACAGAAAAATGGATTATTTCGAAACTGAAACTTTTAGCATGTTTTTCAATGAGTTCGTTGCATTCAGAGCTTTCTTGACAGCACATGATGTCGATTGCAAGGCTTATTAAGAAAATTTATGGTTTTTCATAAAATCGACCCTCACCCTTTCAAAAATTTAGGCAAAAAATCAAAATTTCACATGCGTGTTTTTGCGCTCAATCATTTCCTTTCCTTTTAAGAAACTCACAAAAGTGCGTTTATAAATTGTTTGGATCAATAATAAAGAAGAAATCCTGGCTTAAAAAATAGGACATTTGTGAAGTTGTAGGAAAGATTCGGAACTCTTAGGAGAAGGGCCCATTTGATGATTTATCTTGATGGTTCTGTCTTTTGTGGAAATCTTTAGCGGTCGATGCTTCCTAAGATTTATATATTTCTCGTTTTACTGACCATTTTGGCACTTTGAGATCCTCCTGATCCTCTCTGCTTATGCTGCTGGATGGTGGCTCTGCTCTCAGAAGGATTTGAGTAGGTTCCAGACGCATTATTTCACTTTTTTGATTGGAATGGTTCTCTTTTTTAAAATTGTAGGTTTTGTTGCAAAATTCCCGAATATTAAGGTGAAAATTAATATTTCCTTTTCAACTGCGACGCAACTAAACGTTTCAGGTGCTGCCCTTTTTTTGTGTGCCTACAACAAATTACTCAAATTACTTGCGTTCATTAAGTTCGGTAATAGACAACCCGGGAATGGAGATTGAATGGTGAATTGATGATCGTTGATCTCGGTGCTGTACAAAAATTCGATTGGTTTTCCGGTGCTTACCTGCCTTGTTAGTAAACGCTTTTCTATTTGCCTCCGGAGTAGACTTTTTCCAGTCTAATTAGCTCGTTCATATAGTTTCTCAACACTTTAATTAAATTTTCTTTTTCAGGTCCAGAATGGTATCATCACCGGCTTGTGAGTGCAAGAGGTAAGTTTGTAAAAAATCCATTTTAACTGCTGCTAATGCAAGAGATAAGTAAGTGTTTTTTTTCTCAATTTCAATGTTTGCATAGATTCACAGTTCACATAATCGATGAGTCGTTTCGGGTAACTGACTATCCATAATTGTCATTTAGTCAGTCGGGTGCGTTCGTTTTCCAAGTCGGATGGAATGTAAATGGCGCAAATAAATCACACTCATTTGGAAATAACTTGAGCTGCAATAAAAGAGGTAACAAGCCCGACACAGCGAACAATGTGTTGGATCGAATTTTATCGGGTTTTTTGGCAATCAATTGAGGTAAATTATTGTAGAAACCGCTTTTCGATTATCCGAGGATATTTGTCCCTTTCGTCGGCCGAACCGCCTTGAGATAATCAGCACTTGGTAATTTAAGAATTGGCGTTTTTCATGTACAAACCTTGGCATCGGTTTCGGATTGCTTTCAGTAAAAGATTTTCGACTGAAATTTTACCGAAACCCTCAGAAAAATTAATTTAATAAGTTCCAGAGAAATGCTCGGATTAAAATCAAGCCCTGATGACCTATTAATTCGAAATCGAAGTGATTGACTATCCCCTATGATAAATGTCGGTCTCCTCAAGGTGGAATGCCTAACGAAAAGGATATTATTAAATCTATTTAACGGTATCTCGCCATGGGACCGCATGAAAATAATTATAATAATTAATAGCGGAGAAATCATTTATTTGCGGGTATCCGAAGGGTAATATTCATAACATGTAGATTTACAGGGGATGATCGAAAATAACTAATAATTGCCTCTGAGAGATAATTTGAGTGAAGGGTGATTGCAGAACGCATTCATTCATCTGAGAGAGTTTGCAATGGCAATGATGGCGCTGTTTTAAATGCAAATAATAATCAAATTTGGAATATTTTGCGTCAATTTCAGTTATTTCGTGCACAATTTAAATAATAAATCGTTTGTTTCTACACATCATGCTGATTTAATCTCAGCTTCATTTGCATAGTTTATACGCGGCAATCAGCGGACATCAACGATCGTATCGTCACCTTCCCAGCTTGTTTGGCGTTCTGTATGCTGGCTGTTCAATTTTCCCCGATAATAATACGGCTAATTCTACATCACAATTTGTTCAGACCCCGTAAACAGTGAACGATCACAAGAATTACAGTGATTATGGGCCGAAATAAACCTCGATAGGTCTCGGAGCGTAATTGGTTGTAATTTGTAGATGCGTGAGGTAAATTGACAGGATTTAATCAGTTTAACACTGGTATGCAGTTAATTATTTTGTTAAACTTTATTATGAGATTGCATGTGATGAAACTATTGCCAAACAGGTTACGTAGGTGCGTTTCGATGAGATTCTTCTATTCGCGGTTCGTCTGGATGACTTATTTTCTTGGGTTTTGCTTTGTTTGGAAATGGCAAGTGGGTGACCAATCAGAATGTCCAACGGTTTGGAGATATTTGAAAAAAACACACACTTGAAAGGGCGTTCGCCATCTGCCACTCTAACCAGTTTTGCAATGGATGCTCAATGGCGAATCGGATCTGATGTTACAAATTTGCTTGTTCTGCTGAAAACGAAATGTTTCAGTGAGCCTGAGTGAGCTAATGCGCATATCGGCAATAAATCAGGCACAGTTTGCCTAAGTGGGGCTTATCGGACAAGTCGGGTTTGTAAGACGAGAGTTTAATAATAGTAGCCGCGCCCACTCATATCGCTTATTTATTGTGCAGGTTGCAAATGAGAAATGGGACTTCATGTTCCGTCTATTTAAACCTAAACCGCACAATTTCAAAACGAATCGCTGTAATGACCTGAAATATGTCAGCCTGGCAACTATATGAATTGATTGTTTTACTAATAACGCTTTACAAGAGCAAACAAATGATGCCAATTGCGCTTAGAGCGATCTTGTAATTAGCTCGCATTCGAATTTTGAACCATTTTCAATGTTTATCATCTTATCTATTCACTGTCGCGATCTAAAAAACCGTTTTTTCTTGGTGTTCTACGCCACTGATTCATGTGCGTAAATTATCGGCTCCATCACCATCGCATAACAAATTCAATGTGGTTGAATGGGCCGGATGACAAAATGCGTAATAAATCTCGAGATTTGGTGTCCCGATTTTGGTCGACAAAAGAATGTCAAGTTTCCCAACTTTGCGGCTCTGGGCGCCGATGAGGCCGCGATATGGATTCGAAAAGTGAATAATTCGATTACACTGGGCCGAGAAGGAAAAAACGACCACATTGTTAAACGGCCGATCGGTATCGTCACGACGAAATTCGAAAGGGGGCTTGATTGAGACAACTGCGACGTTAATTTGTTCAAATTAGATGAATGTGGACCACACGTTTCAAAGCAAAGCGATTCGACTCGAGATAACGGCCTGGAAAAAACATGTAAATATTGCATAATTTAAAACCTGATCTTCGCCGACTTGCAAATGTTACATAGAAACTTGCGCTTCTACCGAGAAAAATTAGGTCCAGAAAGAAAGCGCTCCCTGCCCTTATTCTAACTGGGTTAGTAAGCAGTTGATTCACCAACAAATGTTATTAAAAAATTCCCAATAAATTCACTTTGCGACGCTTGCCAATCGTAATTCGACGCAATTGGTTGGAGGGTTGGGCAGATGTTGCAAGATCAGCAACCGAAACGTTGCAGATCGTATTCGGGTTAGACGTAATTAGATTACACTTTCAAGTGCTGCTTCGTCTTTTGGATGGTTTAATTTCGTGGGCAAAGCAAGGACAGAGTGTCATAAAAGATTTGGGTGATTAATGGGTCGATGGTGGCTAAGGTCAGAAGACAATGGAAAATTAGCGGTTGCTTGTGAAATTTGAGGTTTGGCGGTTCGGGTTGCTCTTGTCAAACGATGCTCAAAATGCGATTTAAAAAAATCTACGGATGCCACCGAACATCTGAACATTTGCAGTAGATTTTACAAATTTCTTGAATTAAACATCCTCTCAAGCCCAGTTGATGATGAGCTTGCAAGAGACACTCCTTTTTTAAGAAGTGGAGATACTTTTCTCTCTAGTGGCCATAAAAGGACGTATACTTCCGTGATCTAATACTTTGTCAGTTTTCTGCTCATTAAACTCTACAGGGTGATTCAAAATTGACGTCATTCCTCTGGGGGTGTCTTGGGAGTACATAAAAAATAGTAAAACATTGTTAATGTTATTAAAAACTGAGATATTTGCAAAAAACTAGATCAGAAGGACGGCAACAATGTTTTTTAAGGTAATCTGCCTAATTAACATTCCGTAAATACCTGGTCCTTCGTAATTATTAAAAACTCCGGTAACCATGGATAAACATGAATCAAAGAAAATAAAAGAGACAATAACATGCGTTGAGTCACCTTGCGGTCAGGGCTGCGACAAGACAGCCCCCGAGTGCTGCCATCTTTTTGGGAAAAATGAGTGATATACCTAAATATGTCACAACCGTCATCCAAAACCACCGGTTAAAGGTTATGTATCATTGATCAAATAAAATACAATTCTGTTGTTAAAACACAAGAAATGTTCGCAAGAGCAAGAAGTCCTGCCCGTTTCACTCCAAACATCTTTGTGTCCCAATCACTTTGAGTCTGGGCTTATATTTTGAGCAGCTTCTCGTGTTCGGTTAATTAACTGCTGCTCAATTTGAACCGGTGTTCGGAAGATCAGACATTTAATGTGTTCTAGTGTCCCGTGCATATTACATACATGGTAGGAATGTAGGCCCTTCCTCGGGGGAGTTATCGGGACAATTAAGTATCCGGTGTTTGGGAATGTGAAGTTGTTGTGCAATGCTTCAAGTACTCCTGGAAGGCTCAGCTGCAATAATCTCCTATACCTGTTCCTCTAGGTCTGGAAACCGAGCATCTTTAGATTGTCCCATATCTGCGTTCATTTCGGGCCACTCGTCTAATGTGTAGCTCTTTGCTGGTGTAAGTTCTTACAGCTTCTGCTATGTTACTGTGGCTTTTTCCCATAACTAATCGCATATTCGCAAACTCGCTGTTGGTTTACATTTTGTGAAAAGAGCTTCAATATAAGCCACAGTTTGACAAATGCTTGTCATTATTGACAAAGGCTATCTACCTGTCACTATTGACAAAGGCTATCTACCTGTCACTATCTGTTAACGACAAAAAACATCATTGCCGCTTTGACTTTTGATTGAAAAATTGTGGAAGGGTACTTTTTTAATATCAAAAATTTTCATAATTCGAAAAAAAACCGTATTTTTTCTATTCGAATGCGTAAGTATTCCAATGGGCTACCAATCAAACGTGGAACCTTCTCAAAATAATACTTAATAACAAAGTTGAAATTCGATCTTCAACTGTTAATATATTCTTAAAACTTAAACTTAAAAAAAAAATGTTTGAATATTTTTTTCGTACTCTCTAAGTGGACCCCTATATACCCTTAAAAGGAATTACGCCAATTTTGAATCACCCTGTACTCTTTTTCTTCTGGCTTGCTAGTTGGGTCTTTTGCGTTGTCTTTTCTTGGTGTTTGCAGTTGATTTCTGCTGTTTTCAGTCCAAATGGTGCTTAGGAATTTTGCATCTTGGCTCTCGGTCTGCCTCCATAACATTTCACTGGCAATATCGTCTCATTTGGTGTTCAGATTTGAATGATTTTGTTATGGAATCATAGTACTATTCTTAGAGAAGATTTATGTTATCACATAAGAAAGAAAATTAAGTAATTAAGCGATACAGTGTTCAAATACTGTCCAGTCCTCTTGGTCAAAATTAAAGTTTTAATGGCGGCCAATTTGGCGTAGCCCAGAGGGAAAAAGCATGCGATGTTAAAGCATCATGTCTTCCGAGTAGCGTGGATGACTAGTCGTCTGTTTATCTCGAGCATTTCCAGATTTATATATTTTTTTATGAACACTTACATTTTTCGAGCGAAATTTACTTTTTTGATATGCAAAGAAAATGTTCAAATTGATCAACTCATTGTTGCGCTTGTTATTGGTGCTTGAGGTCTATCACTGGTCACCACAAAGAGCCAAAAAAAAATTTAAAAAGCTTTCAAAGTAGTAAAAATCTTCGGAAATGAGATCGACTAATTTACTACCGCTGAGCCCTAAAAGGATATCATTATCTCACCTCACAAGATACCACATTCATTACTAAATAGGCAATTAAGGAGTCAATTAAATGATTTTGCAATTGTTCATTTGAAATTAATAAATCGAAAATTTCCCAGCGGGCTTCAAAAGGCAACAAATTAATTTCAGCGTTGGTCTGACTATTAATGAACCTATCAATTTATTCACGAACGTTTGTCTCGATGGAATCGTATAAATAGAAACGAGTTGATTCTATCTACTGGGTGGTGCCTGAGGAAATCACTTGTTGGTTGCAGTTGCCACCTGAAGATATTCAACAGATTGGGACAGTAAATGCTCAAAACTTTCCGATAGTGGGATTTTTTGTAAAAAAGTTTACTGTTTCTTTTGCATCTTAACATTTCTACTAAATGGGGGATCTACTTGTGGTAGTCTAACTAAGTGGCCATTGTCTGAGCTTCCATCTCTATGTGAAACAGTTAACTTCACTCATCGTCTCATGATCATGTAAGCTTTTCTGACTGTATTTCTAATTTTAATATAAACAATGTTCCTGGGTTTCCGTCATTTATTTAGAATATCACAATTTAGTCATTAAACCGTTTCGGTGTTTTTCCACCATCATCAGTTTGTTCGTGTAGGCAGTTGTTGCTACGCAAGTTTTGGGACTCAAAACTTGCGTTGTTTATGTTCACTCATAATCCAGTAAATTTTTCAGCTCAGGTGTCGTGAAGAGCGAATCAAACAGACTCATGGGAACAATAATCAATCAAAAAAAAAATAGAAAAATCCTGAAGTCAAGTATGTTGACCACCCTGTACCGCAGGCAACCCAACACGAAGCAATAATATTCTAATGGTTGCACATTATAATAATTTTGCATTATTTCGCACAGCTTGATCTTCGGCTGGTGCAGGTGCGGTCATGTTCGCCATTTCTCATTTCTGTATGGACTTTCGCAACGAGTGCAGTTTCGTTCTCATGGTGCCACCCTTGAAGGTATTCTGAGAACAAAGTGGAGTATGGCACGAATGCGCTAATGGGCAAGGTTCGAAGGTGGCTTGCCTAATTGAAAGCAACAGATGAACCGTTTGAAGCTCAACCTAAGCGCGATGAACGTGAAGCTGAAAATGAATTTCCGAATTGTTTTCGCAGCGATGCGGTCGAAATTGCATTTGCTTTCGAAATGGCATTCAAGGACCACTCTTACACGAATCTCAGCCAACAGCCTGGAATTTAACAGTTCACTTCTCGGTGTAATTACTGCAAAGTGCGCCTAACCATCTGCTTATTGGCAGGCCGATAATTATTTTCTACACGCTCAATTGGTTCGGCATTAAGCCCGAGCAGTATCAGGTTACGAGCGGTTTTGAAGAACACGACTTTCTGGAGGCGAAACCTTCATGTTCTACTCCCAAAAAGTTCAGAAAACTCACAGGAGGAAGATGGATGATGGTCACCTTCGAGTCCGGGCTTGCAAAAGTGCCATCAACGCTCAACCGAAGACTACAAATAATCCCGTTCGCTCGCCAGCACCGCAGATCACACGTCTAGATATCGATGTTCCACCATAGACTTATTCCTATGAGTTTTATCAGATGATACGTCTTTAAAGGAATTAATTGCCATGTTTCGATTTGCACTCTCTGGTATTGCATGGATTGATATGATCGACAAAATCCGCTGAAGAAGCCTGGATTAGGTTGGTCGGAATTCGTCCAACATCGTCATGGTCCACACCAGATGGTGCAACCGATTCATGACCGTGCATTTAAAATAATCAAACCGACACCACAAAGCTCTTGGTCATGTGGCGGCCTCCGTGCATGCCCGATCTAATGCCGCGTAACAAAAAACCATCAATATCCTTTAATCAATTATAGATTTGGCAGTTTTCGTAGGTGCGCAGACAAAGACACGCGTAACAATGGCATTACAAATGTTTTGACTAGTTCGGACTCTAATAAGTCGCATTAGCGGCAGATAACTCCGGGAAAGTATGATTGATGGATCCGACAGAAAAATGAATGGGACTAATAATTTATTGTATTTGTATCAGTAAATCAGTGGTGGCGAGAGTCGACTAGTTCTTGCTTTCAATTTTTGCTTGCCAAGCATTTGCTTTTTCCATTCCAGCTCGTTTGAAGTTGATACATTTTGCAAAAAAGTGCACTCAAACATTCTGTACAACAAATGTAACAAAAATATCGATTATTTCAAAACTGAAACTTTTAGCGCATTTTTCAATTAGTGCATTGCATTCATAGTATCTTTGAGATAGCAATGATGAACATTTGAAGGCGTTTTGAGAAAAAAAATTGAAAAAATTTCACATGTATGTTTTTTGCGCTCAATCGATTCCTTTCGCGTTCAGACGCTCACAAAAGTTCGTTTAAAAAGTGGTTGGATCCAAAATAAGGAAAAAATTGTCGGTTGAATATTATGAATGCTCAAAAAATCTACCGAAAATTTTGATTATTTGGGAACTGAAACTTTTAGCGTGTTTTTCAATGAGTTCGTTGCATTCAGAGCTTCCTTGAAATGATGTAGATTTCAAGGCATTTTCAAAAAATTCAAAAAATTTCACATCCGTATTTTTTGCGCTCAATCGATTCCGTTCGCCTTAAGAAGCCCACAAAAATGTGATTATAAAGTAGTTGGATCAATAGTAAGGAAAGAATCGTCGGTTACAGATCGTGAAATCGAAAATATCGATTAATTCGGAACTGAAACTTTTAGCGTGTTTTTCAATGAGTTTGTTGCATTCAGGGCTTTCTTGAGATCACAATGATTTCAAGGCATTTTGAGAAAATTTATATGTTTTCAAAAAATCGACCCCCACCCTTAGACATTTTTCGGCAAAAAATCAAAATTTCACCACATGCGTGTTTTTTGCGCTCAATCGATTCCTTCCGTCTTAAAAAAACTCACAATAGTGCGTTTAGAAAGTGTTTGGATCAATAATAAAGACGAAACCCTGGCTTAAAAAATAGGACATTTGTGAAGTTGTAGGAAAGATTCGTAAACTCTTAGGAGAAGGACTCATTTGGTGATTTATTTCTTGATGGTACTGTTTTTTGTGGAAACCTTTAACAGGCGGTTGATGCTTCCTAAGATTGAATTATTTCTTGTTTTACTGACCATCTTGGCACTTTGCGATCCTTCTGATCCTCATCAGTTTTAACTGCAACGCAACTAAACGTTTCAGGTGCTGCCCTTTTCTTGTGGACAACAAATTACTTGCGTGCATTAAGTGCAGGCTGAGATTGAATGGTGAATTGAAGATTGTTGATCTCGGTGCTGTAAAAAAATCCGATTGGTTTTCCAGTTCTTACCTGCCTTGTTAGTAAACGCCGTTTTTCCAGTCTAATTAGCTGGTTCATATAGTTTCTCAACACTTTAATGAAATTTTCTTTTTTAGGTCGAGAATGGTATTATCACCCGCTTGTGAGAGCAAGAGGTAAGTTTGTAAAAAAATCATTTTTGGTTTGGATTGCTTTCAAACCGAAAAACAATACGTTGTTTCAGCTACCAAGCATCAATTTAAATTGAGTTATGGTTGGTAGCTAAAAAACGTTCTGTTTTCTTATCACTGCCGAGACGTCCGAAACAATTCGCATGTAGTTGGCTGTTGAATCGCTCAAGGAATTATCTCTTAATATTTCTGATTAAAGCTACAATTGTTAGGTCAAAATTATGGATGAATCCTGCAAGTGTGGTTTAATCATAAAAAAGCGTTAAAAACTTTGCTTTCAAAACAATCTTTTCTGGCCATTCTACTTGTATGTTGAATTAGCATCTGCTGAAAAAACATGCCATAAGAATGAACTGATGCAAAACACTGACTTTTTCGAGGCAAAATTATCGATCTGAGAGCTGATTGAATCAATACCCTACAAGTAATTCTGGAGGCAAATGAAACTTGCAAAGTTTTCGTCTCTAAATAGCAATTGATTAAAAGTTGTACATATTTCATTGACAAATTAGCCGATTTTATGATATTTTTTTCCGAAAAATGTACTGGAACTGAAACTATCATTCTATTGTTACAGATTGAAGCTGCAATTGTACGTTGATTGTAGGTTTGATTTGCACTTATAGTTACAAGCTGCAATTGTAGGTCGCATCGGCAATTATTCAAGCTTTAATTGAAATACGTGGAAATCAGAAAACATGCTAAAAGTTATAGACGGCGAACACTTGAAATAATTGCAGGCTATTGTTAGCACGAAGATGCAGAAACATCTATATGAAATGAAAATAGCGTTGATTGTTAATACTTTATCTAAACCATTTGGGAAAATGAGCGAAGTTTATTGAACTATGCACAAGTTTCATATTTAGGAAAACTTCTTAAACGTGAAAGACTTTAGTATCATAAATGTAGGTACTTGAAATGCGTGAGGACTTTTTCTCCAAATTATGCTAAAATACCGGTTTCAACTCCAATAATTGGAAGTATGATCTACAATTTATAGGGCAATCGCAATCTGAGTCTCAAATGAATGTCAATTCTTTTGATTGAAATTTGTGACAAATTATGCGGAAATATAGCCACATAGATGGGTTGGCAGTTGAAATGATTGCAGTCTTTGAGCCAAAAATAACTTCTTCTTCTCTTCTTCTTCAATTGAAATATTCCGATTGTTTCTAAAAGTTCCATGCAAAAATGCGTTTTGGTATGCAAAATCAAAGACGAAATCAGTTAAAGAAATCTTGCAGAAGCCAGCTTGAACTGCCAGAAAATTAACGGAGATGCTTGAGCATTTTGAATAAAACCTGCAACAAACCACACATTTTACGTGTATTTTAACACATTTGACTTTGATCAGCGATTTTTTTCATTCGATTCACATTCAGATAAAACGTGACTTTTGCATTGTCGAATTCCTTCGGATCTAGGTGTGTTTTAGTAGAGTTAAAACAAAGAGCCGCGTGTTCTGGCCGTCCAGAACACCGCTTGAAACCAAGACTAAAAAAGTGGAAGAACCTGAACGAATTGTTTTTGCTGGTTGAAAAACCAGCAAATTTTCGGCATTAATAATGTCAATTGTATGATTGTGCCATCGATCGATCAAGCACTAAGGTGGCGGCAATCAATAAAATCCGTGACATGTTGGGCAATTTGGAGCGCGCAAAAAGCGCCCGATCTGGGGCTGTTAAACCAAGAAAAGAGATTAGGAAAAAAGGAGATATGAAAAGGAGTGCCCCGGTATCAAAGAAGCGGATCGTGTCACGACCCGGGCCCGCTTCCTGGTCGGCCTCTTGTTCACGAATTGGGCCCGATTTAAGCCGCCGAGCCTGCACTAGTGTCTATTTTATTACGTTTCGACCACGATTTGTGACTTCTAACTTGTTGCGATCGGCATGATTTTCGCACCAAACTCTCCACAATCGTTCCTTGATTTACTACTAAACTAGGCTTTTGCTTCATCTAAAATTTTTCGAAAATTCACTGAACCTTAAAGCTAGAGCGAGACTTGGATACAGATTTTTTTAAATCCAAAAGATTCAAATTCAAATCAGTATTAATTGTTTTTTGCAAATACCTGCGGATTTATGCATGATGCAACAGGTATTTACGTATAATCCTGCTGAAGGAGAATCTGCTAATCAGGTGCCCAAATGAATTATGGCTTAGTATGAGATTAAGCTTTGGGTAAACACCTCCGTTTTAGGTGATAGAAGCTTTTAAAAAATCAGCTCTAAAGGAATAATGGGCCATTTCCATTCAACTGCTTAAACAGTCAATAAAGATGAAACATCAGCTTTATAACGCCTTAACGAAGAAAGCCTTTGAACATCGGCGTGGCTTTTGGTAGTTCAGACTTTGAATGAAAACATTTAAAAAACCCAAAAAGTCTATTCTAACTTTTGCTGATTGCTCGGAGGTTTGCGATTGTTGTATTGCCCCCAAATGATTTTTGATGATGCGGAATTGAGTGACTGAAATCTTAGGGCAATTTTCATCATTTGTTGCACAGCTGAAGCAGCCTTGATACATCAAGCGTTACCCAAAACAGTTTGGAAATAAATTTATGGATTATAGATGAAGCATAATCAAGTAATAAAATATTGATCGTCGAATAACAGTTGTTTAAAATGAATAAAAGTGTGCAATAAATAAAACTTTGACATGCATTTAAATCAATTTGCTTAGCTAAGAATAGCATCTTCTGTTAAATAGCAACCTTCGGCAGATTAGGTATTAGGTTTGAAAAGTTGTCTAGACGGCTGTATGAATAATTTCAAGGTGTAGGAGTTATGCAATTTGGGCAGGCAACATTTTTTTTGGCATTAAAAAAATAATTCCGTTACCTCACTCCGACCTAGGTCACTAGATATTGCCTTGCCAATTTCCTGCTAGGACCTACTAACACATAAGATGATTAATTGCCCTCTAGATTAATAATTAAACTGCGTGCAATATCAAGCCAACTTCCAACCGAAGCAACTGCTTTTGCTCATTATGATTAATAAAAACAAACAAACGCATGCATCGACCTTCCGTTACATTGTGGCCTTTGCACGTGTTGACATTTTAATCGCAAAATACTTATTGGTTTTTAATTAATTGCCTCTTAAATCAAACCAACCCCCATAAATAACGGAATGCCTTTTAGTGGGAAATTTAATAAGATTATTTATTTATTGTAGTTGTCGGTCGAGCATAATTATAATGGTACGAAAAGGTCTTGTTGCAATAATTTTTTCCATTATCTGCGAGCAGTTATCTTCGCAATATACACGACTACCATTACGATTTGTCACGAACCTAAAGCGAAACATTTTATTTCTGGCTTCCAATGTGAATTATTCTATGGGATTGTTTTTATTGTGTTCCTACTATGAGGGTTACAAACGAATTATGTGGCTCAAATGGTTCTTGAGAAACTTCGAAAAAAGCAGCGTCATGTTTGAGTCGATTTTGTAACGAGAAAAACACCCAAATCTTAAACTTCTTGAATTCAAGACTTTTTTGAGAAAACTGCCAACTTATCCGTATCGATGGTTCACTTTCTGAAAACGTTATTTAGTTTTCTCTGGAATGATGTGAAAATGAACGTTCTTGTTTATTTTGCTTCCGAGAAGTGGGCAAAAACGGGACGGAAAACATGAAATTTTGGCATAATCTCGCACGTAAGTGTCTGATATTCAAATTTCGCTTTCTGGATGAAAACTACTCGAATTTCCTCACTCATGTTGTTATGACTGAATTAATTTTCAATTATCTATCCAACGATGGTAAAACGAATTCTGTGACTCAAATAGCGCTTGACAAACTTCGAATATAGTAGCGTCATGTTTGAGTCGATTTTGCAACTCAAAAAGAACACGCAAATCTGAAACTCCTTGAAATCAAGACTTTTTGAGAAAACGTCCAACATTTCCCCATCCATGGTTCACTTGCTAAAAAGGCCATTTATTTCTCTCTGGAATGATGTAAAAATGAGCGTTCTTGCTCATTTTGCTTCCCAGAAATGAGCAAAAACGGGACGGAAAACATGAAGTGTTGTCATAATCTTGCACCTAAGCGTTTGATATTCAAATTTCGCTTTCTGAGTTAAAACTACTTGAATTTCCTCACTCATGTTGTTATGACTAAATGAAACTAATTTTTAATTCTCTGTCCAATGATGCCAAAACCAATTCTGTGGCTCAAATAGWGCTTCAGAATCTTCCAACAAAGCACGCAACAGSAAAAAAAACACRYAAATCTAAAACTTCTTGAAAATAAGACTTTTTAGAGAAAACTACCAATATTTCCTTTTCGACGRTTMAMWTTMWAAAAAGGTCATTGAGTTCACTCTGGAATCATGTAAAAATTAGCGTTCTTGCTCATTKTGCTTCCGAGAAATGARCTCTCATTTCTCGTTAGACTCATTAGAGTCTCAAATGCCTGCAACTGGTCTATGTGTATTTTCCTGAGAGTCCATGACTCCATTCCATACAAAAGTGTAGGAAGCACATAGCAACTCAGCATTCTCATTTTAAGTTCCATCTTTATAACTCGACTCATGAATAATTTGCATTTCCATTTTTAGGAATGTTGGTCGGCCCATCTCAATTTTGAATCTTATCCCCTCGTCCATTAAAATGTTGCTGTCTCTATTTACTCTGCACCTTTTTTAATTGTGTATTTGCAACTGTTTGAAAATAGTGCAGCTCTTTCTTTTCCTTTAACTTCCTTTATGCTTAATACAACTACCGATTCCTCTAGGCTCTTCTAATGCCTGTTCCGTTCTGGTTCAGCTTTGTGAAAATCCAGGAACTGATTTTTCCTGAAATGAGAGCAGCAAAACTCTGAGAGTTCCGAAATCCCGACATGAAACCAACGAGCAAGCAAAGCAAAACAGTTAACAGGATAAATACATAAGCGTCTAGAAAGTAAACGGCAAAGACAAAGCTGCAGAAACCAGTACCTCTGCCTGAAGTTCTCCCAATCGTTCTTTGTTCAACCGAGGTGTTCGCAACCATTTGGAAAATTTCCAATGATTTCAAATGAAAAAAAAAATGTTCTTAAACCTTCTATCAGGTGTAGAATGCAGCCTAGTTGTTTCGAAAATACATGGACGGCGTGAGCAAAAGGACCTCGACTGTCCTGTCAAATCCGTTTGCTAATTGCCTTACAAAGCCTAACAAGCAAAACTGCACGCTCTTTCGCAACTAGGTGTCCTTTAGGTGAAGAAGACAGGCGAAGTTTAACAATGGAACTGTTCTTTGTTATAGTCTAGGACTGTAGTACGGTGGAACTACAGTTTAGCTAGGGATTTTGTTGGGGCGCTCCCAAGGGCCGTGTGACCCTCCGGATTTAGCATCGTTAGATTTGAAACCGTGGCTGGAAACTCGTGGTATAAGAGAAGGTTCTAATTGGGAAATTTTTGCTGCGTGCGTTTTGCTGAAAGCGACCGGACTAATGTTCAAAAGTAAAGGACGAGCTTTAGATGTAATAAGAAGTAACACAAACAATACAATACACATCATTTTTTCAAAGCGGTCGTGTTCTAGAAAAAAGCGAAACGGTATTTCGGTGTTAAAAGCTCGAGTTTGCCCTTGGTCAGGTTCTGTGAGAATAAATCATCACAATGAGCTTGTTATTAGTTTTTGGGTACGATTTCTGGCATTGTTCGAACATGATGTTTCCGTTTAATCTCCGTCTTTGCCCCGGCAATTTGCATTAAATTCGACACCGTAACGTTCGGCACATGGATGCCGTTAGCTAATTATGTGCATACATTTCAGCTTCAATATCGACCTTCCCGTTTTGATTTATGCAAAATTCATCTTTATTCTAATCAACCGAAAACTATTGTAATTCGTGCGGGATTTATGTGACAGCATTGCACATTTGTTTTTAATCTACTGTTAGACTGAAAGCGAAAAGGTCTACCGGGTGATAGCCGAATTTCCTTGAATTCAATGAGCCCAGTCAATTAATCATCGTTATTAAAATAAACCAGGAACTATAAAAAGTGATAAAAATTTTATTTGACCTAGAGAAGACTTTTTAAAATGCCTAAATTTGCTGACATAATTTACTGCCTCCCGAATACTATTATCCTGAGTGCTAATCGCGCATCAAAAACCAACCCATTACCGTTTACATGCACCAGATTTAAATCGACTTTCTTAATTAATTTCCCGACTCGCCGTCCAACAGCTGTAACATTGTGTAATTGAGGCAGCAGCAGCAGCATGGAAAAAAATAAAGTAGAAAAAACGGTCTCATTTATTAACTTAAAAGTAAAAGTAGCCGATCGCCTCCAGTAAAAAAAGTTGCCAAACTGATGGACATCAACATTTATTTAACCAGTTTCAAAAATTATGATGCGGTTCTTCGACAAAGCGCGTTAATTTCGCTAGTGTTTACATTAAATAATCGTTTGCATGCATAATGCAGATTTGTCGGCTTATAACCCTCCATCGCTAAAATTAAAACGCGATTCTTATCAGCCCATCTTAATGCAATTCTGGTTAGAAGGTTTGCTAGCAAATATATTTTTTATGGGAAATTAATGCTGTTGGTTGTAATACGGTCCAGGTTTGGATATGCGAAAAGAATCAATAAGAGCCCGTTTAAGGTGAGTTTTATTGCAACTTATGTACCTAAATCTAGAACGAGTCGAACGGAAAGTATCAGAAATCGGCCAGTTATTTAAAACTCAGACTTTTAGTATGAAACCTGCAAGAAAAACAGAATAAGCGAGTTTTTTTGAACCAATTCTTCTGCTTCAATAATCTTACATTTTGAGACAACCAAGCCGTACGTAACGTAAGAAATAGCAGAAGTTCCAAAGAACAAAACCGCGTTGAAACAGTTAGCTGAAAAAGTTTTGAGCTTTTCAATTAAGAAATCGTTATGCGAATATTTTCCTGCTATCAATTGGATTTTTCACAATCCTCATCATTCTTTTATTGTCAAGATCCATCAGTTGCGTTGCTGCATTTTATTATTTTATTTCTCTAGTATATTTTATGTCTTATTGACTATTGCTGATCTTGAATTTCTTGAATTCTTTATGATAATTTGTACCTTCGTGTTCAGTGTGTTCAACCTTTATTGATTTAAAGTGATTTTCTAAAATATGTCCTGTGCAAGAAATAAACTGGAAGAGAAACCGTTCAAATAATCCTCCTTTTCATTTACTCCATCTGATTTTCAAGCGCGAAAATAACTAGGATATGTTTTATTTCTTTTTGTAAGTTCATTCTTAGGTTTGTCTTCTGTCAATTGTTTTGTATATAATTTTCATTTTTCTCTTATAGTTTCTTGATTCAATTGTAATTGAATTGAATTGTATGTTAAGCTCCGGTATTGAACTATCAAATTTGTTTTTAATAGTTTACTCTTTCATCTAACCGCAAATTTGAATCAAATAATCAAAAAATATAGTTTAGTCTTGAATTTACTTAAAAAACGAGTGTGTCTACAACGACAAATCCTTGTAAATGCGCTCCAATGAGAAAAAAACATGGTAGAAACAATTTCCTGAGAAAAACCCAAGCTGAGAATACTGAAAAGCAAAAATTCCTATCTGTATCGCTGACTGACTGTATAAATCCGCTGTTTGCCGGCCGACAGTACTGGACGTATTAAATATCTGTTTTTACGCAATCATATCATCTCTAACAGATCGCCATTTCGTCCACCTGCTGACAGTACCATCAATTAGAGGCTCCTTTTTTTTGGTTCAAATCCGTACCTTGAGCCGCAGAATGCTCATAAATCAGGGCGAAAAAAAGCATGGACTTAAGTGCGCACAGGTGTACTGGATGGGTACTGAACGGTAGCTCAGCAGTACTCACTGCAATTATACAGGGGTACATAACTTGCCGCTAAGACCCGTTTCTGCGTCAAGAAGCCGGAAGTCGGCTTAATTCACCTGACTTAGACACCATCAGGATGCGTTATGGTATGAGATGTGCTTGGGTGCCTGCTAGTGTTGAACGTTCA
This sequence comes from Dendroctonus ponderosae, assembly GCF_020466585.1. Classification (NCBI taxonomy): domain Eukaryota; kingdom Metazoa; phylum Arthropoda; class Insecta; order Coleoptera; family Curculionidae; genus Dendroctonus; species Dendroctonus ponderosae. The sequence continues at coordinate 17,203,287 of NW_026018508.1, forward strand.
GTTGAAAGATGAAAATGTTAGGTCGAAGTCCGGTCTTTTCTTTATTTGGCTCCTGAAGAGCGTTATTTTACGCCGATTTTTCTTTCATTGGGTTCTTCTCGATCAGAGACCTGTAGAAGCGGCAATCTGAGCATGTTCAAGGTTTATCTTCAAAGGGTTCAGTTTTTCTTAAAAATAATTTTTGTTCGGGCAATTTAGGTAAAATCGACATAAAATATTGGCAAGAATTTGCGGGTTTCCGGACAATCTTGTAAGTATAGAGTGGGTGAGGCTCTGAGTTGATAAAGAAGGTGTCACCGGCACAAGCATCGTAAAGGCTTAAAAACCGTTTGAAATGGGCGGAGGGGACCATTTGAAGAAAGTAACGTATTTTTTTGATAGTGTCGTTGCATCCCTGGCTTCTTTGCTATTAAAATTAATTTCAATTTGAGAGATTTTGAACCACTTGATATTTTTCGAACAAAATCGATGTTCCACCTCTTATAAAATTTTCGACCAAAAATCGAAATTTTATATACAAGTTTTGTGAGTTCAACGGGTTTATTTCGACCTAACAAGCTCTCAAGTATGCATGTGTAACGTGTTTGAGCTTATAATGGGGAATATAGCTCTTCAAAAATTGCCGATATTGACCAAAAATGTCGAATATATCGCCTCTCAAGCTTCTACCGAGTTTTCCAAAACGCGCCATGCATTGTTCGCTTTCTCTTGTTGTAAATGAAGTTGCATTCGAGGCAGTTTAGAAAACCTGATATTTTTCGAACAAATCTCTTAAGAACTTTTCTGTCAAAAAGCGAAGTCAGTGTTTTTTGAGCTGAATGGTTTGCTTTTGACCAAAGAAGCTTTCGAATATACATAGGTTTCTTATGATGTATTATGTAAAATTTTTGCTTTTTATGAGAAAACTGCCACTATTTCGTCACTCCCGTGCCACGTTTTGAATAAAGTTTTAAACTCTTTTTCCCACAACAGCACGACGAAAAAGACGGTGAATGTTTGCGCCGATTTTGCAAGTGTGGAAAAAACCGTGGAAAACTAATACACGTTTTTAGATCTTAAAAGAGCCATTTAGGGCTCTATCCAGTGCTCCGGCTCAATCTGATGGCAAAAAAGTGATGAAATGCATAACATTTTGGCCTGACCTTGTACTTAGTTACAATAAAATATGTAAAAAATTATTTTAAAATGTTCGGGTCACATAAAGGAAGATATTAAGAGTTAAAGATCGTTACCGATCTAAAATAGTCCATAACGACAATTATTTAGAATTTGAGGCTCTCAGAATGTTTTCCAATCACTTTTTTTTTCATCTCTCGCTTTTTTAAAGAAAATTAAGTAGAGTTTGAGACATTTCGAGAAACTTGATATATATTTAAAAATCGACGTACATAAGCCTCGAACTAATGGACCATGTGAGTACCCATGAAAATGAACAACTTTTAGCTTGAGGAGCCTGGAAGCGATCGATAAAATTCTAAAATAAAAGCGTACATTGCGTGGAATTAAGACCATCAACACCTACCGGACAGTCCAAATATTAAGCTGAAGATAAATAGAAAAGATATACATTCACAGTTCAAATTGAATTTAGCGATACCATCGCTGGTATTGTATAAAATTGTTTACATGATTTCCTAATCTTATCTGGCCGTATTAATCAACTACTGTAGGCTAGTCGTAGAATTATTGCTAATTTAACCGCTACTGTATTCTTGATGGGCTGATCTATTGGACAATGGGTAGATCCGTGTTCGAATGGGATGCACGAAATGGAACCCGAGAAGAAAAGGTTAATTAAATTATGTTTCGGATTGAGGGTATAGGTTTTTCCATTTCCTCACTTAAGAATCCAACAGCAACACACTCCAGCACCTTTCTTTTGTTGGCCATTGCACAACCGCGAGATGAAATTAAACTAGGAGATATATTGCAGAATCGTCCGCAATTTTCCATAGACACCACCATTACGGCGAGTTTTATTACGGTAATTTACCAATATATCTATACGTTCGTGATAAGTTAGTTATTTGAAATAATATCCGAGTATTTTCAATATTTTGTCGCTTTCTCGTTCTAATTTATTGTTATATTTCATACGGCACGACTTCAATATTGTTCGAGATTGTTCGCTTCGTGCCCAGAGATCTTCTTATTTATCGCCCGGTACTTGTGGAATGTCAGCAGAGAACCCGCCAGCAATTATGCAAATCCACACAGTAAAGCCTGAGAAACAAACAGATTAACTGAAATCAATCAATCAATAAAGAAACCGAAGACGCAACTGAAAATGAATAATTCCCGGTGCATGGCTAAATGGCTCTAATCGCTTCCCGCAAAAGCAAACGAATTCTGCATCTTCTTCAGCAATAATAACCTAGCGACCAGGTAGCAGAAACTGCAACGCATCGGTAATTCTTGTCACGGGCCTTCTTGCCTTGTTGGGCCTTAACAGCAGTACCTGCCATTGTCTAATTGGTAAAACCGACTCGGTTCCTGGAAATATTACGTGCTCAATTACGGGCTCGGCAAATTAATTAATTTACGTTAATTAATGAGACAGGCCGAGGAATGTGACATCTTGGTCAATTGTCGCGAACCGGCCGAGCCCCCAAGGCCTAAAACGGCCGTGAAGGATGCGTTTTGGATGTGTTTTTAATTACCCGTCGGATACATAATGGAATACATTCATGAGTTTATGTAAACAATGTGCTCAACTGTCTACTAACAATCTGGAATTATTCAATTGAAAAGCCTACGGATACAGCGTGGTTCATTCAAATGAAGAAACACCCTCACAGAATTTGGAAACTTCGCGTTGCCATTTGAATGTTCAATAAAAACTAGGGTTCCTAATTTTGTATGTTGTTGTTCATTATAGCCGAAAAAGTACCCGGCAGCTCTGTTATTTTTGAGGTCTAGGAAAACTGCTAGAAGCACATGAAATATGAATTTTTCAAAGATATCTGGTTCATCGGCTATTGGTGCTAAAAATTATTCACAAAAATATGTTTTTTAAAATGCCCACAGATTGCTGAGCTGAATTTTAGCAAAACTTGCTGCCAATTGGTTCCTACGAAAAAAAACTTGTCCGCCTTGGGCAAGTCGTAAATTCTTGAGTGTTTTGATACAAAAACTGGCAGAACTTTTTACCCGGTAGATTAATTTCTTTTTTTGCTTCGATCAACCCAAGGGCGGTTCCAGGGGGGGGGGGTCATGGGGGTCATGACTCCCCCCCATTTAATTCTCTATCCAACGATGCCAAAACGAATTCTCTGACCCGAATGGTTCTTGAGAAACCTCGAAAAAAGCAGCGTCATGTTCAAGTGGATTTTGCAACTCAAAAAAAAATTACGCCAATCTAAAACTTCTTGAATTCAAGCATTTTTTGAGAAAACTGCCAACATTTCCTTATCGATGGTTCACTTTCTAAAAAGGCCATTTATTTCTGTCTA
>NW_026018508.1:17206965-17234344 GCF_020466585.1 Dendroctonus ponderosae
CCCCTGACTTTAAAGCTGGATCCGCCCCTGGATCAACCACTAACCCTATCTTTATATTTCGTGCGCTTGGTAAGTTCTTGCACTCGCATTTTTTGCGCAAATAACATTTTTCTGTTTTCTTGCTATAAGAATCTTCTTAGCCGTTGTTGCACTTGCAGCTGAAAAACCGATACATGAGTGAATAATTTGAATTTCAGTTTCTCTTGACGTGGAAAAATTTGCAATTAATTAGAGAAAACTTCATTTACGAGCAGTTTCCACCAAAAAGCTGCCAACTATTCCTACTAAACTTTGATACTCATTACTACCCGCTTTTAAAGTGGCAATTCTAGGGGCTAAAATCGACTTTTCTTTAAGTAAGACAAAAGTAAGAAGTTATTTGCACTAAAACCGACTTAATGGCCAAATGGAGTGTTAAAACAATACATAATTTTAATAACCGTGACGATATTCGCATTAAATTCAGAAAAATTAGCACCGTTTTCTACATTTTGAGAAACTTGATATTTTTACCAATATAAACCAACTACCACTTACTATGAAATTTTTGGTCAAAAATTCAAATTTTGCATCCGCGTCTTTTGAGTCCAATCGAATGTTTCCGACCTTAGAACATCTTCAATAACTAGATAACTAACGTGTTTGAGCCTATAATAAAGAATATGTCGTCGGCTAAAGATCCTGATAAAAAGCCGCTTAAAATGTATGAAGAATATCAATTATTTTGAATTGGAGACTGTTCATGAGTTTTGCAATTAGTGATTTGTACTCCTCGTTTCCTTGAGAAAAAAATTAATGTAGGTATAATTCGAGGCATTTTAGCAATCTTAATATTTTTTGAAAAAATCGAGCTCTAACCCTAAATCAAATTTTCAGGCAACAAATTTTATGAAGTTGTCGCGCTTTTAAGTTGACCACACTGTAATTAATTCTCTTTTTATGGAAATTTACCAAACAACCTTTTTAATTCGCTCTAAAAGTGACAATTTTCGTTTCAGTATTACTTGAACAACTAAATTTTCCTCTTTAGAATACTTAATTAAACAATAATAAATTAAATACTATAAAAAAATTAATAGAAACAAAATGAGGAGAAACATTCATTTGATTCCTCTACTAAAGAAAAACGTATAAATCCTAAATCAGACTTCCAGAAATAATACATTTTCAAAGTCACAGTCTCAAAAATATTTTTCTTTCTCTTCATGCTTCGTAATCCTAAATACTATTATTTCGCATTTGCTCAGTGCAATGAAGAAGGCAACAATAACGAGCATAACCTTTAAAAACTGTAAATAATCGAATTGTACTTGTATGGTGCAGAAAGTGATTGTTAAAGACGCAAAACTGTGCTCTGAGCATAAAAAGTTGGCAAGCATTCTCTTTGGGGGAAAAAATCGACGTCCAGGCGCCAGCTTCACAAGGACTCGATTAGATTGTCCTGTATTCAGATTTTCAAAGCAACATTTTATTTTCAACAACAACTTATTTATGTGAATTTTTAATTTGAAAATTTCTCTCTGAGAGTCTAGTCTTTAAGATGATGATGATAAAAGTCATAAACATTTAAAGACACAAATGGGCGAAGAAAATACCCAACTGAGCAATATCATTGTTTAGAAACTTGCCATGATAAATCCATTGGTATCAGTAACTGGAATATCATTGAACATTTTAATTGGAGTAAAAAATGACGGTTAATGATTTACTAAACCGTAACACCACACTTCGGTTTATATGTGTTTCGATTAGTTTAATCTAATATCAGTGGATACAATCAAAATATAATAGAACAAGCCAATCAATCAAACCAATTCATTTCAATTAATACTCGGAAAATTACGACAAATTTTATGTGATTTCCGCAGCCATAAAAATTATAAAACATAATTAATAATAACGACCTAATATGTAGGTACATTATGATCAGGAATAGAACAGCATTTTTTCCTCAATACTTTGTGAATCACGATGAATTGTAAGTGCCAATAACCATAACTCAGACCAATATCCGTCTAGGGAACGTTAATGCTTATCTGTCGGTTCTTTTGCGGTTTTTAATAAAATTGTTGCTAAGGTCGACCAGGCCACCCGCAACTCTTTTATTTATATTAATTGTGATAATTCACCTGCGGCGCTTTAATAGAAATCATGCCGCATTTTCTATAATTAATTAAACCAGCCTGGGCAAGTGATTGAAAATGTCCAACACAATTGCCTGCAAAGATTCCTAAAGCGAAGCACACAGTTTATCAATGATGGGATTTTTCTAGTTACCTTAAAGTGTTTTCAATCGAGGGATTGTGTTTCGACGCAGATATTTTCGCAACTTTTTGTCAGATGACTAAACTGCTAAGCGAAAGAGGATGGAACTTCGTAACGCTTTTGGTTCTCCAACTGTTCAAGTCCGATTTTGTTAAAGATTCGTTCGTTTATTTATTAAAATGTGTGATTATTTCGAACCCCCTGTATGAGTTGCAAAGGTTTATTTTACGCACTACCAAACTGAGCCTTTTAACACTCGTTTTGACGAATTTAACAAATGCCTCAAAAATATTACACCTATGTTTTATTCAAAAAATATATAATTTGGCTGCAAAATGTGTGAAACTTTCTTTGTTTTTTTCGCATTGCCCTCTAACTAACCGCCACTATTTGGATCTTCTAGTTCTCTAAATCATCTCATGACTTGTTCATTTCTTCAAAGTTAGCAGGACGATCGGCAAGAGTGAGGATCAAAATTCACTTTTGTGGTAGTGCTTCACAACAATCCAAGTTTGGATATAGCAGAGTTATCTGGGATCGAGCCCCGAGACACTTAATTAACTGGAAAGTATAATAAGTTGAAAACGACAGGATAAAGGAAGAAATCGGATACTCTTTTCATCCACCTTATGCAATAGCAGAGTGAGATTTGGTTACACGGTTCTTTGGTGTGGAGGCACCATTTTCGGTCGAAGATAAATGGAAGATAAACGAGCTCATAGAATGTTGAATGGAGCGAATAAAACTCTATCATCCCATTTTCTGGTAAAAAGCAAAGTTCTTGTTGACTAACTGTGAATACATTTAAAAAAATCAATTAATCCTCTAAGTAAAATTAATTGAGTAATAAGCACGCAACTTCGTAATTAAAATGCCCATTAAACCCACCTCCATTAAACTAAACACATCAACAATTAGACGATGTTTAACTGAAAGTCTTCGACTATTTTATAACACGTTCTCAGGCAAGTACCATTAATTATGAGCCACGAAGAACGGAAGAGGCAAATTTCTTCCCTCAACTTTATGCAAATCATGAAACCGTTTCCACTTAATATGTGCTTATTCCAGCTATTCACCTGAAAGATTAAGGACGTTACTTAGTATTAAGTAATAAAAGCATGACTGCATTATTTATATCACGGGAGGTTGATTCGAAATTTTAATCGGCTGGTTGGCATCTTTCGGCCCCGCTAATAATGCAATTAACATTTTCTTTGCGTTGATGTCTGGATCGATTGTCTTTGCATCTTTTAGCCGCAATGAGTTTGTGCGAATTGAGCCATTATAGGCGAGTTGATATGCAATTAGCATGTGCAATAAAGGCGGTGAGGAAGCATTTATTCAAACTGAAGGAAAAGAGGAAGAGGACAACAGGTTTTATTCTGAAGACTTGTTCAGAAGTTGCGCATTCAGCGTTTGAAAGTAGGAAGTTTTTGTAGGTCATGCAAAAAATTCTGGAAGAGTGCGCGATTAAAAATAGTAGTAAAAATGATTTGAGTGAGAAGTTATCAAGTGAAAGGACACCTATAAACATTCCAAGCCAAGTGAAACCCAATTGAAGTAACGTGATTTGAACAATCGTAATCCAAAGAAAGTTTCTTGCAATTGCTCGAGCCCTGATTACGTGAATCTCGATTCCGACACCCGACATCCAATTGATTTCGATCATTTTTCACTGCCGACCAATACGAGTTGGAGTTGTTTTTTTCGAAAATCGAACAATGCCCGGGACCAGACAATCACGTCTCCACATTATTTCCGTGTAAACAACCGATAATTCTATTGTTTCGGGGTCTCGCAAATCAATATCGATCGACTCAGATTTTGATTAGATTCGATCTGAATCTGGGTTTGTGCTCAATCTTTGTGGGACGGATTTTCAGTGACTTATTTCACTAGAAGCTGTTTTGATGAGTTCCTGCTAATTTCCGTGAAATCGGCGGAAATGAATCTGCAAATTTCTTGAGTACTGCTGCATTGATAAGCAGGGATTTCAGGAAAGTTGTATTCCAAACCGCAAGCAAATTGCGGCCCAGACTGCTGGTCTTTACAATCTGCTGATATTTGCTTTATTTAGTCTGCCCAAGAATATGCGTAATTGTTTACATTGTCCCCAGCGTTTCTGGTCTATGAGCTGATTTTTTATTAGAAAACCCCGCAAAAATCACTATTGAGAAAAACGCGTCTAGACACTGAAAAACCAGCTGGCACTAAATGGCTGATTTCACACCATCAACGGCGAAAAAACAGGATATTCTTAATTGACAACCCTCATCTGAGTGGCTCGTTTTTAGATGCCAATCTCAGACATTTCGAACGGCTAATTATTATTCAGCGTATGCAAATGTGCGCTTTCGAAAAAAGCGGTTTGTTGCGAAAATGTGCACGATATATCGTTTCGATCGACATCTAAACAAATCAATGTTACCCGCTTTTTATGCCCGGCAAATGAGAGCAAATTATCCGGGACAGATTTGCATTGGAGCCGTTTTTTCTTGTTTGCTTCCAGTGGCATAATTGATCGAATGATTGAGATTGTGAGTAGATCTAAAGTGGTATAAGACCGCTTTTTAGACGACTGGCGCCAAAAATGAATAGACTTAGAAAAACGCCTAAAATAATGTGAAAAGCGGGGCTTTTTTCTAAAATTGATTTAATACTTATGGCAATTCAAGCTCAATTTTCCTACGATTCTTTTGTGATTGTCCGGGCATTAATCCACTTGATTTTTGGCATTGATTGATGAAGCAACCGTACATACTAGAGAAGCACTATGACGGCATAAATTTGAGTCGCTTCTGGCCAAAGAGTTACTCTTTGGTTGTTTAGTGAGTGGGTCGTCAAGTGTGTTGGAGTGAATGGTAAACACTTTGTACTTTTGTTGTCTAAATTGTGGATATCGCGGTTGTTTTTTCAGTTAATTATTAGAATATGCACCTTCAGTTACGTTCAACATACATTTAGTTAAGTACACGAAATTTACTGTGAGTGTGTGTACAAAAACTGTGTATGAGTTAAGTGCAAAAATCGTTCATTTGTTTGCGAAAATGTGGTTCTAATCAGCTTCATATTTGCGGTTTCAAAAGTTTTTTAGCAACTTCAGAAATATTCCCAGCTAACGTGGTTCAAAGGAATCAAATAATAAATAAAATGCGTAGAGAGATTTACATGAGAAATCATGAGCAATAAGCTTGTATTTTACGCAAAAGCTGAAAGAAAAAATATTGCGATCTTAAACGAGCATTTTTCGAACGAAAGTTGGTTTTTGCTAAGGTTAAACCAGCCTTTTTGTTGGCATGCTTAAGCTGGTTAATGTTGGAAAACCTTTGTTACTGATTACCAATACCCTAAACACGAAATCCGATCTTTTCCCACGAGATTTAAACCAAATTGCGCAATTATTTCACTTTTGCAAGTGTAATAAATAATTACTAGTGGCGTGTTGGAGTTTTTTGCAACCATTCGAATAAATTAGATAACAACGTGTTAGAACTATTAACTCCAAGCGGATTGATATAAATAAATTAATCGCGTCCATTGTGTGATTGGGGAAAACGTTGGTTTTTTTTTGTCGATTTTCAGCTTAAGGAAGTAGCGACTGTTCGAATGGCTTTCTACCATACGCTCGGGGCTCTGATGTGTGGGAACCCATTTTCTCAATAATCTCTCTTTGCAAAACCGATAAATCGCTGGATGTGCAGCGGTCGCACCGACAGTTTCGTGATTCGTACCAACTTTATAATGGCAAAAGAAGCCATCAATGTTGGGCTCGTAAAATAAACTTCTACGAGGAAGGAAGGGTACCTGCCGTTTTCTCGGTGGGTTCTGTTGGGAGCTCGCATATCTGTTCAATGTAAGTCCATCGCATTACATCACTGAAGACTGAAGAACGTATCTGGTCGATTTTTTGCTTCAATTTCAATAGTTGTAGGTATTAGTTTTAATAAGAACTCTGTAACATAAGCGCGCTTTTGCTCATGCCGCGCGAACAGAACGAATGAAAATTAATATTTGCCTTACTTTAAACGAGATAATGCACATACAGACGTTTAGGGCGGATATTGAAGGATGTTCATTTACAATAAGACAACTATTAATATACATTCGTTTCGTTCCTCCGATGCGAATAAGTAAATGCTTATTTTAAATATTCGTTGTCATAAAATCCCTGAAAATGTCTTTATAAGAGATTAAAACTAGTTTGCAGTTTAAATTTGCTGTCGAAGTCAATCTGGAATTTATCCACTATTCACATAAGTTTTCCTTCCAGGATTCTTCCTTTGCGCGCAAACTGCTCCTATCGTTAATCCGCCTGTTCAATGCAAGTTTTCTTATGCCAATGTAACCGCTTTTCTGGATCTCACAAAATCTTTCATCACGCTGTTACATAAAATTTTTAGACACATTCCAGATTGATGCCAATTATTATTTAATTGGCATCCAAAGTCGTGCTCGGCGCAAAATGCTTCCATATCTCCGACTTGACGTATTCAGATTTCTCCATATCCATCTTGAGCTCGTCGAGGGTTTCGTTTGTTCTGCTACATTTTCCGGCAATTTATTTATGCGCTACGAGTCGCAAATATCAGGTCAAAGGTGAAACTTATTACGGCAACTGGTGGTGAAAAATTCCGTTTAACGTGCCCATAAATTCGAATTGCGGACACTCTAATGATCGAATCGTTAATCCAAACGATAAGGTAGATGGTACTGTAGAGAGCTTCTGACTTCTCAGAATTTTCATATGCCTGTTAAACGTGTTAATGGCCATAGGAGAACAATTAGCAGGAAAGTGTAATTTGGGCGTTTTGGGAAAGAAAATATTGATTTCTAAGTATGTTTTTCAAATAGCTGTTTATATTTATCTGTGCTTTGGAAGCGGACTTTAAAAGTAAATTAGCTCAGTTTAACGTTTGTTTGTTTGTTGCCCGAAGCTCCCAGGAAGATTAGTTGGATACATATCGTAAATCTTGAATATTTATATTATGCCGCTAGTTGTGTTATTTTTTATTTAAATTTATTTTTCCTTCGGAAAATTAACAGACATTTATTGAAACGTGTTTCTGCAATCACGTACTTATTCACTTAACATTTTAGTCACATTTAAAGCGATAATTTGGTTAGATCCCGTAGCTTCTCGGCCTTGCATTGGCGATAAAGCTAGCGGTTGCAACCCGAAAAACCATAAAGCAGTTTTTACGACAACAATAATTCTTTCAGCGTATGAATATTATCTGTCTGGATCTCTAATTAATTCCATTCGTATTCAATAATTTACTTTTTATTGTCTACACGCTCTCTTACAATGACTCTATTTTCATTTTTACTATTCATTTGAGAAACATCATTCAAATTTGCTGATTCAGAGAATGAAACTTGCAAGTAGCAAAACAAATTTACAGAATATTTCAAAGAAAATTGGCAAAATGCCGTTTTTGGGTCCAATAGGGTTCTTCTCGTATGGATTTTTTTGTTTTAGTGTTAAAATTGCACCCTCTTCTGGTGCATGTCAGATTTTTTCTCACACTGTTCAGTCTGTTTTCTAATCTGTTTCACACATTTTCGTTATTATTATTACGAGCGCTTCGTTATTGTCTTTTCTTTGCTGCTTTGCTTGATGTTGGTGCTATTAGATATAGAGCTCATATTTTATTTTGCATATTATTTCGTTTCGGTTTGGACGTTGAAACCTGGGGATTTTACGTTTTGTAGTTTCCGTAATGCTTCACCTAATTCGTTACTTTGCTCCTTCTCTCCCTTCTCCTGTTGTAACAGTTCTTTTTTCGTCTTTAATGCATATGGTTTCCTCGGATTGACCTTCCTTACGTGTTTCGCCATATAGAGCAGCGTTTGTACGGCAATCCTTCTTCTCTCCATTGTCTCTCTAAACATTATTCAAGTACTTTTCTCTGTTCCCGTAACTAGCTTTATCGTTTGCTCTTTCCTTTTTATCTGAAACTTCCCGTGGTCATCTTACTGCGTCGTTATTGTTCACTTTCCTATGTGTTTCCTCTAGAGATGTTCTTAAATGTTTATCTGATTTGAGTTGTGCTTTTGCCTATTTATATTTTACCAATATTTTCGAGTGTTTTGGTTATGGTTTTTCAATATATTCTTGTATTATCGTCATTTACTTGCTTGTATGATATCGTTTTTATTTCTATCATATTTTTACCAATCATTCATTACTACCTACTATTTTGAAATATGTTTATTTTTGAACATTAGAGCGAATTATTTTCATACGATTCTCAGGCAATCAAATGATTTATGAAGCATCGTTCAGCAACGATCGCAAAATGAATTAATACACAGGGAGTTCTATTGGAAAGGGTATAACTTTGTCGGTCCACATCTTTGCATGATTTTGTACATGAGAACAGAAGGAGCCACTAAAGAAAATACAATCGACATTTTTCAAAACTGAAGATTACTGAAAACCAACTGGAAGTCTTTGTGCATGGTAAACTCTTTTCTAGTATCTACATTCATTGCAATAAAGATATATAAACCAGTTAACCACAAAACAATGTTTACAAATCGTAATTTGCCATCTGATGCACCATGAAGCCCGATAAAATTCTAGTAAGAAGTTTTATTAGAAGAAGCACCTGAAAAAACAAACAAAACTAATTTTGCCATTTGAAGACTTGATGGGCTTGAGCAGATTTGAGAAATTGCGTTGTTAAGCAATCAATTTAAGAGTTTTATGGCATTGTGGCAAAACAGGATTCCCCATTCACTGGGGTCAAAGCGACTCGTTCTGAAACGATTAACAGTAACAAAGAGTAACAATATCTATGATGCAGTTAGTAACAAGGAAAAAACGCAGCAAAATGGACACTCATGCTCTTATATCATGATTATTTGTGCTGGGTGACCAGGAAAACGCCCATAAAGCCAGACACTGATAAATTTCGAAAAAAACGCACTAAATCTTATTTAAGTCATAAAGTCATGTAGAGTAGCTAATGCGCATTCGACACGGATATTTTAACAATTACGACATTGACATTATTATTACGCGTAATTGAAACGCTCGTATTTCTTGTGGGTGGCGAATGGAATTCAATTTTATCTCCTCTGGAAGTCAACAAAGTTCAGCAGTGAAATGCTCGGGTTCCAAAGAAGCACCTCAACCAAAATCTGAAGATGAAATGTAGATATCAATAGCATTTCCTATGCGAAATCAATTATTTCTTGAAACATGTATCGTGTCCTATAACGCAAAGTTAGGCACGACCAAGGCATTATCTCGTAATTATCGTAATTCCCGAGGCATCGAATAAATCCAACTCCTGCCGATTGTGACAGAAAATTAATGCAGGAATAGTTTATGTCGTGTTCTGGAGGGAAAAAGAAACGACGCTCTCCGTATTAATTACGTTTATGTTTAATGCATTTCGTACATGGTTAAACAAGCTAAGGAGAGCCGGCCTTTGAAACGCATTTCGTGTTGTCCGTGGCGAATAAAATACATTCGAACATCCTTCTGTACTGGACCACTTCAATCACTATCAATCTTCTAATTGATGGTTTGTTTAATTGCCGAGAACATTAACTCTTTGCCAATCATTAATCCTCCTCAACTAGCAGCACAGCAACGACCAAAGACAGAATCGGAATAGAATGATAATACCCACCAACCATAGCCAATTTCACCCATTAGTAATCGTCATAAATCATGAATGGTTCTGCTGAATTTTTCCGGGAAAATTACAAGACAAGCCAACCTACCAGTGCAGTGTGTGGGCCAGAGGAAAGTTTTCGAATTTTTCCTCGAGTTCATCCATTTCTAGACGGTGCCGAGATGGTCGAACCCACTTCGATTTGCATGCTGCATCAGGTGAAAATATGCAGCAAGAATTGCATAATTGTTAGCACGCCTACGAAAAGCGGGGGCTCACTTCGATATGGGTCGAAAATTGATCGCTTACCGGGGTTTCTTCGCTTTTTTGTCGCCAAAATTCGATTTGGTTACAACGTACTTATGGACGATTTTCCTGAATTTTTGCATAAGTTTCTTTCTGAAATCATTTGGTTGTTCACTAAGCTGGTTTCCGCCAAGAAACATCTTGTCATACTAATTTTTCATTTTTTTGCGGTTCTGAACTGTTTCTTGCGTTGGTTGACTGTGTGGAAGTTTTTGTTTCCTATTTTCAGTAGGGCTTTATTTTGCTCCCATTTTCTGCTTTGTGGAAATATTTCTATTCTTCTCTTTTCGCTTGGTTTACTTGTGGGTCAGAATTCGAAGTTCCTCCAATGACTTTCGACTCTTGTATTCCAAGTTTTGTATTCTTCTTGAGTTATAAAGTTCTGGTCATCTGCAAAAATCATTATCTTCTTATGGCACTTCTAGTTCTGATCGTTTTTTCCTCCGGGTTTTAAGGCGGTCTGCTTGTAGGTACCAATACTTGAAAAGGGGATGGTGAGAGGCTGTTGAAGCCTTTTTGCATTGAAAAAGACTTTGAAAATGGACTTCCAATTTTCATTGATGCCGAAAGATTATAAAGCTCTGAAACCTGCATGTTCTTCTATATCCAAAAGTTCATATTATTTTCCTCTCCTCCTTCCAATAAGATTTTTTTTGAATTTATCAATTGTTTCGGAAACCACTACTCATTTCTAACAGATCTACAGTTTCAAAATATATATTTTTGCCAATTTTATAGTGTGATGTTTTTCAGATCAATAACAGAGCTGATGTTATAACGGGTTTTAAATAATGAACTTTATATGGAGTTTTCTGAACGATTTTTCCAAATTCCCTCTTTTAACGTTTGCTAACGAACCAAAGCTAACACATTATTCAGACAACTGAAAAATGCTCATATTATACTTAAAACGACTTCCCAAATAGCCCTAATTAATAAAAAAATGCGATCAGCAAAATGCCCGAAGATATTGTTAAAGTTGGCAAAAAAAATCGAAGAAACGAATTAAAAGCCCATTAAACTGTGGACATTGAGGATGCGAAAACAAGGCAAATTTATCCACTTTCTCGATAAAATCCTGTTGCAATCTCGCAACATAAAAGTTAATTATCCAGCTACCATTCCGCCTGTTTATTTACCCTTCACCCGAGTATTTTCGCTCTTATGGTTGTTCGGACAGAAACTTAAATACCGAAAATTATGAATCCTTGGCACGCCCATTCTGCAGTGTTTATCTTCGTGTCCCGAGACAATAATTTGTCCGCGAAAAAGAATTGAGCCGCCATAAAAATAAAGCACGCTTAAGTCGATTAATAAAATCGTTCGCAATCAGCATAAAAAAGAGTTATAAACCACTACAATTTGTTGATTCGGTTCGAGTAACTAAACCTTTAATTGTCCGGAATGCAGTTGCAATAATAGTAAATATGATTCATGGGACAGTTCGTACTGGTTGTTTTGTCCAAAGCCATTTAAATGCGCCTCAGTTGGGTCGAAAGTACGCGGTGGATGATTATGATTGATGCACTTACATGATGGTCGTAAAGAAGTAAATGCGCAACTGGCAGGCAAGAAAAATAGTCTCTTCTAGTACCTTTATGGTGCATTATTTGAATATATGAGTTTTTTCGAACATCAAGAAAATCAAGAACAAGATGTTGATTGTCTGTCTTCCATTCATTATGTAAAGTTGCAGTCTAGTAGGGTCAAATGCGCAACACACAAGTCAAGACTAGCAAGGTTCTAAGATAATTTGCGATATTGTCCAGCCATAAGTCAGACATTCCTGGTGTGTTATGACAGGGTTTGGAAAGCGTTGTTTCTCTCACGAGTCCATTTCTCGCATAAATTTGCGGCAGAGCCGCTTTATCAATTAGAACAGTGCGACTTCGGACTACAATAGTGTGTTTTATGGAAAATTAATAACGGCGATTAGGCGCACTTCAGGCGGGTTTCGAACTAGAAACACGACTTAAATTCGTGAACAAGAGGATCAGTTGTTGGGGCAAAGAGCACAGTAATGATGGAAATGACGGTAATTTCGACCAGGTTTTATGTCTCTAACGTGAGGCTATTTCCGATTTTCATGATGGTTGGTGTTCGACGTTTAGGCTACTTTTCGCTTAGTATCGGGTTTGGGTAGGCTTTATAGTGTTTTTCGTATTTTGGTTGTTGAGATTGGTGTTTTTTTTCGATGGTTTCTTCCATGTTTTGTAGTATCTGTTTTTTTTCATTCATCATTTCCATGCCCTGTGCTATTTCATAAAGATTTCTTGTATTTTCATCGCAAAACTGTTCAACTCTGGATCGTCAGCAGAGTTTTTCCTTTAGCGGTTATTTTGGTATTGAAATTCTTGGTACCGCTCAGTTTTCCTCTTTGATCTTTTGCCTGTTTTCCCATATTTGATGTACTTTTAGGAAATTCATAAGATTCATTCAATTTTTGTCGGTTTTACGATTGTTTCAAGCGCGCAAATTGTCTCATGCTTTATTCCGCTTGCACAAAAATATGCAAGTCTTGTTCGACTGTTTGATATAATTTTTCATTTCCCTTAAAGCGGCATTCCTTGCCAGCACAGAAATTTCATGAGAACAAACTGAAAAACTCGCTTCTTAGATGCCCTGCATTGGATATCAATTTATTCGCTTTAAGTATACAATAACATATATTTTTAATAAAAAATCCATAATTTTTGAATGGTTTAAAAAAAAAGTTGACAAAATTTGCAGCTTGTTATCGTTTGACAAATGTTGTCCATGCTTCATCCGATATACCAGCCTTAACAAATAGGATGGTCGAACCCATAGTTAAGATGGGTGCAGTTATTTTGCAACAGATACCCGACCTGGGTATGATGTTACTGCAGGTGTTTAATCTGCACCAATCTGATAACCTTTGATCCCAAATAACGCCAGAGATTTCATACATGGAAGATAAATAGAACATTAACATGTTGTTTTATGCATTTTTTTTTCGCCGTGTACTCAAATTAGTATCTTTCCCTGTGGTCTGTTAAAGAAAAGTTGGTAAAAGTTTGAAGCAGTTTGACAAAATTCACGAAAGCAAACGTTTGATAATATACCTACATAAAAAAGAGACTGAGAGCAAATGTTGGCGATTAAGCAGAACCTTAAAGAATCGTCAGCCCATTTTTCCATTAGAAATGATTAAACTACTCAGTCAATGCAATGTTGTTGGTTTTTTTTGAAAACATGGCCACTTTCACCGTCCATATCTGCACTACCGAAACCGCTATCAATTCCCATTGTTGCACCACTGCTGGTACACCGAAACAACATTAGAAAACCATTTTAATAACGATCGTTTGCAAGTGTGGTAACATCTCTGTTTGCGTGGGCCCTCGAAAGTCTTCGTGTTGCAAATTTTGTACCGTTTCTATGCCGGATTTGCATCGATTTGCATATTTACAATACCGGTTCGGCTCGATGCCCAAAACAACAAAAAAAAATGGAAACAAAAACCTCAACCACATAAACCGTAATTTACTGGCTCTTCTTCAATGAATTATGATTATGCAAATGGCGTTTGGTAATTAGTTACTATCTGACGTTGTGTAAGGCCGA
The DNA here is from genome assembly GCF_020466585.1 of Dendroctonus ponderosae. Taxonomy (NCBI): domain Eukaryota; kingdom Metazoa; phylum Arthropoda; class Insecta; order Coleoptera; family Curculionidae; genus Dendroctonus; species Dendroctonus ponderosae. The sequence goes on from NW_026018508.1 coordinate 17,220,753, forward strand.
AAGAAGTTTGCAGCTTGTTGCAGCTGTCGGTCGAACGCTATTTTATTTTATTGTTGCTGTTATGTTGTCGACATATTTAGATAAGTCAATCAATATATGAAGGATATTGAAGCCAGCCAAGTGTGTGTTTTTTCGCAGGCTCTTAGCAACAATCATTGGCTTTAAAGTGTTTTTTCTGGCTGAACAATTGCTCAATTTTTTTATTGTTGGACACACCTAGAAGGTGATGACATGGAAGTCGTTATCTGTTGTAGAGAGTGATTGAAATTGATGCGCAAAGATATGGCACAAAATCAAATAGATGATATTTGAAAGAAAAATGTCCAAAAAATCTGTATCAAGAGCACAACTCTGTGAATAAATAAAAACAGAAAAGTAGAAGATTGAAAGACAGCAGCAACAGCAAAGCAGACATTGAACAGCATTGAATTGACGCAACATGTAATTAAGTTAAATCTGCAATGGGGAGGAGAGTTCACAATAAATTGACTAATCAGAGAACGAAAATGGAAAGAAGAAATCGATGATTAAAAGAATGATTTAATGTAATAATGCTAAGAAAGAGCAATAGAAAAGCTGTGAGAGATGAAACTGGGATTAGAAGGGTGGATTTCCAAACAACAATGTGAAAAAATAAAGATGCGTGAAAAAGCAAAGATAGAAAAAATGACAAGAATTAGGAAAAACATGAGTGCAAATCGCACTGGAATGAATATGAAGGAAATTTCTCAAAAATAGAGATTTGATATTCTGGGATTTTTAGACGAAAAAGAAACAAAGCGAACAGTAATAATCCAAGGCCGGTAAAAGGTAAACCAGAGAATCGTTTAAAGAGTTTGAAGCTCAAAAAAATCACTGAACCCGATCAAATCTTCCTGGAAATGATGAAAGTATTCTATGAGAATGCCGCATAACTTTCTGATCTTTTTAAGGCACTGTAACATTTTGTGGCTCAAAAGAAGATGATCTGACTTAACTTTTATTGGGAAAAAATAATGATCAGACTTCTCTAAAAAAATGTGTTTTAACTCAAACTAAATAGATGGAAATTTTATTCTTAGGTAAAATTCAAATTTTGATAAAGCAATCGAGTTGTGCCACCGCTTTGGGCAAGCAGTGGATTCTTGAGGGTCTTGGTACAAAAATTACCAGAACTTTTTATTTGTTAGCTAGAATCAAGTGATTTTTTTAGGATAATCATCTAATAACTTTTGAACATTTTTCGGTTCTTTGTAAAATCTTGCAGAATTCATAGCTTATGCGCAACAGTACATCAACGCAAGAAAGGCAATTGATTCCAGCCACCGAATAAAAATGTTTGATTGTTTTTCTACCAAGACCCTCTCTTTCCTCATCTGAAGAATTTCTCACTAACCTGAAGCGGATGAACGCGATTGCCTATGCACACGAACATCCGCAAAAAGCCCTATAAAATCAAAGAATCATCAAGTATCGAAGAAAAACTACAACCTTGGTTGCCATCTACTTCTACAAAATAAATCGATGTCCGGATCCAGATCGCTAAAATTTCTTAAAACTCAGATGCTTTCTCAAAAATACTCAATGCCATTTATTGGCTTCAGTTTAGAAGAACAGACGCAAGTCCAGTTATAATCTCGATCTGGATCACTTACATCCTTAAGGGTGCTGGAGAGCAAAAAAACGAGAATAGTCGGACGGATCCTGGCTGCTGAAAATCCGTTGCACGAATATTTGAAAAAATCACTTTGTTAGTGTGTGAAATTTGAAAAAATTGCGCGAAATTTAAATTAGGACGTCAGGAGCACTGGCAGCCTCTTAAGACACTATCCGCTAGTCCACAACAAAGTAATAAAAAATATATTCACCTACCTTGATGCACTTTAGTCTGGATTCTGTGGTATTCTTAAATTTGGAAACAGCAAAAATTCAAAAACACTAATAATTGACATCTTTGCTCTGAAGATAATTGAAGATGTGTTCGCAGCAGAACACCCCTAACTACTGAACAAGATTCTGCTGTGCAAAATCTGACCATTTAAAGTTGAAAACGGAACAGAAAAAGTTAAAAATTGCAAATCTGAACGGTCCCTTCTTAGAGTTCATAAAAAGTTCAATTTAGGGTGTTCACAGCAGAAAAAGACGAATAATTGAAGGTGTCTTTGCAGCAGAACACCTCTATTTAACTTAATAAAGCAGCCTCAAATATGAGTCGTACACAAAAATAAAATCACAGCGGGTTTAATTAAAATCATTGTTTTGAAATTTCGAGAAACGTTTTGAAGGACTTTGACCATCATTCGCAGAGGAGCTAGAAATTTTACTTAATAAAAGTTCCACCAGACCGTCTTCTTTTTATCCAAAGAATGATGAGTTGGTAACCGAAGAAATAATCTACGACTTGAAATAAATAAGACTGTGCTTGACTTCAGAGAAGGTCCGAGTACAAAAGAAAACGACCAATACGCACAGAGAGGAGGCGACTTTATCGGAAGAAGCTACATACAAACAATAAATTAATTTTAAAATAAAGGGAGTGATTATCAGTAAGAGCCAAGTGTCGAACCTCCGAGAGGATAATGATCTGCAAAAGAATAGGTTTTTCATCGACATTAGCAGTTGACGTCAAATAATCTCCCTGAATCTGCAGTTCCTCCATGAGGATAGCACTCATTTTGAATCATTCTGCATACGACGATAACTTATTTCTCTGTAAGTAGAACTCTTGTACCAGTAGCAAAGAGTCAATTTATACCTACTTATATTTTCGGACATACTGCAAAATTGTTTCAGAAAGAGGCTTAGAGCCATTAAAAGGAAACGTTTCAACGTGGTTTTTTTACAACATTTTGAAACCAAAATAGCGAATTTGACCTAAATTTATGAATTTAGCTTCTCATTACTTGGCAAGAATCGGAAAAAGGTTTTCTGCGGTCAATTGCAGATTTCTGCCAGAGGCGTTAACACACACAGTCTCTAAAAAATGTAAATTTCAATCATTTAACGCGCCACTGCTAGACTCGAAACTAGAGCTGTACATTTCCTTGGTTATTCCTTCCATCTTCCGCATTTCGTTCCTCTTTGGCATCTTCATCTTGCTTAAATTATAAACAATATATTTTGTTGTCTTGGCAAAGACAAAACCAAGTCAAAATACGACTAATTTCCAAATAAACTTTCACAATAGTCAGTACACCGATGAAACCTTGCATATTTCATTAGGAAAATACGAATTTCTGATTACATCCAAACATCAATGAAGATTCAATGGGATTTGAGATTCTTCGGAATAGATACTGACTTATAAGGATTCTGGGAAAGACATGCAAGCTCACGATAACATCTATTTAAACTTCTGATCGATCTTGTTGATTTGCAGCTACATGTGGGGGTTAAATGCCCAACTACATGGCCTCGGAACCTAATAGAGATATTCCGCAAGAGGATGGGTACTTGTCGATGGTATCGCGCCCGTAGATTTACTAACCTACATGGTGGAAGATCGTAAACGGTTCCGTTCTTTTTCCCCGTTTTCGTATTTGAGCAAATCATGGATGGCGAATCAGGGCACTTAGACGGTGTGTTTTGCCTGGCCCCGCCACACGATATAATTATGTGGAATTATTGTTGCACGTGAAACGATCAAAGCGTTACGTTCGAAATTTATGGGAAACATGTGGGGTCTTATGCAAGCTGAAATCATATTTTCACGAATATGTGATTAGCCCAGACAAGAATCTGATACACGCTTGCATAGTTTTTCCATGACAATTGATTGGGTTCTTTTCCGTTGCTCAATTATTTATTATTGAGTAACCGCAAACATGCACCCTATTTCCGATAGACAATATGCGGTTTTCATCGATGATAGGACAACAGGTTCTCCCCATATCATTTTCCCGTCAATCACTCAAGTTTAATGACTTTATGGTGGCGCTCATTGCCCACTATCCCATAATACTCCATTCATTTGTGGTTTCAAACAGATGTTTAACAATGTTCGAATTTTTTCAGCTTTAAAGCAAACGGTTAAATGAAGAGTTTCAAGTTTAAAGTAAAAGTGTCGATGGTTGTGGGGAAATCGACTCCATCTCGGATGGTTCATGGCTGTTTCTCAAACCATCAACCGAAGATTGTTGCAATTATTTGAATTCGTTACGAAATTTGCGAGTAAATGCCTAATAATTGGTAGAAAGAACCACCCGGATTAACGGCTGCCTAATTATATTTTGAAAATATACTTTAAAAATTAGTGCCCGTTTAAGCGTCTTTTTTACTTTGAAAATTCCTTGTTAGTTAATTTCGTTTTTAAGTTTCCTAATTAGGGTTTAATGGAACTTTTCCTGTAGGGTTTATTTGAGGTCTTCCGCAACGGGCTTAAGCACTGAATAATTTTTGACCTTCCAGTACTTATGATCTTCTATGCAGTCTTCTTTTCCTTTAAATCATTGTTGAAATTATTTAACATATGTTTTGCATTTTTCTTTATCTTAAGGTCTTTTGAGTTATAACCTTTCCATTAAAACAAGGTTTCTTTTAGACATTATTTAATTGGGCAAATCCATCTGAAACACCCATAAATAAAAGAATAGTTTGCCTGTTTTAAGTATCAAGCCCACCTAAGAAATTCGGTGAACGATTAATAAATCTTTCCATTTAATTACATACTTAAATCGTTTGTAGATTAATAAATCGTGTAAAAACTGTTTCAACTGCAAGGTTCCAAAATCGGGCAGAATTTTGACGATTTATGAACAGGCGAATGTTCGGGCTTTTGTAAATGGCTTGAGGATAACCAGTGTTGAACGTCTTCGATTGCTAATTAATCCCCTTTAATTACAGGGGTAATTTTTTTAAATCAAAGTATATGGTAAATTACCGTGCAATCATCGTGGGTGATTTACGGGGTTTAGCTCGCAGCTCTTATTAATGAATAAATAATGCTTGGTTCTGTTAATTAGATACTGTAATAGGTGGCGATTAAAAATCAATCTTAATATTTTACCGGTTTTTTTTGCATCAAGAGATGTTAATTAAACTCTAAAGCGCTCAGTCCCGTTTTTTGCGTTCTCAAATGAAATCATTAATCTGGACTCTTCTATTTTTCAATGACCATCAGGGATTTGAGCAGAATGATTTTCTCTAAAAGATCAGAAAACACAGACCCAATCAAAGTTGATGATTATGAAATTCCTTGTCGCTTCGTGCCACAGTAAGCCACTTTTAATGGAACAAGGAAATCCACTTATTGATTTCATTCATTACTCAGTTGGACTGTGGTTTTACGTATAGGTTTAAGAGGATTTACGGTTTCTGCATAACGGCCGACATGGGCTTAAAGGCGTTACGTCATCGGGAATTGCTACAGTTTCGGATTAAGTTAACTACACACCTTTTTGAACATTTTCAGTGTGAAATTTTGACATTTTGTTCGGTTCAAGCTGCAAAGAAATCGTGAATTTCTAAGGTAAATTCATACTTGTTTTATTCACACGTCACAGAGTTTGTTTGGGTTTGTTTTCAGTCGAGTTCGTTTGTGCGTGTTTGGGTTTGCTTGAGTTTGTTTGAATGTTTTAAGGCTTTTTGATCGCATTTTGGTTTCTTTCAGTTCGTTTGGGTTTGTTGGAGCACAGAAGGCAAATAAGGATTGTGCTGGTAAATGGTAAATTGGGGTTTCTTTGGGCTTGTTAGTAGGGCATTTCTGTTCATTGGAGTTTGATTGTCCGTATTTGGGCTCTTCCTACTCATTTGGACTACTTTGAGTTCGTTTGGGTGAGTTTGAGTGCTTCTGCGTTTGCTTAGGATTATTTCGATTCGTTTGTATGCCTTCAGAGCAGTGTCGTACCCATAGGGCTCGGCACAACAAACGGATCCAACGAGTCCAAAGAATGTTGCGCGGATCCTTTCGAGTACTGCACTGGTCGGTAGGCAGTAAAATCTTGGTTTCTTTGGCTTCTAATGTGTGAGTGTTTGGCTTTGTTTGATACAACCTAGATTTGCCTGGGTTAGTTAAGATTTGTTTCTATGTTTTTGCCTCCTGTAAATTAAATGCCTATTCAGAAACGCTTTTGCAAATCTCAGGTTGTGCTGACCCTTTGTGATCAGGAGGAACAACTTAGACTTAAATGTGTTAAGATTTATTTTCATCGTTTTGCTCTTGCCAGGGTGAAAACTTCATTAGATAAGTGGTTAACTGCTCTTCCCCCCTGTATATCTAACACGAAATTTAAATGAAAATCGCCTACATTCTTCTTGTAATTTGAATGTAATGTAATCACCCGTACAGAAAATTACTTAATATAATTTTTAACTCTGGACTGGTGAGTCCGATGGTCGATTAAGCGAGAAATCCGCTCGCGCTAGACCAGCTTAATGAAGCTTTTAGTTTCAATTAAATGCTGCTAAGTAAAACAACATTTATTGCCAATATCGCGACTAAAACAGAAAAAATCGGCGTACAAGAATTAACTAATTTGCAATGATATACATAAATTACCTGACCCAATTCGAGCCAGTGGATAAATTAATTGAAGCATGGGCAAGTGTATGATTTAGGTGGAACGCACACCGGCCAGTAAAATATTGGTAAATTACGTGACAGAAACAAATCCGTTTATTTCTGCAATTTAGCGTAAGCATAATTCCATTAGAATTTTATCATGTCCCGACTGGAACGCATAATAAACGCAATTATTCCTTGTAATGGTTCAAGCAACTAGTTGGGTGAATTTTCAAATGTTGTGGAAAAAAACCTGAGACCAAACACCCTTTATTAGTGTGAGCATACTGAATATGTGCTCACAATGAACAAATTGAACGTTACCTTTCTAATCATTACGCACCCAAAAGGAAAAAAACAGCCGCCGATATATCAATGAATAGATGCTACTAATGGTATGCAATTTGTCGAAACCGAGGACCTGATTATGTGGTAGCTGTAGATCCTTTATCCCTGATTTTATATTGTGTCATAATGTTAGAAAGTATCATAAATCAGAGCTCGTTATTCAACGCCGTCGAATTGTTGGTGAGAGTTAATTGCAGTCATTATCACTTAATGAATTTAATAGACGCGAATTTAGATGTACTTAGAGAACATCGGGTTTTATCGGTTTCGGTACTACTTAACGCCAAGCTTTAAATGCTGATAAAATCCGCCTGTAACGCAAATATAAATTAACCGTGATTATTTAACCCGGTAAAATGAATACTGTTATTATTTTTGCATTGTTTGGACTTTCAGACGATAATCCTTATTTACCGCATAGCGAAGCATTATGCAAAATTGCCATACCTTTTTTCCTGTATGGACGTTCAATAAATTGATCAAAATTATTGCTTTGGCGGTTCACACAAAACAAACACGTTAACTATTGGTTACTTATCTGGCAGGCATCCTTCTCTCCGTTTGTTCGAGATATGCCAAATAAAATTACATCTAATTATGATTTTTATGCACGTTTGTGAGCGCTTGCAGTGCGATGCGATCTGAAGCACAAACAGCCCAGAGAGAAGCGTTTGACTGCAAAAAAAAAACAATCATAACTTCTCAGATACACGGGTGTGTCGACGCAAATTTTCGATACAAGTTAATTATCATTATCGAAAAGATCTGATGCCTGTTGGGTTCGGGGGCAGGGCTCGGGAGGCATTAATATTAATTAATTCCAACTGCTATCTACTCAGATGCCTTAAATGGTCGTGGTTAGTGGCTCGATTGAACGTGGTGTGAATTATTAGTTTTGAGTTTCCACTCATATTTTTCAACTAGCTAATTTATCATTTATTAACAGCATTTGTAATGGTTGGGCATGCACTTTCCGTGAGCAGGGTACTGGGATTTCCATTAAATAAAATGAATTAGAGCAAAGTACGAGGAAGAATCTACTGTTAAAATCAAATCGGTCGTTCATTTTCGATTAAATGAAGGTGTCCACATAATGTTGTTGATTTCTCTTTCAAAACATTGCCAAATAAGGAAACTGTTGCATTAGAAAAGTGGCTTTAGTTCTGGAAAATTGAAAAATCATGACTAGAATGCTGCAAACAAGCCCACACGATCAATCCGTCTTAAACGTTCCGAAAACGTCGCGAAATGCTCAATATTAATTAAAATTGCCTCAATCATAACTAACTTTAACAGCAAGAATTATGGCAAACATGGCAAACAACAAAGTCGATTAACTTGGCTGGCTTGCAACAAAGGCGCTAATTTTCCCGGATTGATTAACTCATAATTGCGAAGTTATAGTTGAGGGCACGTGTCGTTTCCATTAACGTTTACTCGACGTATCGCAAAGTACCGAAGAACCTGATGAACACACGTGAGTTGCGAAATAACGCCCGCAGAGAACCAGATAATCACTATGCTTATTTTCTTGGGCAATTTCTTCCTTACTACACAAATAAGAACACACAATCGCCTATTTTGTGCATTTTTCGCCATTAAATCGCGATGCAGTCGTGACTTCGGTGTAAATTAAGAAAGCAACATACATTGGTAAACAGAGAGTACTGATTCTAGCCGGTTCTACATAGAGATACCCGTGTGAACTCTGAACCGACATGAACCCATAGGAAATTAATGGTTCGTGATACTTACCATGGGTTTTKCCCGGAAAACCGATGGTCTAACCATCCGAGAACCGGATACCGCTCAGGYTAATTTCTATTTTAAGATCCTCCAAAAGAAAAATTGCTGATTTTCCAAAAAGCTGACTTTGAAGCTATTAATGCAAATTCTTTAGGACACTCTATRCGCAYGGTTTAATCGAGTCATTGAGATCACTTGGCTTAATSAAATCTGAAGTGAATAATCGACGGTGAGGAAAGGAAATGAAAAATGCATTTTGCAGCTTAAAGGTTTAGACTGCGTTGATTGGATTTTGTTCAATTTTTCCGAAAACTTCACTGTTTTAATGCGAATTTTCCCCGATTAAAGTCCCAGGTTGATGCAGTTAGCCATTGATGGAGAGAGGTCGAGATGGTTAGTTAGATGGCCGTCCCGATTTCCGGAGCTGGCCCATCTAGAAACTTAAAACTATCATTAAAACGAAAATTAATTACACGCTGATGGAGGTTTTACCAAACAGTTACAATAATGTAGACAAAAATTCATACAATTTGGGTTAAACCTACAAATTTTCCAACTTTAAGCGCCATAAATAATTTCATACGGACACTTAAATAAAATAAGCAGTCGAAAATAAACACCATGCAATTCAAACGGCTTTAGGGAACATGTTTTTCCCTTCCTTTGTGGTTTTGTTACAATTGAAAATTTATTGCTGGTAAATTTCCCTAAAGTGCCATTGATTTTCCCCACGATTTCACTGCATAATCATGAATCAATGACCAATTAGCGCGTCTAAAAATACCAAGCAAAATGTATCTTTTCCACATTTCATCCTTATAAATATTCAAATCGATCGCATAGACCAACCGCAAATCTGTAGGTGTTAAATCGGAAGATCCTGCCGGGTAATTAGAAAAATCAACTTGATTGCGTCGGTTTCAATGCTGGGGAATCATTTTGAGAAAAAGCAATTCATTTCCGTTGACTTTAGAGGCGGTAACTAATTTTTCTGATAAATTTGGGTTTTTCTGCACCATGAAGGTGCAGAGGTGCACTTGACTAGCATCCAAGAGACGGAAAACGCAACAAATTGATCTTGTTCGTGTAGGCTGAACGAACGCAAACACATTTTACATTGTATTTGCCCCCTTTTGAAAGATATGCACCATAATGGCCCGCCCACATCGTCAATATGTAACAATTTAAGTTATACAGGGGCGGAACAAACAACTGAAAGTTTCAACATTAACAGTAGGTAAACCCCTAGAGGAAGAACGTAGTTGAAGTCTCTGGAAAGAACAGGAACAGTTTGTTAGATCATTGGACTATTTGAGCAACTCCTAGTTCCATTTCAGCTAGTACTAGAGGTTTTTAATACTTTCCTAGACAATTTGATCAGTTTCCATCCTGTATAAAGACTGATCTAATTTTTCCATTATTCCACACACCCACTCATCGCTTTGTCGACCGATTGTATATCTAATAGAGATATTCAATAAACCTACAGCGCGTTTGCTAATCGATTGTAACGAGTTATTACCCGTTCGATGTTTATTTACATACCGGGCATTATTTTAACGGGTTTTATGAATGGGACCTGATTGTTGCAATGGTGGCTCGCCCGAAAATGCGAGTTTCCATACCCCCATGGCGTCGCGTTAGAATAAATCATGATGCCACCATTGTTTACCTGAGTGTTACCGCCCACCAACCCAAAAGGCACTGAAGCGTCCAACCATAACTAATTTTATTTGTAAAGGTGCCAGTCTTGTAATTCTCAACAATTGCGGTACGAAACCGTACTTGGAAAAGATGCGGAAAAAAACACCGAGTTACATCGACGTGAGAGAGGTTTTGATCAAAACCGATACTTTGCCCGGATGGGTCTTTAAGAGTACCAGGCTGGTAGTTGGAGCGTGGTTGCGGATGGAAAAACATCGGTGGAGGTTGGAGGTCTGATGAATGCAAATCTAGGCAAATTAGTGTGGCAAAAAAGCTCTTAGTTGGGCAGTGCTTCGAGGAACTAGACATGAATAATTGAACCACAGGGTACCACACTGATAAAACTGAGTGAGCCAATAGTATGGACGGAAAACGGATAGCTAATTACATTGAATTTGCATAATGTTTCTCGTCAGATGGGTGGATTGTCACTCTTAACCCGAGTAGAAAGTTGTGAAGACTTAGTGTTTACACCGAACGATAATATCCTCATAATTATTATCAAATCTAAAATTAATTATGGTCGGTTCTTTCCAGCACGTCAAACATGGATGTTGCCGATGGAATTTGTAAACGTTTTAGCTGCACGAGTGGCGACCTAATGGTGGTGTTGTCTAGGACGTGAACAGCAATTAAAAACTCCGATAAAGCAACATTTTCATGCAAGTCTCAATGTTGATGCATAAATGGTCAAAGAGCGGTTTGGAGAAAACCCAAGGGCCCAAAACAAAAAAATAGGCATTCAAATTTAACAAGTTTCGCATTGTGCAATTCTCCAATAAAAGTTCCCCTAACACTCCCTTCAATCAATCGGGACACACCCTGTAAAAATCAGAGCCATGCAAAGCGGGCCTGAACGAACAAACCCAACTTGGACTGCACCACACCCCTGAGCCATGGTTAATGACGTCACTGATGCGGTAGTAGTTGTGACGTCACTTGTGGCAGGAATGTGGGGCATTGGGCGAGGGCCGTCGAGTGGGCCCACAAGGGTCACGGCACGGACATATTCGTCCAGAATCGGACTCTAGCACGGAAAATTTGCACTGGATTGGACGAGCTCTGGTGGACGATTATCCCATGGCCCCCTTATACCCCCGACTTAACGCCTTTTGATTATCTGGAGTTGCTTTAAGAATATTGTGTGTCAAAGTCTAGTTAAAATGTTAATGATTTACGCCTTAGAATAGCGGATGCAGTTAGCGACATTAATATGAATCATAACCAATATATTCTGAAAAATGTACAGAGCTAAGTGGAGGTCATATAAAAAATCACTGATTTTGCTCTTATTGTTTTAATTTATATTTTTCCAGTCCATATTTATATATGGTTATTTTCTCTATGATTTTTGTTTGTTTGTCGTATTTCAAGTCGACCTTGAGTCAAATTTGTTTTAAAACACAATATAAAGAAAACGGGTAAAAGAAGGCAACTTTCAGGCTGACCACCCCTGTATTTGGAACAATCGTCGGTTTTTGGGTTTTTATATCGTCGTCTATAGAAATTTGGTCCCAACGTTTTGCTACCACGCTTAGCTGACATCTTGAGACATATATTCACCGCGTAAGCGAAAATTGTTCGAATTATTTTACCATATAAACTGCTCAACAAAATCAACGTTACGCTGACAAATTTGGAACAATTTTGGAACTGGATGATTTCTGATTGCTCCGAGCGATTTTATGTCTGTGTGAAGCGTTATTTAGTGCAATCCCTTTTCCGTTAGATCGTGTTTTTGCGAAAAAAATGGTGCGTTAGTTAAAGTTTCTACAGGGTGGCAAATAAAACAATGCAAAATTGGTGAAAGTTTCACGTGATTTCAGTTGGACAAAAAAAACGTTTTTTTTCGTATTTCAACACCACAAGCATTAAGAGATTAAGGTTTATTTACAGAGTGGTCTCAAAAAATCAACGTTTTAATGTCGCAGTGACTAGTTTTTCTTCATGTTGAAGCTTTTCAGGCAATTTCCGAAAAAAAGCAATGTACCAATATACCGGGTGGCATGAACGAACAAAATGTTTGAAAGTAAACTTCCCTTGAAAATCTTGCAGAATCACTTATTTCGGGAGCACATCTAATTTAAGTACTGTTTATGCATCTCTGTATATTGAATTTTTGTCCTGAATTGTCTATGAAGTTTTAGCTTGAACGTGAGCTGAACATCCTGAGAATCGGATCAAGAGCACAGAAGTTATCGCTGCAAAACCAAAAAGGTGTTTTTTAAACACCCTGTAAATAGAAGATGACCTAAAAATTCTAAAAACGTTTTTTTTCTCCAACAGGAGCATGCCGAGTTTTGATGTTTTTGATTTTCAATCTTTCCGAGCCGAAATGTTGAGTTTTTTTATTTTCACAATTTTTTCAAGTAAATAATCTAGAGGAGGCGTCAACTTATGAGAAAACACCCTGATCAAGAAATGAAGATTTGGAGGCAACATTGTTGCCTAGGACTGTTTTTCCAGTTTGATTTTTCGATTTCAGTACTTTCATTAATCACCCTTTCCCATGTTCTGCTCAGCCAAGAACCATAGTTTTCATTGCATAAATCTTCATTTTCTTCCCGCTCAACTCCAAATCTACCAACTGGCAAGTTGTTTTGGAACTGGGGGAGTTCGGCTCTGTACGGGCAATAACTCTGGAGAATATCCCATCAGCGCCCATCTCTAATTTGCATTTATCGTTACGTAACCGGTGGACAGGTTTAGGGAGTTCTTCCGCCTTTTGTGCTTTATTATAGTGGGCGATTGCCATTTAGCGATAAGGGATGATTATATTAATTAATAAACGAGTGGGTTAAAATTGCAGTTGATAAAGTGCATGAGGTTTGAAGGGAAGCGGATAATGGACAGTTTGCTGAAAATGATCCACTTTAACTGTGTGGAGTTTAAGAACAAGTTGATTTGTGTTATGAGTTTCGGATCTGGAGGGTTTAAAGTATGTACAGTTTTCATTAGCTCGCTGCATGCGAGAGGGATAAAGGACAAATAATTTGAAGCATTTCAATTGCTGGATTGATGGCCCTTTTCTTAAGGATCACGGTGCTCAAGGGGTTAAATCTCGATGCCTAAACTCATCATCAGGAGCGCGTATTCCAACGAACCTAAAGGAATATTACCGGATAGGAAAACATTTGCAATCCTGCTAAAAACTGCCCCTTAAAGGCCGGGTCACATCTATCCGATCCGACTCAGATCATACAATCGGACGAAGATCTGAAAGCAAAATGGTACTGGACTTTCAACGCCGTAGTTCACATCTTTCCGCTACCTGCCCGATCCGTCTCCGTTTTTGTATCCGATCATGTTCCGATTT
>NW_026018508.1:17234394-17277502 GCF_020466585.1 Dendroctonus ponderosae
CTACAGTAAGCTGTAGATACTTAAATATTTTGATTAGGCTTACATAATTTTACTGGTGGAAAACAAACTCAATTATTAATAATGGACATGATTCGTCGCAAGTATTAATTTATATTACTGTTTACACAGCAACTGTATGTAAGGACTCTGGCAAGGAATACTGGAAAAATAACTACTAAAGTGTACATTATAAACTGTTCATGGAAATTTATTTACTACTTCAGGTTTTAATGTTTTAATTCAACCCCTCATTTTGTAGACATTTGTATTCTCTACAAATCATCTCATTGGGCATTCCGATTGCTCTATTATTATATAATATTATAAACAAAAAGACAAAAATTGTATCGCATTGAATTTTTGGCAATAAATTGTTAACAACTAACATATGGACCGGAAATACGAGTGGAAAACAAATCCCTATTAATCTGATTATTATCTTTTATATAATCGCACAATTAGTTTGCTACTAGTCTTTTTGTCACGTCAAAGCATTTTTAAATATCATGTTAGTTTGGCTTAATTCGGCAAGCTATAGTTTCCTAAAAGAGCCTAAAAACATAAAACAAAAGTCTTATATCCAGTTCGGCGATCAGTTTTCGATATTCAAAGTGAACCATCCGAGTGTCTATATGAAAAACGGTAAAGGCAATTAATACATTTGGACTTAGTCTTAGGAATAGTTTGATAATCTGTGATTTGCACTCGTCCAAAAATCGCAACGGAAACTGAAACGTGTATGACATGTGTGGCTTCCCCTTTCCGATTATTTGGTCATCGACGGAAGGTTCTCTGATCGGAGTCGGATCGGAGTCGGATCGGATAGATGTGACTCGGCCTTAAGGCAACGTCCGAATGATCCTCATACATTGTCTGTTCTAAATAGTTCCTCTTCGCTTGACCCAGATTTACGTTTCGAAGCGTTCCATATATGAGAACATTTGCTGGTTTAAGTTTAAGTTTGAAGTTTCGGTTTGCAGAAATTGGAAAATCGAAAATCTGGCAAACTGTAAACGGACTGGAAGATTCATCGTGCAGTCACCCCGTGCCATCGATTCTGGATTGGTGTGAGCGTGGAGCAGAGCGTCCAGCAGACCTGCTGGAGCGTCGCTGCACTATGACATCACTGCGACGATGACGTCACTCTTCGCCGCGACGCGACACGACGCTTTACCCGTTTATAATGAACGGAAAGTTGTGGCAGGGGAACAAAGTGCCGGTAGATCGAACAGCGATCGGTCGAAGTAACTCGTCACTGCCGAGCGCAACAAAATCGCGCGCGAACCTTCTTCGGCAACAAGAAGAAGCAGAAAAAGAGAAATTTCCGCAAAATTGAGTGACTGAAAGTTGAGTGGTTTTTGGGGAAAATGTCCGGACTTTGGACGCGGGAGTCGAGCGAGCAGCTGTGAGCGCGACAATTTCCAGTTTCCGACTGGCTCAGTACATGTCTGGACTGGACGATGTGAGTGACAATTTCTCGTCTAGTGCATCTTCTGTTAGTGATACATTCAAGCGAGTACCTGGACAAAAATCTGCCGTATCAGTGGCGCAGACTTTCGCACTTGTTGATTCGTCAAAACAAAACGTCTTTCCTCTTATCATCTGGTGGTCGATCAGTAGGATCAGTCCTACTGAATGCTGTTGATCGATCTGTTCGAGGTGGATTCGCCATCCGACAGCCTGTTGGAAGCCGTGGCTTCGCCCTGTTCGCCAGGTGACTTTTAGTAGGCTGTTCCTAGTTCACTGTCTTAGTTCTGGCCATGTCGTTGTTGTTTGCCGTTGATTGTTGCATGTGGCTGTAGGATGATCCAAGCGGGACATGCGTCTTCGGCCTTCCGCATCGTTTCGTCACCCGGAGGGTTTCTTTAGGGCCGGCCGCACGCCCTGTAACGGGGGCCCAACCTCTGTCGCTCCCGATCTTAACGACGCCACTGATTCGAACAATAATTCGCCAGGATTCGGCTGCCGTCTACCCAACAAGTGTATGTACACCACTGGTTTTGCATTTGGTGATGGTTGAGGCTTTAAGGGAAAATKAATGCTCTTTTTCGCACTAACCGATTTTTTTTCTTACCCTTTTTTTTTGGAAAATCCGGGGCATCAAATTTTGTGTAAAAGCCCTACAAGGCTATGAATCCGATGAAGTCACTTCCGTGAAAACCCGGGAAAACTTTTTTAAATGGAAACTAGACGTTTGTGGCTTTTTTCTTATTGCTTTAGCATCAAATAACACATTTTTAGAAATACAACAAATACGTTCCGAAGAATTAAATTTAAAAAATATTGTTTCGTAAATATTCTCTATAGTATAATTGAAAATTTAATTGAGAATGGGTGGAATGGAGACATTGCGATATAATGCAGGAAATAATGTACTCCGGCTACATATGAATTAGGCAACAAAGTCGCCGAAAAATACTTGCTTCTTTTATGAGGAGAATGTATTAAATAATTATGCTTCAGTAATTATACTTATGAGAAAATTTCTC
Source organism: Dendroctonus ponderosae (assembly GCF_020466585.1). Taxonomy (NCBI): domain Eukaryota; kingdom Metazoa; phylum Arthropoda; class Insecta; order Coleoptera; family Curculionidae; genus Dendroctonus; species Dendroctonus ponderosae. The sequence continues at coordinate 17,236,884 of NW_026018508.1, forward strand.
TTTTTTTAAACAAATTTCGGCTAGTTACGGACCTCATTTATTTAAAGGTTTCGCGATGCAAAATTAACTTTTTCAACATTTTCTGAATTCGAACATGTTATTTAGCAACAGCTCACCATGGGGTTTTTAAAACACGCCTTAACTAATTAACTCTTTTTTGCGGCCAAAATAACCGAAATTGGTGCATTAAAGGAGCAAAAATATCGAAATTTGGAAAGTTTACACGTTTTTCCAAAGTCAACGAAAACTGAACGATTCTTTAGGTTCTTCAAATAAAAAATACTCTTATGAAAATTTTCAAGTTTTTTGTTTCAGACCTTTTAGAAACGAAAACTTCTTCTTCATATTACAAAGCAAGAACACTTCCCCCGACCAAACAGTTTTTTCACGCAAAAAATTCCTTCCGTTTTTTTGGTTCTTTTCTAACATTCCCAGCAAATTTTCAATATCTTGTTTCCATTTTAATTAAATTTTTTCGTTTCCATGCTGGCTTTCAACTGGAATTTTTTAATGGAAACTAGTCTCAAAATCGTATTTTCTATCGCCTACGCGTCAAATAATATATTTAAAGAACATCAAACACATTCAGAAGAATTACATRTTAAAAATATTGTTCCRTAAGGCAAGTACAAAAACGCGCCTGTTTATCAATTTTTATTGGATTTTTCAATAATGTTTTTAGAACATTTTGAAATTTAGTTTTAGAACGAAGAAAWAGCGATATAATAACAAARTTATTGTACACCCGCTACATGTGAATTAAGCAACAATTTTTATTAAACAAAATACAATAATKTTCGCTTTAAGGTTAGCGATGCAAAATTTACCCTTTTAATTTTTTCTGCCTTCGAAAAAGCGGTTATTTTTTTTTTTTTGTTTTTTTTTGCAAAACCTGAATTTTGGGCGGWTTTSGCTTGARARTAAAGCGGAAATCGTTACATTAAAATTTACTGAGCGATGTAAAAATTAATATTAAGAAATATTTCAAGTCTGTATTAAACATTGACGAAAAGTGCGTCAATTTTGTAAAGTTTGTGAGCTTTTAACATCCCAGTTACAACAGCCGTTTATTATTTTTTGAAAGTTTTAAAATTTTTACTTCCAGACTTTGAGAAAAATCGTCTCTAGAAAAATAAGTCGTAGTGTCTTCAAAGCAAGCAAAATATTTCAAGTTTCCTTTTCTTACTTTTGCACAAAAAAAATTGCTCTTTATTTTAATTCGAAAACATCTCTTTTACTCGCATTTTTAGTAAAAATACTGGGTGTACAAAGCAGGCATGGAGAGATCAAAATCACTTCATTATTTGTCAGCTGCGTCCAAAGCCAAAAATATCAACTGATTTTATTTGCTAAAATTTAACTCCTTAACAAATCCTTAAAAGTGACTAATACAAATCGTCAAGGTATTTCACAATTTACCGATTCATCTTCGAAGGAAGCAATTGAATGGGGGCCAGATCTGGCAGTGCGACAGGCCAATAAATTCTCCCTCATCTTCTTCATTGGGAATTTTTCGAATGCGACTTGAGACATGACCGGGTTGTTTCATTATGCGTGTCACGTATGTTAGACGATGCATCAGATGTACTTCTTCTGATGCGTTGTCTTTTCAACACGCTTTAAAATACTGTTTCAATTAATCGGCTCTTGGTCATCGGTTTTTAGGAGACATGTTCTGGTATATTTCGTCCAAATTTGCATAGCCATCACTTTGTATATCCTTTCAACATGGAAATTTTGTACAAAATGAGCTGATGTCCCAATTAATGAAATCATTCGGGTAAAGCATCCCGTTTAAGTCACATCGTCTACCAAGAATGTGTAGAAGAAGCTGAGAAGCGGAAAACTGCAGCCGAGTCTCACTAATCACCTTAACAGGATTAAATAGCGGAATATGACGACCGGTTGGGAATTGAATGAAGGGAAAAAATCGAGTTTTTCTGTCTTGTCCTAGACCGAAATCCCATTATGCAATCGCGGCCGTTGATTGAAAATACAAATGCTCGATTTAAGCGAACCAGAAATGGCACCCACGCTCGAAAATGAATATTTAAAAGGCTCAGCTCAACGGAAAAGTCCCTGATTTAATCTGATTTTATGCAAATGGAAATCATTGTTTTAGTAAATTCGGCCATTGGCAATGTTAACGTAACGAAATGTTGTTGATAGAAGTGAGTGCGCCACCGCAACCACCTGATTCGAGCTTCATTCATTTATGTGCACTACAAAGTTTCCTAAATCCCTCAAAAGCGATATGGAGCTCACGTGAACGCACCTGAGTCCTGACTACGTCAGACCTGTTTCCTGTTTCAAAAATATATGCCGCGTGCTTCCAGATTTATCCTGTGACGTCAACAGGCTGGAAGCATACGGGATGCTGGGTTGGGGTTGAAAGCGCCCGAAATGAAACTGAGCATTTATTTCGATCCCGCGTACACGTCACGGGCGTGTGGGTTTTGTTTCGACACTTTTATCCAGCTGCTCAAAGAATAGAATGGCAGAATTAAGTTTATCCAGAGCTACTGACGCAAGACGTTTTTCAATCCATTGTAAATACAACACTCTTCCATACGTTTGTTCCAGCATTTCGCCTATTTATAAGCAATTAAAGCACGATTAATGCGATTTATAATGGGAAAATCGCGCACAAAGCGACACGTTGCCATTGATATGCATTAATTTTCTGTTGGAAAGCGGACTTTTGAAAGAGCCTCCGGTTTGAACACACACATAAAATGAAATCCAACAAGTAATTACATAGTACACTGCCAATTAATTCGTAATTTACTGCCGGCAAAAGGCACAGCACCGATACAATTTATTAAGATTCTTTCATTCGACACCTGTAGTGAAATTTTACAATTATTATTATTATAATTATAACGCTCGTTTGCTTGCGCTGTTAATTGTCAGGAATTTGTCTAGTCACAAGTTTTTCTTTTCTGGCCGCGGATTAACTGGACTTTAAAGGTGTAGTATCAAGTGGACTTGTTTAAAAAAACGTTTACTAAATATTAGGTGCGAAAAAATTAATGTTTTAAAAAAGTTAACAATTGGATCATTTTTGAATGAGGGACATTGTATTAAGAAGTATTTTTTTAATGCAGTTAACCCCATTTTTTCGGTTTTGATCAATGAATTTAACTGTTTAAAACCGCGCTTTATTTATATGGATTTATAATGCAAAATCATATAAGCATTAACAAACTTGAGATATGCTTACGACAGTTTAATATTAAAGACCCGAAGTCCTGCCATGAAATCAACTACTTTAAATAATTGAAACCAGTCTAAAACGAGCAGTAAATTTTACGACCGATACCAAGGTGAATCCATTAAGTTTTAGGAGAAAACTGAAGTATCTAAAACGATTAATTTAAGAAGAAATATTACAAGGACGACGTTATAACACCTACCACAGCAGACGCATAAAATTATGCAAACTTTTCCCATTTGAATTGCTGGTTTTCGATCTCGATGTTTGGGTTCGGTCAGAAATTCTGCATTTTTTCCTTTAATGTCTCTGATTAGAAATCCTAAGCTTTGATTAAAGATCGTTTAAAATTGGACAAATTTATCGGTTCTTCCGGATGTGAAGCGTTTTAAAAACAGATTTTTACACCAAAATTTAACGGACAGTATTGGAAAAAAACCCGCTAATAAAGAGCCGAAAATAAGTCAATTTAGAAAACCCCAAATCCAAACTGCGTTTCACTTGACGAAAACCCCACATTACTTGAAATTCCAAACAGAAACGAATAAATCCATCAACACTTGCCGAGTTATGCAACGATTGGACGCTCAATTACATCACCTTTTGACTAACCATCTCATCATTGATCAACGGAACAAATCATGACTACAAGAGGAGAGAGAACATGAAAAAACCGAACAATAAATTACATGGAATTACTAAAAATAGTATCACTACGAGCACTTTTACAACACTTACAATCGAGCCGGTCGTAAACAACGCGGTAATTACGAAGAGTGATGCGACCTACCTTAAAAAAAATAGTAAACCGTATTATGGCGGTTTTTTGCTCATTCAGGGTGGAGTTTTTATTGGGGAAAAGACACTCAAAGTCGAGTAGTTGAGGGAAAAATTTGCTTTTCTTTGGTTACAAATGGTAGAAAGTGTTGAAAACTTGAAAACATTAACACAGTCAATCAAGCAAAGGAACGTTCAGCAGTTTTCCCTTGGAAAAGATTTTTAGCTTAAAATCCCTAATTTAACACGAAAACATTTTCTGTGAATATTTTGTAGTTGGTGATTCGGATTGAATAATTTTTTGGACTGGACCACAATTTAAGATATAGGATAAGCAAAAAAAATGAATGAACATATTATATAGGGTTTCAGTCATTTATTGTCTTTATTTATCAATCAAAATACGTTTCGGTGTATTTTTCCACCATCATCAGTTTTTATGTGTAGCGTTGTTGCTGCTTTAAGCCTTGGCATACATTTTTCGGCTGCAAAAAATACATGCCAAGGCTTAAAGCAGCAACAACGCTATGATGATGGTGGGAAAATACACCGAAACGTATTTTGATTGATAAATAGAGACAATAAATGACTGAAACCCAGGAATGAATTTGCTTTGGAATTGAAACACAGTCAGGAAAGTATATACACAATTATACAGGGTGTTAAAATACTGTCATGCTTTTATGGTCAAAGATTCAATCTTTTGCAGGCAATATTGAGCAGCCCAGAGCCTCATGTCTTCTGAGTGATTTTAATTTATAATCGCCTGTTCATCTCGAGCTGTTCGAGAGAATTTTTCATTTTAATTGTACTGTTCCATTTTCTACCCGAAATTTACACAATTTTTATTTATACAAGAAAATTTGTGACGAAAAGTCTGTGCTCTGTTCATGTGTTTTTGTGCGGCAAATGCGACCGGATATAAAAAATGAAAATCTCCCGAATGGCTCAGGATAAACAGACGAGTAAAGATCGGAAGAACTCAGCAGATATGAGGTTGTACATCGTCTACTTTTTTCTCTGAACAGCCCAATGTGGCCCGCAGACAGATTTAAACTTTGAGCAGCAAGAAAATATGGCCCTATTTGTGCACAAATATTTTTCGCTCATTTTATAACTTCAATTTGGTCCAAAGATAGAGCTGCGATTCGTTAAAAAAATTCCTGAAATCAGATCCCTGACTTTTTCAATTATTCACTGTCACCATGAGGAAATATTGGTTTGCATTACATTTGCTACGCCGTGTATATTGAAAAACAAACTTGAAAAATAAACACACAAGGATTTTTCTTGAGAAGGACAAACCCTTTTAAAGCAAGTTGAACTTAGAAAACGATTTCATGTTATGTGAGATTGTGATTTGGATGCAAATGACATTTTTCTCGAATAAACCATCTTGGGGAAATTGGGCTATAAATGGCCAGTTAATGACGATGCGGCCACGTGCTTGTGGCTGGTGACAAATACTGGATGGAGAATCTCGTGAACAAACACTGGATAATTGACGCATTAATGGAAAAATAAAAGCTGTCCTGTCGAGTTGATCGTTCGGTCGCGAATGTCACGTTCAACTGGAAGAAAGCTTCGTCTTTTCCTTAAACAAGACACATTTTTGCTATTAGTTAACAACAATTCAATTTTTAAACCTATAATACATTGGTAATGGAAACATTCATGGCGCTAATTTGCATTAATTGCATTTTGCCGGTCAATTTATCGATTGCTGCACAAAACCCTCCATGCCGGGCAACATCTGACTTATCACCCACCCTCTCTCCTAGTTTGGGGAACGCACCTGGACGCTTTTCCCTTCGACGTCATGCCCATTGTCATTAATAACCAGCGCCGGTATTGACGTCATCAATTACACCGCTGCCGCAATCTGACGTCACCTCAAGAGCATTGATTTGGTGACGTTGCACGATGCCGATCTCTTTCTTGGTCGCTTTTAGCTCCCGTTCCTTCTCTGTTTGTGCTGCGATAGAGTCGAGGTCAAAGCGAAAGTTTAGAGCCAGTTTGTCGCCAGTTCTGTCTGGAATCGCACTGGTTTTCAAGTTCAACCAGGTCGGTTTGTGAGACTTTGAGCTGTTTTTTGTGTGTCCGATTCTGCCAAAGAAATAATCAGTTTTGGATGCTTCGAATAGCAGGAGGCCGCAACTGCTCGATATTTCCAGTAGGTAACCTTAAACTGTGTGTTTCCCTACAAGGCCAAGCTGTGCCCTTGAGATTGTATGCATGAACCTCTATAGGCCTTAATCGACTTAAGCTGCACGAAAATTGACTACATTTTTTCAAACTGTTCTCGCTTTATATTGACTACTTTCAAAAATAAGCAATATCGATGGTGCAACTAAGCTGAGCCCGATCAGTACGCCGTCATCAAATCCGTTTGGTTTCCCCGGAAACGCGCTTGATGTGTACAGCGATTGGGCCGAGACTTTTGGCTCGGATAAACCACGTGGGGCAAAATTTGGGCGCAAATTGTCTGCACCAAACATCCCAAACAAATGGGCAAAAATTTGTCGATGGCCTCGCTAAACTGGATTGAATTTTAAAAAATTTTCTCATGTGACGCAAGAGCAAAAACAATCGGTCGCAGCACCGTGAAACAATAACGATATCTCCGATATGCATATCCTTGTCCTGGTAGCAATCGAATACCGCATGCAAATAAATTGTAGTTATCAATAGGAGAAAAAAAATGAATAATTTTTGAATTGAACGTCATTTTTCATTCTACCGTGAATTATGCGTCCAGGCTTGGATGACAAATCGAAGGTTGGGTCAACTGTGACTTGTGCCACAGTTTGATGTGTGGGCGCACATTCGGCCGCCTAACGGACCGGACTTGGGGCTGGGTGACGTCACATTGCTGGACTATCAGTAAAGTAAAGAACGCAATGAAGTGTAGGAGGCTCTAAACTACGCATAATAGGTGCTTTAGTGCTGTTTGAACAGCTCGTGTAAATAAGTTGGGTTTTAATGGGCAGTAGTAAATTGAGACGTTTCGATCGAGGATTTTGCACTTCTGCATGAAAGCGATTTATGCAAATACATCAAGATTCAAAGTAAAGTGATGCGTTTTTCCATCTCAGCCGCTATTAGCGCCAATAAAAAACCTTCTAGATAAAATGTAATTTAATTAACATATTTTGGTCGTCTAGTTTCTTTTCTTCTCCATTATGTTCTATTGATTCAACGGGTTATTCAAGATCGTTGTCGAAGTTCGGAAATTTCACCAAATAATCGAAAATAGATCCGCTACAAAGACGATTCTTGTTGCATTCTTGCATGCGACCGACCAAATATTTGAGAATTAAAAACCTTTCACATTTCTGTTTATCTAACCGCTATTCCTCAAGCAGGCGATTTTATGCAAATACGGTGTCAGTCAATATTTGAGCAACTTCTTAGCTCCCTTACCGTTTGGGAGCATTTAAAATAAATCACACACACTTACACGGCCGTTACGGAAGTGCCGTGGAAAAATTGTGTGAAGCGTATTTAATGTTTGTTTATTAGCAAATTTTGCATATGTATTTTGAACCAAAATGGCAGACCGAAAGAGCAATTTTCCAATAAATGTAAATTATTTTGCATACTGAAACCGTCGAACGCAGAAACTTATCGCTTTGATTGACTAAGAAATTGTTTAAACATTTTATTAAGACGGCCGAACAATGGCGGCGTACCAATGTTTGCACACAATATTACAAGAAACCCAATGTTTTACAACAATTACATAAACAACGCGAACGCAACACTTCCTTATTGATCTCCAGTCGAGTTGGCGGTGTGTTAGAGCGCCCAATTTCGACGAAAAAACACCCAGAGGCTCTTAATCTTTAGGAAAACGTGACCGGGCTGTCCTAGTTGAGTTTTTTTGCTCTCACGCTCGGCATCTGAGTGCTAATTGTATCTGTGATCGCGAGGTTAAAGGTCTCAGGACTGACTTGTCTCGGCTGGGGTTTTAATGGATTTCACCCGTGTTAACAACCGATTATGCAACAAAGTACTAAACTTTTTCTTGGCGGCAGAACTCCCAGGCTGAAAATGGCGAGTCCTTCTTTCACTGCTACTTCCCAACCAACATTTTTCCGGACACTCTTTATTTCTTCTACAAAACAACCCAGTCGGTCTTTCCCATTGCAAGCGCGCTAAAATAGTGTTGTCTTCATTTGCTTGAATGGAACTTAAAAACTTGGCTGTTGCACTTTACGTAACGTGGCTTCATGAATCCCGAAAAAACTAATTACAAAACTCGATAATTAATCATCTTTGAATCGTAGAAGGCAATTGGATTTTCTCACCAGCGCGGGCGCTGATAGGCGAATTAATCAATTCAGTCGAAAAAGTTCGAAACCGTCGATGTCCTGTAACAAACCGACGCCCTCGGGCCAACTTCGGTTTGTTATTACTTTTTATAGGTATAGCACGGTGGGCCACCACTTTCTATTTCTTATTTCTACATCGAAACCATTGAAGATGAAGATTCATTAGCGTGACTTTGTTTACTGCTGGCAAACACGACGGATTTTGGAGAAAAGCTCGAAATGTTAAACGCACCCAAAGAAACGTATAAAATCCCGAATGATCACTCTCAGAATAGCCATAGACTGACATCATCGGACATTATCGAATACCTCACTCTCCCAAACATCGACTTTCCTCAATTCCATTTAGTGCTTGTTTGCCCGAAAAAGTTCGCCCACGTTAGTTCCAGTTTGGGCCATCACATGAACTGCCGTGTATATTGATTTGGTGACGTCAGATTGTAGGCCATGTGGGCGAGTGACGTCATCGGGAGGATCAGTCGACTTTCCCAACGGAGGGATCGCTATAGTCGAAACAGGTGAAAATGGCTTCAGAAGCAATGTTTCGAGGAATTGGTTGGGGAAGCTCAGAAAAATGCTGCGAGAGTCTTAAGCCAATTGACTCCTAAAGACCAAATGCACCTACGAATCCAGCTGATTGTTGAATAGAAGATGAAATTGGCAAAAAATGCATGATTTTATTCTGCTATTTTCAATTCTTAATTGCAGTTTTGACATGTTCATTTTTTTAAATTTCAGCATTTAGTTTTCTCTCAAAATGCCAATAAGTGTGTCTTCATTTTAATAATGATTAGGATTTTTCGCATACAAAAAGTCACAGAAAATGCAAATCAGTTTTCCTCTTTTTTGGTTGTTTTAGACCCACCGAATTTTTGACAAAATGACAAAATGTTCGATTTTTCAGATTTTCGATGAGTGATTCGATTACGATTTTCTGGATAGAATTTAATTAAAAAATATTCCAGACTAAAATATTCCATATGAAGTTTTAACCATGTGAAGCAACAATTTAAACAAGTTGATTTTGAAGCCTTCTTAATGTAAACATTTACCTACACAAAACATTCAGCTGATACTTAAATAGAAGCCGAAATGGGCAACAAATTGAGACATTTGTTCTTGTAGCATTCCGATTTTCCATTCTTCGCTGGAATGTTCCTTAGTCCTGGCCAAAAAAATAATTTTCGTGTTCAAAAATCCAAAAATGCGATTGGTGTATTGAAAAAACTGAGCGATTTTCAAGTTCAGCTGATACTTAAATGGGAGATGAAATTGGCAAAAAAATGCGTACTTTGTTTTTGTGGTTTTCTGGTTTTCAATTGTTCGCACCAATTTTTGTTAGCATTCATTTTTTCAACTTTTTTTACTTTTTTGCTTTTAATTTTCTTAAATTTTGGAAAACGAAGCTTATTTTTCTGCTCATTCCCACTGAAATTGCAAATTACTTTCTGTCTGTTCTATTCCGTGTTTCCCTTAATTTCAGTTATATTTTGAAGTGATTGAAAAGTGAGTCTTTGTGCTGTGAAATTTTTGCAGTTAACTGCAAACTATGACTGCAACTAATAGCTTACGTGACTGTTTTCCTATCCGATTGCTTTAACTGGAACTGACAAAACTGTTTACATATGTGTATGTTGCTGCAATTTTTGCTTACGTTATTGTAGGATCATTGAAACATTCGATTTGGTATTCTGGATTACGCGTTTAATTTAAAAATATTCCTGACTAATTTTTAACCATCTGAAATGGTAATTTAAATGATTCTGAAGAGTTCTTAATAACCAAATTCTTCCAAATAAAATTGGCAAAAAATTGATGATTTTGTTCTCCCATCATTTTTGTTTTCAGTTCTTTTATTTTTACAAATTTTCTTAACACTTGCATCTTAATTTTTCATTTGATTTTCTATGAAACTTCCAAAAATGTATCGTTTTTCTATTGAAAAAATTAATGTATCTTTTAGCAATTATTTCGCTCTTTTTTTAAATTTCAGTTTCTCGCCATTTCAGTTTAAAACGACTGAAAAGTGAATCTTTGTGCTGTTAAATGTTTGTACTTAAAATTGGAAGAACTGGCAACATTTGCGAGTTTTCAGATCTTCGATCTCCTATTGGTAAAACATTGATTTGTTCTTGTAGCATTATTTTCCACAATTTTTATATCATTATTATTTTAATTTTTTAACTTATTTGTATTGACGTTTCTCTCAGAATTTCAAAAATATATCGTTTTTGTATTGAAAAATTAAGCAATTTGTAAGCAAGTTTTACGCTCTTAAGTACCTACCTAATCATTTTTGATATCTGAAAATTCACAGAAATAGCAAATGTCTTTCTAGCTGTTATTCATTTGTAGTTCCTCCTAATGTCAGTTCAATGTTAAAGCGACTGAAAAGTGATTCTAAAGTGTTAAATTTTTGCACCTAAGATTTTAGGAAATGGGCAAACAATTTCAGATAATTTTTCAGCAAATTCTGTTTCTTAGAAATCTGAAAAACGTTGTTTTTTAGCAAATTTAACGCTTCTTTAAAACATAATTGAGTAGAGCCTCTTATGGTGCCTAAAATGTCTCCCATGTTTGCCCTGATTTTTAACTTTTTAGAAACTCTACTTTATTTTCGATGATTGAAGTCGCCATAAGACAACTTAAAAAATATAATTTACAGATGAGCTAGAAGTGGTGAGTTTATTGCTACTTATTAGCTAGTGCTCTGGTTATTTGCTACTTTCCTGGAATCTTAAAATCATTCCTATTAACTTTCCTTTGCTTCAGCAACTCTTTTATTAAATCTGATCATTTATCTAAAGACCTTAAACCAGTTTAACCAAAACTATCAACAAATAATCTATTGGCCAGTTAGTAATTCTCCTTCAGGCCGCACAGATTGATGGCATCGATGGAAAATGAAGCAAACATAGTAAAACAAAAATTTACTCTCGTAGTAAGGATTAAGTAGTTGCATCGAATCCCCAAAACATTCTAGTCATTCTTCGAAGTGAAATTAAATTATTCCGATCCGAGAACCACCAAGGTGAGGCCATTATTGAATTAACATTGGCCAATAAAACTATTTCTTATCGTATCTGATACATTACCGACCATTGTGTGGCCCCATACATAAACTACGATCCACATTTCAAAATATTAATTATGTTGCCGAATGAAAATCGAAAGTAGAGTAACATAGAGGCGAATAATACGGTACACGATTCGACAATGTTGTGTCCGAATCCATTATGCATGAAAAAGTTAATGGGATTAACGTTTTGTAAATAGATAATCAACGAGATACATATGGATGGAGTGACGATTCAATTATTAATGTTGGATCGCAGCCACTCGCTATGGCTTTATTTAGAGACTGTCTTGGACGAAGAGACAGCAATCGGAATCAGTAATCAGTGCTCTAAATACAGGTGGGTTTTTACACCTACCCATTGTGAATTCTTTGATGTTCCTCGAAAAAAATTCTCAACTTTTCTGCAGGATTCCTATTTTGTTCGACCAAAACCTAACCTTCCACAGGCACTGGGCCAGTGGGTGTTGAAACAACCCTCAATCAATACCTATTTGCGCTCAGCTGTGTTGGGGGCCTATAGTCAAATCCTCCAAAATTGTATTTTGCCCCCAGGAAGACTCAACCAAACATCGATTTTATTACGAGACAAATTATCCCATCATCGTAATTACGTAACGGAATCATCATGGGTAATAACATGTGGGATTCCATTTAGTTTTTAATGTTTCGCAACTTTTGAACATCCGACGATTTTAAAGTTGCAGTGCATACCGGCAATTTAGCAGGAATAATTCATGCATTTTTCAACCCGAAACGGTATATACGTTTGTTCATCTAATAACACACAGTTTTTCATTCTAAATTAGCTTTTCTCTTGTGTAATGCCCAAGTGCTCACTCACAAAGGAGAGAAAAAACACACAACAGCTTCATGACGGAATAAATTATAAAATAGGCATCCACTTAATGTCCGCGATCTACACTTTCCATTGAAGCCTAAATGTTGTCTCTAATTATGGGCAATATTTTAAAATAAATTACTGGGAAGCTGCCAACCGACTTAATAACATAATTAACTAAATATGAATACAGTTTTAAGTATGGGTGTTTAAGTCATCGAGAGTATGTTATTAAATTGGGGAAAAAATCGCTTATTTTGTTCAAGATGTAACGGCGATGCGTGTTTGACCTGTGCAAAATTCATTTTTAAGCAAAAGTTTTGTGTATGAGGTGCTGCATCTGGCGTTAAAAAATTCTAGTGAGAAAACTTTGAAAAGGTTTTTTGAAATGGACAAGGAAAATGTGGTAGAAGACTGAACTTTTTCGGTCGACGGAAACTTATGCAAGGAAGCTATTGAGTTTTTCCTTCTTCCGAATGGAAATGATTATGCTTACTGAAAATTAACATAGAAAATACAAATCAGCACAATAATCAAATTATTCCGGGATTCAACGCCTCAGTTGAGCTAAAACTAATAAATAATTGAACAAAAATATGTGCGTATAAATGCAGTTTTTTTAATCAAACAATTCAATAATTTTTCTGCGTTCTGCAACATATATGAATGTTCAAAAGTTTGAATACTGGATATTATTGGAAAGAGCGGAAGATCCGTTTAAGTAAGACACAATGCCAGTGAACAATTTTGCATTAAAAGCTTCCAAAGTTCGATCAATTTTTTAAAAATATTTTTGCTTTAAACCAGTCTTTTTGAGAAGGAGGGCAAAATGTAATTGAATGCATATCGAGATTCGCATGAAATTCTACGTCTTTGCCACAAATCGGTGATGTTTGCAGAAAAGTTTTTGCTAAAAACGGATATTTTCGCTTTGTTTTCTTGTTTGCTTTTTTTCTGCCTTTTGCTTTCATCAAAATTTCGATTGTTAATGAGTCTAAAATGTATTTACATTAGATTACATTTCCACATTTTTGCTCATGACATTCGCACAAAATATCGCGTTAAAAAGACTATAAAATTATAAATATAAAATTTAGAGGATACGTTACCGCCATCAATAGATAGACCTTTGTTAACTGAACTTTGGGAAAACTTTTATGGCGACTTGGAAAAAACAAAATAAACTCGGGTTGATTTTTAAGCTATTGCCCTCTCATATTTTGTTGGCAAAATCAACTATTTTTTACCTTCACCTCTGTGGTTCTCATCCAGTATTTCCATACTGAAATTTCATGAAGGTTTATAAAAAGTGGCGCGTTGCACATTTTCTATGCATCCAAAGCCGCGATATTCATTTCCAGCTAATTTGTTTCCCATATGAAATACGTGCATTAAGTATCTAATATTGAAACTTAAAATAAGCGAGCCACAAATCACCCGAACTAATTCGTGCCATTAAGTCGGCCAGTGGGTCTTTTTTTGCAGTAAATATTCCACTTTATGTGATTATTGCACGCCATTTGGAAGAACGAAGCGAGTTTCAAACTATCCGGGGAGATTTTTGCATTTTGCAAAATTTATTTGCTCGCTGGATCCAACTTGTCAATTAACGGAAAAATGCAAGTGTTACGTTGCTTTGACTTCGCTTGTTTTTTTTAATTGTTTTTAATAAATTTGCATTCATTGAAATTTCCATATTTGCTAAACAATCCCATTTTATGTTCGGATGGAATGTGGTAAATTGCGAGACTTCACAACACATACCGTTTTTTTTCCATACGCTATTACTTTTTCTCGACCCGTCCATCCATTTATAGCCTATTAACTCACGGATGAGTTTCATTCATTTTTAGCATAAATAACTACTGGTAGCTTACTAAGAACCTATTAAAAACTTATTTATTATACCGGAATCCGTAGGTAAATCTTTCGCAAGAACAGTCTTGGCTTGTACAACAATCAACTGTGGTATCAGTAGTTCTAACGATCGGTTATTTAAAGACGTTTATGAAGAAATGGCTTTTGAGCTTATGCTTTGATTGAACATGTAAAGGAAGCTTTAAGATGATTTATTTCTCTAAAAAGGGCAATTTGAGTCGACAAACAAGTTTGCAATTATTGGGGCCTCCTGGATTAAATGTTGTTTGTTTGAGGAAACTGACTTTGGTTGTGGAATTAGAGAAAATATTCCAATTTTTCGCAGCTTAATTACAAAAAGTGTCTAATTTCACGTATGTTCAAAATCACATTTTGCATATGTTACTTAACATATGGTTTTAATGAATCTCACTCACTTTTATGGTTTCTGCCGGTTAAAAACCTGGTATTCTGGGCCTTTTTCTGCTATGCATCAAATATTTGAATATTCCAGAAAATGGGGGCAGGCCAAATTAAATTAGGTGTGAAATATTCGTAGCCTGGACTGAACAGGAACAGAAGCAAATATGGCTCATCTAATAAGACGCTGCTTTTTTCTAGTAATTTAGCTGGTAAATGCCGTGATTAAATTTGAAAAAACTACCGGCTTGTTTGCGGTGAAGATTAATAGCACGTCCAATTCAATTTAACGGGATCATTTATCTTGGGTACCGGTAACACCTTTGGTGCTAGGARCATGTTCAGTGTGTCAAGATACCCGCAGTTTTTGTCATTTTTGATTATTAAAAGGCTGATAATTTTTTTTGGCTTCAGGCCAAACGGGCTCAATAAATTTGCRTTTYGTTTATAATTTTTTTAGCTTGGAAAAATTGCYTTGTTTCTGTATTTTTTTTATTGTTGGGTGTGTCATGTTTAATTAATGTGTTAAATGATGCTTCTGGATTRGTTCGCCTCTCGATGAGTTTTCCTGAAAACCTGGAATTACGATGGAACGTGTTTTCTTGCAGATTTGCTGTTGCGTTGTTTAGTTTTGTTGGTTTTCTAGTTTTTACTTAATTCACGCCTCACATGCAAGCGGTTTCATGCTAATATATTAATGCATTAAAGCTAGTTGGAATTCTGCATTACAACGATAGTTTTCCAACTTCTTATCGCTTATATTTCATTAACATTCTAGCCAGGATTCTTCATCATTATTACGCACCCACTTTAACGACTTTTATCAAATGATATGTGGTTTTTGCAGTGGCAACCACTTAGAAATCCAGCATTTAACTAGTTTTTTCTTAATTCAATAAAAATTCTTGTGCTAGGTTTGCGTTAAATTGTTGCTTTACACACATAATGTAAATTTCATTCCTTCCACAGATGCTAATAGATTTTAATTGCTTTAGCATCCGAGTTGCTGGCTAAACGGTTTATGTTTTCCTGCGGTTTCTCATTTCATTCCTCTTTTGTAAAACTAGCTCGTGTTTTTTTTGGTCGATAATCAACTTTCGTCTGTAAATGTTTTGCCTTTCGACACCTTTGCAGAGTAATAATTTAATTACACGCAACAATCGAACCACAAAGCTACAAGCCTATTTATGAACAATCGGAATTTTTCCCATCTAAAACAATTAAGTGGACGTACAATGAATTATTCGAGCTCTGGTGTTGGAGCGACTGAAATGCACAGGAAAAGTGGCGTTTGCATCCTTGAAGCAACCAAATTCCGAAAGTACCGACAAAAGCCCATAGAAAGATTAATGAATTGAAATTCGATTGTTTGAATTTATAATAATTCGACAGTACTGGAGCGGCCAAACAATTAAAATTTCACTCTCCAAGAGCGCAGTCTTTGTTATTGTAATTGTTGATGATGGTGCGTGCTCCGGTCGATGATGTAACGTGCGTTCCTTTGTTTAAAATTTTTGTTGATTTTGTTTTATGCAAAATTTCTTAACCTCGACTATAAATAAGGAAATTGCACTTGGATTTAGTCGAAGATTCAATCACAGGTTGTTTGTATTTCGTATAGTATTTCGTTTCAATATCATTTTCAAATTTACAGAAATTAGCTGTAAAAGCTAGAAAGAGTTTAAATGTCAGTAGGAATTAGCAGTCATTAAAAGGCATTTTTGGAACTTTTTACAAATTCACACCCATTTAGACTACTTTCGAAATCTGCTGAAGAACGTGGCGAACATTAACGATATCAGGTTTCTCCATCAATTACGTAGCGAAGTTGTAATTAGGGTGTTTTATATGTGATGCAGCTCACAAATCGCTTGAATTGGCATTCAATGTTGTTACATTTCTTGTAAAAAGCTTCGAGTAAAAGTATGGCATAATACAGAAAATTTGCACGAATTAACTGATCCTTATCTAGGCTTCTGACTCATATGGCTGCTTAATATGTAGTTCCGCGTTTTCCTATTCTTTCAATGTGGTAACCAGACCTCACTAGACTTCAGTTCATTTTAGCATTATTCGCACAGGAAATCGACTTATTACTAACAATGTCTACGACTATTTCTAACTCATTTTGCATGTTTGTGCTTTTTTCGAAAACTATTCATTTGGCCACTTTGTCTGTGAAGAAACTGAAAAGGTTTTGAAGAAAAGCCCAGAAAACAACCTTTGGAAAACTCGTTCAAACTTGCTAGAACGTATAGTCTTTTAATTATTCATAATTAGTTTTCACAGCTTCATCCAACTACAACTCCATTGACATTGAGGTGAAAATTTCATAATTCAGCAACATTGCACTTAATTACTCAACATTGGAGTGTAATCACCCGTTGGCTAAAGAATTAATCGATCTGATAGATCGATCGACGTTTTGTAACGGTTTTCGGCCTTCAGTCTCGTCATTCTGCATCGATTTATTAAAAGAAAATCCCCATCATTCCTTGACCCTCATTCTTGAGAGTCGAGTTCTCACAAAAAAACATAACTAATATGCTGCGTTTGTGATTTCTCAGAAATGCGAATTGAATAAATCCGGTTACGAAACGTTGCGATACTCGCTTTGTCATTCCTCGGATGGTTCGCCGCCGACTCTTAAGACAATGGAGCTGTTCTCAATGGAACCAAGAACTAGATTAACTTAACGGGCTTTTGCTTAATGTTACTGAAATGGCTTGAGACACTCATTCCGATCGTAAAGCACTGAAATTGGCCTTGTTTACATAACAACTCTTCTCAATTTAGACATATTGCTGCAGCCCAGTTGCTTAAATTCTCAATCAGCAGCCGCTTACAGGCGAAGATTAAATTGTTTCATGTTTCCAATAAAAGCGTCTCTTAGACTGGACTAGAATAATTAGACTCTCATTATAAAGTTGCAATCATTGATTTATCAACATTGGAAATCCGAGTTATTTATACAAACAGAAACAAGTGCAAATGCCGCTCTTACAGCCTGGATGCCATCCGTCCAATGCATGGATTATCTCATGAATTTTGCATTTTAACATTCCAGAAATTTGCTCTATAAAGGCTAGTAAATCAAACCCGACTTGATGAGTAACGATACGAATTCTTCAGCAAGAAAAGTTGTTGCCTCGTGTAAATAGAGAGGCGAATTTAACAAAACTTTGCTCGGAAAATTCCATTGAAAAAGCTCTAGGATTGATATTAGTTGATTTTTAAATGTTGAAAGTGATGTGTGTTAGTTTGGAAACTGAATTTTACCTTCGATTTCTTTTTTTAGGAAATAGTTTCTGTTTTTTAGCCGATTTGGTTAGTTAAAAATTTACTTCTGAATCCACTTTAAGCCTTTTATTTTGCATTTTCACAATTGTTCATTAAATGTGGGTTGGACGGATCACGCAGCAGACATCGCCTTAAACTCAAGAATAAAGAAAAGAGGTTTTACTATAATTTTTCGTATTTATAGTGGCAGCAGGTGTGGTGCGATATTGGAGAAAATTGTCATATCTGATTTTTGAATTCTCGTCATTCTTTCTGGATTTTAGAGTTTTGTCCTTTCAAGATTTCGTTCAGAATATAAATTACATGAAAGATTTTGTATCTAAATTTTATTTGCTAAAAAAATCGAAAATTTCTGCAATTTCTCTAAAAACCGTCGGATTTTGTTCGGTAACAACTCTGAACTTGCATCTTTTCAAATTCAATGCCAAAAATCAGGATTTTTGTTTAATTTTCCTGAAATTCGAAATTTTTTCTCAAAAATGGAATGGGCGGCCACTTGAAATCAGAACTAAATAATCTAAAAATGGCTTCATATTTTTTGCTCAAGATACTTCTTTGTATCTGATTGGTTTTTCGTTATGGGAAACGTTTTTTCACCCGATTTGGAAAAACGTATTTGCAAAAATTTGGAAGGAAAAGTAAAAAAAAATATCTGGAAAATGCAGATTTTGAAAGTCTTCTTTTCAAATTTGTGTAAGTTAATTTTTCAAAATTGATAGAATAAATTTTTCGATGTTAAAAAATAGTCTTTCTAGATAAAAAGTATTTGAAATAAAATTTATTGGCCCAAATTTTTTAATTCCGGCTTTTTCCTGACTAACTTTAGTTCGCGGATTAAATTTCAGAGTTTTGTACTGGAATTGGAAAAATTTGGATACAAACTTTGAAAACAACCTGAACTTCTATTTAGTTCTTTTACTCAAAGAAAACTCCATTCTTCAGCAAAATCGGATTTAAATATTTTAATTGCGTTTTTCTCTTAATTAACGTAATTAAGTAATGATTTACAGAATAAACTGTTGAAACCTTGTCAGAATGAGCTTATTATCCTGCAAGATTTGAAACCTGAAAATGCGAAAATTTGGATAGAAAACTGGGAGATGAACCTAAAGTTGTACTTAGTCCCTTCAGTCAAAAAAATCTTTATTTTTCATATTTGCTTGAAATAAAATTGATTGATCCAAATAATTGAATAAAGCTTTATATCAGGGATTAAATTTCTGAATAAATTTCTTTAACGTTCTCATAATTAGCTCTGAATTCTAATGGTTCTGAAGCCTGGGATGCCGAAAGTTTGGAAGGAAAACCTGGAAAATGCATCTGAAAATTTACGGCATTTTTCCAAGTGGATTAAAAATTGAGCTGCATTGTTCAGGATTGTCTTTAAGTTTTTTTTCGAATTTTCCTAATTGAGTCAAGGATCAAAAATTTTATTCTGAGCTGTAATTCCTGAACTACAGTTCTTAGTCTGGCAAACGTTTAGCAAGAAAAACCTCGCAACTCATACATTTGAATCAATCAATTTTTCTGCAAATAAATATGAAGAATAAATGCTCCTCTTAAAGAAAGGACAAGAAATGCATAAAAGTGAAATCGAAATAATTTATGTAGAAAAAGTGGACAAGTGATACTAAAAAATCGCAAAGGAATGATAAAATAATTGACTTCTAATTAGTTTAATCCCGACTTCCGACACACATAAACAAATTTCATAATTTTCCCATCAAATAAAGAACGAATTTCGAAACGAGTCTTTCGTCGCTACCAGGTGTTCGAATGTGGCGGAAGACGGTTAAGATAATAAATTAAAAGCGATTTTTGCACTCAAGAGATTCAGTTTTGTTGCACAAGACTCGTCATTAGGGTTCATTAGTGTTGCGTTTTTTACAAATTGATCGGCACAGAGAGAAATTCAATTCAACACTGGCCATTATTATTATTGTTCTATTTGAAAGCTGGCAGAGGTTTAAGCTGGTAATTCGCGGCTCTTAATCCGAAGTGGTTTCTAAAATTTACATCTACTGAATATTGATTTTTTTGGAAAATATTCCACATTGAAATTCTGGTGAAAGGAATGGAAGGCAATGTGTGGGCGAAACAAACTAATTGGAATCTGTCTATTCCTGAAATATAAAATTCTGCAACTTTTTTAAGGCTCAATTAGTGATTTCCGTCTAGAAGCCTGTCTAATTAAAAATGTTGCCGTAGGATAACAATCCAAAAAAAACATTGTCCTTACATTGAGGTTTGATCGATTTTCCGCTGATATTAACGAGCGAATACTTTAGTTGTAGTTTTTCTGTATAAGCGGAAAACTAGCGAAGAGATCTTCCAGATAAATCAGCATGTTTCGCCTTGAGTTACATGCGTTGATCCAAGACATGGATTATGAGCTTTTAAATATTCCTTGGCTTATCTTTAATTTATATCGTGATAACTTTAAGAACATAAAGGTGTTATTATGGGCTTTGGCTTGCAAATGCATGGCTTCGGTTGTAAAAAATCAAGTTTAGCATAATTAAGCACTTGACCTAAATTTAAATGACTGTGAGGAATTAAGTCGAAATTAGACAACTGGTTTGAACATAAATTAAGATGCTTATTAACGGCGGTCATCTGCGTGTTCTCTGAGGGCTTTCAAAGGTCTTTATTAGCAATCGAATTGGCTGCCACTCGCGGTCTATATTTGCCTATCCAAGCTATAAATCGGCTCTTTCAGGCCATAGAGCCAAAGCCACACTTTATCCTCGCATTTCATACCAATTCTCCTCGAGATACCTTGTAAACTCGACGCGAATAACGCGAAATACTTTATCTCCGGCAATGAATCTGGTTGACGCAGGATTTATGACCGTTTTGAATCACATTTTTGACGTATTTAAATTACCATTCGGTATAAATCACCGGGCAAAAACAACGCTCTGTGTCAAACACAAATTAATGGGCTCGATCTAGCTTAGAAAAATTGGTGTATTATACTCATAGTTATGCGTGTAATTAATTATGGCCGTATCGTTGAACAGGATCTAGATTAATAAGTTTCTACTGAAGAAAGAAGACCTTGGGACAATGTGATTTATTGGAGTCGCTCTGATAAATGCTATCATGATCTAGATTATGAGCATCGACTAATGCGGGTGGCCTTTTTCCCAATGATACCAACTAGGCCTAACAGCAACGAACCTCGCATATGTTAGTAGTACAAGATACACTGAGATAAGTAAGATGGACATGACCACTTGTTAATCACTCTTTTAAATAACTCCAAAAAACAAAAATCAATCGGACCAAAATCCGGTGAGTTGGGAGGCCAAATGATGAAATGGTCCACCCATGGCAACTTAAGGGTGTCAAAACCATTGGAAAACAGTGTATGATTGTTCATTAATGATCTTTAAGCAGGTGGACGGCAAAACGCCAATCAACCCGTTCTCACCTTGGACCCATAAAGAGCGCTCCTACAATGTAAAACTGAACCAAAACGTTAATTACGGACTATTTTAATGGGGTTCTTAATCGAACAGCCAATAAAACTACATAAAAGATTGCATAAGTGTTGCATCGATGTTCCACAAAGACGCATAAAGCATAACCTTGTTCGATGCCAGCATTTTGTTAATTCCGATATATACATTTTTTTAATTGCTCTCATCCGAGCGATGTAAACAAACTGAAGATTCGACTTGTCTTCGGACAATGAACAATTTAAATAAAACAGTAGATGATGCGCTTATAATAGGCGCTTATTGGGGTTTCTAAATTTTATTAAGGTTTGTGCGATGATGCAAGCGCGTTGTTAATAATCTAATGAAATCTGTAAAATGAGTGGCTGTGTAAAAGTGTGCCAGCGCATTTCGTAATGGAAATTTATGTTATTATTTAGCAGCCACCGGTTGCCTTCATTAAATCTTTGATGAAACCGAAAATTCTTCACGTGCAACAAGACAGTGATGTTCAAATACGAAATTTATCGATTTTATGCATATTTTTATTCGTTATAAGCATGAAGAAATCCAACCAAGAACACCTTTTTTTTTCGACTTTTTCAAACTACAAATTTGCACGTTGTCATTGTCGCGCCCTCTTGAAGAATCAACTGTTCAAAAGTTCACTTGTTTAGTAATGGGTAAAGACTGGTCAAACTAAGTAGGTTTTACACTCAGAGTTAAATTTTTTCAAATTTTAATTAACGCTGGAAGCTGAAGCATCAATGTATCCAAAATGGTTAAAAAAATGAGAATAATTCAATTAATCGACTGAAGAATGACCTTTTCTTGAAGAGGCGAAATAGGAGCACTATTTATCAATCTGTAATAAAAAACGTGAGGAAATTCTGTCTTTTTTAAAGACGAAAATTTTTGAGGCGAAATACCCAAAAAGAAGTTTGTAAAAAAATGTACTTGCAATTTCGGAATTTTTGAAAATATGGCAAGTCGTTCAGTGTTTTATAAGCAATGTTGTGATGAAAAATGGAATCTGGTGCCACCTGTGATGTTGTCAATAGTCTCCAAAAATCCGCCAAATACTGCAAATTTGAACAATTTTACAAAATTATTCTGAAACATTTAGATTTCTGATCTTGATTCACATATAAAATCGAATCAATTGCAAGTAATTGAGTAAAAATGCAGGAATGGTGAAGAGATTTCAACCGAAAATTGTGCCAAAAAAAACGAGTAATCAAATAAGAAATATGTGTTTTGCGTATTTTCTTTAAATCACAAGCTACATATTTTCCTGTTTCAATAACCGTTCTCATAAAGAATAGAATTTTGTTCATTTGTTCATGAGTGCTGAAAAACGTGTCTGAATTTGCAAATAAAATGGGAAATTTCAACTTTTGATGCGCAAAAGTTTAGTTTGACTTGCGGAACAAACCCCTAAATTTGCCTCAAAAACGCACCGAGAAGCACTGAATTTTTCAATTTATGTACTAAAAAACTGGCAAAAAATCAATTGATAAAGTGAAATGTTTACAGTTTCGATGGCAATCGCGTTAAATCGCTTAAACCAGGACCAGGAAGCAGCTGATAAAGCCCTAAAATCATTGTTGCCAGATCAAGGACCTGATATATTTCTTATGCGCTTAAATGTTCGAAATTTTTTTGGCTCAAGCTTTAGGCAACGTAAAAAATTGATATAAATAATGATTTAAATCGCGTCTTTTTTCATGGGTGCTCAGCAACCGTAACGATTAGATGCCACCTAACAAGAACCGACATGATGATGAATCGAGGCGTCCAAAAGAAATTCGATACCCTGATGGCTATCTTGCGATCTGTAACAGCTCTTGGGCATCAGCTGTTTATTTAGCCCGCTGGGAGTAAATGAGGAAGCTCGTTTATCATTATTTCGTTTTGTTGTTGGGAACACTAAAGGACGCGGAAAAATCCTGCTGCATTATTAACTCGCGCCTATTTGTTACTAAACTTGTTGCTAGAAACGCACAGTGGGCAACACACATACATGAATATCAGATATGTATTATTTCTCAGATGTACTAATTAGACTATCTGCCATTTATCATATCTGTTTGTTCATTGCATCTTGGTGGGCATGCATAATGTAGTCGTTATTGCCCAGTTATACGTTCAATGAACGGAAAACTTTATCTCAGGTCGGATCGAATGCTCCTGCAATCACTTAACTACTTGAGATTGATTGCAGATTTTTGAGTAAAATCTGCTAGTCCAAAAAATTTCCATTAATGATGATTAATTGTAGATTTTGCGGGAGTTCACAAAGGATAAAACCCTCCGCAGGATAATTAATGGTGTTGTGAAAAATCTTCATAATCCATCAGCAATTGAACATGTTCAGTTTGGCTGTTGAAAAATTTTCTTCTCGATTGATTTCACTCCAGGATTGATTGGTTGTATTAGATACACCTAATAACATTGTTGTTTTACGATTTGGGCACGATGGGGGGATGTCGTGCAAAGCCGCAGGTCGATTTGGTGAAATATCATCAGAAGCGTGAATCTTGCAGCAGGAAAGTGAGATTTCGCGCTTTTCAACATGTTTATTAACGATTCTCGGCCGAAACAACCTTCAAGTACCATTTTTGCTAAAACACAAAATTAATACACCTCAAAATCGACAAGGTATTAGCTAAGCAGTTGCGAAATTAACCATTATTTCGAATTCGCCGAGTCATTAGAAACAGTGTTTGGGCGTGCAAAAATCGCCACTCTTAAATGCATCGGCAATTTATAATCTCTTCCTTATATGCAAACGCTACGGACTTTCCCAGGGCAAAATCGTAATGATTGTTGATTGATTATCACAAATTCAGTTTCGGAGGAGAAAAAACTAGAATCTCATAACGCACGTCGATAGCTTTCTTCTTGGCGAAGAATCTGCCTCCAGGTGCTTGTTGGGCTCAATATCGACGATTATCTAATGATAATTGATGTCTTTGAAGGCATAATTATTATAGCTGTTTTTGGTTTATTTATTTTGAAACATGTTCGTTGTCATTAAGCAACACTTAAAACTGCAATAACATGCTTGAGACAGAGTTTTAATTTTATTGCAAAGACACCTCGACAGCAACCCAGCACCCAACATGATTTGCCGATTTTTTTTAGGTGGCATTATGTAACGGTACACACTGCCTCAAACCATCAAGCTCTAGGCTTCGTAAGAAAGCTTCAATCTCTTAGTTTCCATGTTCTATTGGGCATCTTCAGACCTTAACGGCAACTTTCTTCGGCTCTAACAACCCACTTTCTTGTGCATCTCAGCTTAATGCAGAGCTGGACAAGACAATGGTTCTGCATAATGGTGTGTTGACGCATTCTACTAATGCTTAAGGAATGTTTTCCTTGTTGTCAATTGTCGGCCTGCAAGCTTTGGTACTGTGCCGACACAGTCTTTTACAGGTGACAGTGGCGTCTCTTCATCTGGTTCTTCAATGCCAATCGTTGCTAAATTTTCGTTAATTATTCGCGGATTTAAATTTATATTGATGAAGTCGCAAATTGAAAAATTGTTTTGCACAGCAAGAAACATCATCATAGAATATTTTGTTACTGATTAAGAAAAATTAAACTGGTGGGTTTTTCTTGCTTTGGAACTGAATCGCCCGAAGAATCCACCAGTTTCAAACTGAGCTGAGAAAGCCGAGTTCATCAATAAATGAAAAAAAAATATTCTGGTAACTTTTGTGTAAATATTTTTTAAACTCCAACTCACAAATATCCGTTTTTCATTACTTCAACCTTTGGAAAGTGATTTCCACCTTTCCAACATTCCAATTATCAACCTACGGGTTGAAAGTTAGYGAAAGTGGAAATTGTTGGAAAACAGAAAGCAAAACCTTRTGAGTCAGTAAAGAAAATCTTCACACACAGGTTGCGAAATTAAAAAAAAAATACATAAATTAGCCAATGTACGAAGTGAAGATCTAGAARCTCAACCCAAAGAAAGATTATTTCGATGGTATCCGCTAAACCCATGACGAAWCAATTTATATAAGCTCGTTAATTGACTCAGAAGTGTCTTTCTGAGAACCATAAACGACTCATTCATTTTAAATGTTGTCCAAAATCAGGTAATGGAGGCGAAACTGTGATTGTCTAAACATATTTTAAGCTGTTCCTGTTTCCCCATTTTTCAAATTGTTTTAAATCATGTTTTGCCAAAAGCAAAAGTATCTTTTTTGGCCCCACACAAGGCATTTCCAGAGCAAATACTAACGAAACTCCGCGCTCGTATGACAATAAAACTCTCGATCAAGCTCGATTGTTCTTCAGCTTTAGATGCTCGAGAAGCACAAGGCGAACGATCGTCGATATAAATATTTGCTCAGTTTCGACCTTCGGTATGCACTAGAAAAACGGATCGTGACCAATCGTTGCAAAAAAATACAATCGGCCTCTGCCAATTGTCCATCTGTCGTTGTCCAAACTTCTTAAGATGCGGCTCCTGCGGTCGCAAGGCCATAAACTGCAGCGAGTGACTCGTGCAGCCACTTCTCGTTAGGTAGTCTCGTAAATTTTAGCTTGAGACACTCTTTAGTTATTGCTTCTTTTCTTTGTTTATCTTCTAACAGAGTTTGCACAGCGATTGGCAACGATCGTAACGATTTATTGGGGAGTTGGTGGTCAGCAGTCAAGTTGCTTCCGTTTGGCCATCAATATTTTTTGATGTCCGGGAGAAAAATCCGAACAAAGTTGGGATTAAATCCCTTGCCTCCAACTTAAGCACGTCAAGGTACTTGGTGGTCACGAGGCCATCAGCTTGGCCAAGAACCCGTTCTTAAAGGAAGAGCCCGCAGGAACCTAAGGTGCAAATTCTTGCTTTTTTAACTATGTCCTACATTCGACTATTGCCCACACTTTTCGCCAAAAATAGCTCGATTAGCATGTTGCACCTGATTCGATTTTTTTTCTGCAAGGCCGCCAGATTCTGCAGGATCGGAGGTTTGGAGCGGAAGTTTTTTTGCACGTTCATAATTAGGCATGGCATTCATTTCGATAGCAGCAAGAAGGAGATTATCGGTTCTGATTGAAAAGGACACGTCTTTCAACGTCGCCATCAGCAACATACGATTTGGTGTTGGCTGAATTAAAGCGACTGATGAAATAAGTGAATTTTGACGCTAATTTATCAACACTCACAAAAAAAATGTTTAAACAATTTAGTTGTGAGCGTGTTATTTGATTTCGATATGGAAAGTGGTGATTTGTCCATCTAGGAACGGATTTAAGGAAAAATTTAAAAAAAATGAACGGTGGTTTTCGGGGGTGAAAATGCGGATACCATTTAGCGCAGAGAATTTAGAAGGAAAGCCAACAGAGGCAGAAATACGGGGGTCAAAGTTTTTTTAATGGTTTTCTTCTAATAAATCATTTGGAGGTTTTCCCACTTTTAAGCGCGCTCATAGGCGCTCTATGAGCTGCAGCTGCAGCAGATAATCGGCTTTTAAATCGCTCTAACTTTCTTTCGATACTGCTAACTGGCAATTCACACCTGAATATCTGTTTTCCAATATTTTCGAAACAAAAAAGATGTACTTAGTGGGTATCTCTAAGACCAACGGTTCTCGAGATATTTACAGTTAAAGTGTTCGGTGCGATGCATTTAGTTATGAACAGAAACTGCCTATTTATGGATGGATTAATCGACGGCAGAAAGAATTGAGTGAAAATAACCATTTCAGGAACACGACAATGAATAAACTGAATAACACTAATAAAAATAGTCACCAGGTTTCAACAAAAGTGGTACAAAAGGACATCCAATAACTTAAATACATTTAATCGCAGTTTATTAAACAATTTTCTACTTTTAAATGTTTATTCTGCAGTGTCTTCACAGAATTTTGAATTTTCATTAATTAACCGTCCCGGGTTTAACGTTTTTTTCATATTCTTAAGACTTAAGGTGTCCACATTCACGAAAATCTAGAGAATTTAAATCCGGACGTCGTGCTGGCCATGGTGTTTGACTTCTCTGAGCCATCCAACAAATCGGAAATTTTGCATTTAAGTAATTTCCTATACTAACAAATATCTAACTTAAACATAAACATTTTTTGCTTAGAAAGCACTGGAAAACAGATATTCGGACATCAATTGTCACTTGGTAGTATCACGAAAAAGTTAGGGCGATTTTAAGGCAAAACATTTTGAAGGAAATTTTGCCTCATTTCTTTAACGAATTTTTAGAGATTTTTTGTTTTGCCTCAAATTCCAAACAGCCATTGATCCTTTCCAAGAGAAAAGAGCTTTTATTGCAGGTTGGATTTGCACTCAAAAATCGGCCAATGTATGACAAAAACCCAGATCAGTTGAATCCTGGATGCTTCAATTATTAGTTTAATTTTAATCACAGGCACCTCAAGGGCCGGTTTCCGGAGAATAACACTTCTATGTTGGGTTGTTATTGGCGGCAGCAGTTGCAAAATTCTTGTTTCGTTCTCTAAAGTTTGAGTTCATTTTTTTGCTTCAATGTTTTGCAACTGTCTTGTTCGCCTCTTACTGGTTGAATGTTTTATCTCTTCGGTTGAATTTGGCTTCCGTGTTTGGTTTAGTTGCATTTTAATTTATTAGATGTTTTCCGATCTTTTATTAGCTGTATGGATTCCTAATGTTCTCTGTAAGGTTTATTAACGTTTAAAGTTGAGTGTGTTTTATTAATTTTGTAATTGTAATTTAAAAGATTTCTGGTAAAGTCCCGAAGCTTTGAGAGCAGTGAAGTTTGAAAACTGTTCCTCTCTTTGTGTTCTGCTTAGAAAAAATCGAAAATAGATGATGATTCTTTGGCTTCGTTTGCTGTGCTGAAACTTGATTATGATTTTTCAAAATAATCTGCAGTTTAAACGTTGCTGTTTGTTACAAAAATTAAATTGGCAGTATTTTGATATTCAACATCTGCTGTTGTCTCCTCGGTTTTAAAAGCGGATGCAACGAACGAACACTTCTTTTAGGCAAATTTGACTTTGAAAGACTGTTTGATGCGGAAGTTGTCCCTAGTAAATTTAGCGGAAGCACCATTAACATTTGTATTAAGTAGCTCTAACTATCTTTTATTCAGCTATTTTCGCTCCCATGTTCAATGAATTGAAATCGTGTTGCAACAATTATCTAATCTTCTCAGCACTGATGAATGTCTGAAGCTCTCCTGAAGCTGAGCTAACAGTTGCCCAATATCATTCTGAAGCACCGTCTTTCTAAAACTACTAGGATTTTTGTGTTTTGCAGTTGATTGGGCTCACTTGCATAAAATGGTATTGGTCCGCCACTGTGCAGGTATTGTTCGTACTCACGTCATTTACATTCGCAGATGATTGTCTGCTTTCACCATCGGTTATATGAATCTGCCCTGGGCGATGCTGAGCTAGACGACGGTTCAACGGATTTATGTGTATGCAGGCAATTTGAACCGTGATATACCGGGATTTTTTTAGAAAGCCTAATACGGAGTCGTTCATAATTCCGAAACGAGGTGTTCGAAAATTGTTGGTTTGCTGTTTACGGCTCAGTGTCAATTTGTTGCTAGATGGTGCTCTTTGTCCCAGCACCAACTCGGCTTCATTGAGCTGGTGAAAATCGTCTACACCCAGTCACGGTAATTAGCCAATTGCAAAACCGTAATAAAACCATCATTGCACAAATTGCGGCGCGATATTCGTGTTGTTTGCAAATTTCAGTTGTTCCATCTCACATCTTGCAGGCTCAGTTACATCTGGGTCTGTCGTAAAGCTATCAGTGAAAGAAATATAAATATATTCGTAGGCGTGTAGGTACCAGAGTAATTGTCTAAGATTCCTAAGTCGATACACACGTTGTTCTGCTCTTGCAGTCGTGGGAACACTTTCTCGTCGAGTTCTAATCGATTTGCACATTGATCTATTCGAAAAATGCAACCAACTTGTAATTAGAACTTGGAATCGATGAAGAAACGATTCTCGAACGTGTTTACAATTGCCGCGATCTGCTTCGAACAAATCAAGCGAATTCTTGATTCATTTTTTCCTAATGCATAAACATGCACTTGCTAGTTTATTTATTGATCGTATCGCGACATGTAACTCTAACGGGTTTTCGCGATCTCACCAGTTGATCATTGTGACTTCAGACCCTTACACCTGTTCAACAGGAGAAAGGACAGGGCACAGAGCTGATCGATGGCAACCTCATCTGAAGACTGTTGAGAACGAAACGTATAAATACGTGAGGTTGGTTGTTCATGTGTAGTTACTCTAAAAAGTGAACATTTCAAAGTCAATTAATCAGCCTTGTGGTAGCTGCATAGAGTAGCTGATGGCTGATGAAGGCAACTGTTCTAGTAAATATTTAGAACCGATATAATTGGCTGCCAGCGGTATGTTTGCGCTTTTGATTTAACACGGCCATTTATTAAAGTGACCGCTGATAATTTAGCACGGAAGCTGCGGCATTAGCTGAAGGATTCGATTTAATTGCCCCGATTTGGACAACAATAAATAATCGATCCCAGAAACGTATCTGCTGTGTGATTGACACAAATGCGAGAGCTTCGCAGGAAAAAAATCTACCTCGATCCGTTTCTGTAACGCAAATGCCGCTTGCGAGATGAATTGAATAAAACAATTTGAAAAACAATTTCTTTTCCGTGCAGACGCGGAACCTTGATTTCAAATGCGAATAATTTACTTATTCTATTAAGGAATTTTAATACTAAATTACACATATTATATGATCGTGCAGCGGAATTGCTGATGAAAATAGTGCATGTTCTGATTTATAATTATTAGCCACCGTGTCATTTTTCTCTTTGTGCAGGCGTCAACATTAACAATCCGACTAAAATGTTGTAAACTTTAATCGAAAACACACATCTAACTAATTCTCGCGACTACATACCTAAGCCATCGGAGAAAAACCCATATTTTCTTAACTGTTAATTGCCCATCATTTTCCCATGATTACAACGGCGATCGTGCATGTTTAAAGATTTACCATACCTTAAGCTCGCTTTATTAGCGGTGCATTCGACCGTTTGGACATTAAGGATTGAGAAAAAGTTAATGTTTAGTGATCGTTTGCATAGACGCAAGCAATAAAAGACAGCCAGGAAAATCAAAAAGGAAGAGATGTTTATCTGTTGGGAAGGTTCAGGCAAAATGGAAATTCCCATGCTGGTAGCTAAACTGTATTCGAACTGAAAACACTATTTCTAGTGCAATTTGCCTAGTTTTTGATAAGAATACTTTTTACTGCCCAGCCAGCCCCCGCAGATGAATCACCCTCTTTCCTCATTGTTATTCTGGATGAAAATGAAGAATCGAATTTTCTAACCATCCTCAACTGTTCCTCGGTTAGCTGAAGAACAACACGCGCAATCTTAGCCGTAGATTAAATCCTAATCAACCAGGTGCGAAATGAACAAGCTAACCAACCAATTAAACCGATGCAAACTAACGCACATACACGACTTTATCGCCATATTAATTAAAAATTGTTGCTCAGACCGAATCGTTTCTTCTTCTTCTACTCCATGTTATGTCACTTTAGTGTGCCAATAAGCAGTTGGATGCGAGTTTTAGTGTCAAGTATGGTGCAACCACTCGACGACGACGATGGCATTTCAGATTTTTGCGTCCACTTTTTCAACTTTACCCAGCGTGAAAGAAGAGCCGGTGAAGAGAGGCATTTCAAGTTTTTCCCAATCGGGCGGTGCTTTGAAAACGACAACTGTTTTCGCTTCGAATTAAGGCAGATGAATTGGACCCGACAATTTCGGGGTTTTTTCGCTACTGGTCATAGCAAGGCAAGATTGTTGCCTGTTAATATGTGCAATTATGTCGCAGCCAAAAGCGACCGGATTTCGCATTTTTTCAAGTTTTTAAAACACTTTTTCCGGCAAACTGGTTGGATTAATTAGCACTGGAAGTTCTTGGAAATGGTCAAAAATGTTTTAATTAGTGTCACCCCACAGATTCGGTCCGATCAGTCATTGTTGGTTTTTCTGTTTTGATTTATTAGAAAAGCCAATCAGTCGTGCTTGAAAAGTCTTCGAAATGGCCTAATCAACCGAGAGTGGCATTTTTTGATTGACTAAATTCCTACTCGTTTCAAGGTTTCAATCAGCGAACTTCTCAAATGCTCTCAATTTCAAAAAGCTGATTAAACTTACAGTTTTTTTAAGCTATTTGACTATTATATCCGGGTGAATGTGTGATTATGGAATCAATCTACACCCAGTGGTTGAAAAGCGAAACAAAAGCAAAAATAATTACCCAGTGCCATAAAACCACTTAACTAATACACCGCAAAACATGTTAAAATTTGAGACACGTCCATTTTAATGTATTCCGTTCGCGTTTTCAGGAAGGAGATTAAACCGATTAATGCGAACAATTCTTTGTTATTTATCAAATGCAACAAACCATTCATTTCTTTAATTATTTCTTGGATTTGGTTAACCTTGTTCGGATCTCGGTCGGTCGAAAATGAAGCCATTAGAAGATATTGGCAATTAGAATTTTCGCAATAGCCGATTGCTTCATGGCAAAAACGAGATGGTTGAGAAGCTGTCGACTGATATATTGGTTCCAGTAATCGGCCTTTTCAACAATAATCACGTCGACATTCCGTAAACTAAGGCCTTTCAATGGTGTCGAAGAAATTGATGAAAGAAATGGACGAATTTGGCCCCATCACATAGGCGGTGCATTCCAACAGGGAACAATAATTTATCTTTCATAAACTGAGAATGATTTATACTAAATAGTTTTATCGCCCGATCTAAAGTGCCTGGGCTGGAACAGTACGTAGGACACATTTTTAAAAAACGGCTAACAAATGGATCAAGCTTAACATAATACATTTTTCGTCGATTTGAGGACAACAATAGGCGAGACCGCCCATTTTAATTCACTTTTGTCGTCGGTGTTGATGGAAGTCGCAAAAAACCGTTCTGAATATCTTCATTAATCAAGTATTTTCCTTAATGGTCGAGTCACTGTCTTCTACAGCTTTTTTTGAATAATTGCACAAACATCCCAAAATTACAGAAAATTGCATGATCAAGAAAATACGAAAACTTGAATTGCGGCACTTTTTGCCACGGATGCAGGAAATATTTTGCTCTTTTATCAATAGCATGAGAAAAACTTGCAAAATTAGCCCATTTTTTAAACAAACATGGAACGTGTTGAAAGTGTTCATAAGTAGAAAGTCGAATTTTTCACAATTAATCAGACAAACGTGCTTAAAAGTTAAAGGATGGATACTTCTTCCCCAGAGAATCTTTAGGATCGATTGTTGAGCGTTCTTGTTTGGAGATTATTGATTTGAAGATATCCGAGGCAAAGGACGAAATTTTGCACGGAAATCCCTAACGAGGTTTAAATCTGTAGACCGAGTTCGAAAGTCGACAATATTCCAGTCAGAGTTGGTGCTTTAAAAAATGCTCTAAACTGTAAAAGAATGAATGAACTGAAATCAGTTTTTGTCGCCAAACATTTTCGGCTTTAGCGCCTAAACAGCTATCTTTAAGCAAAATATTCTTCACAGAGATCTAAGTGCAAATAATGAGAAAAATTGCCCGGCTCGAAGGGTTTTAAGACTCAAGTGTCTCAATGTCTGTATTTTGTCCATTGGGTTTGATTATAAATAACTGACCTTTGAAGAGTTTTGAGGTCCATATTTCACTGATTAGGTTTCATCAGAAAACCTCTGAAGCGCTAGAAGCAAAAATTCGAAATTTCAAGCGATCGTCGATGTTTAAAAGCGTTTATCTCAGAAACGGTGAAAAATGTCTGTAAAGCCGTTTTTACCATTTATGTCAAGCTTGTCAACAACTGTATTGTATTAAAAAGTTTTATGTAAAATTTCTAACCTCTAATAGGCTAGAAGGAAAAATTTTAAATTTCAAGCGATCGTCTGTGTTTGAAAGCGTTAATCTCAGAAACGGTGGAAAATAGTTGTTCAACTGTTCACAGGGCTGAGGGCATCTCAAAAGCTATATTTGACTATCAAAGTTTTCTTGAAACTCCTAACCGCTAAAAAATTAGAAGCAAAAATATCCACATTTTATTTTATCATTTAAGGCCCTAGAAGTTTAAAAACACTTTATTTCCAAAAGTGTTCGCAATATCCACTCAGTTTTTACGACCTTTTCGATGATAGCCCGTCTTGAGGCGTGTATTTCACAAATTAGGTTTTATCAGAAAATCCTAACCTCTAAAGAACTAGAAGCAAAAATGAAAAAAGTCGATCGACGATGTTTATAGCCCTAGTTACTTTTGATGTGTAGTATATTAAAGGCTGTTTTCCGCTAAAAAAATTATCCGAAATTTGTGAAAATGTGAAAATTTGGTTCAACATTGCTACATTTTTAACAGCAGCAAAAAAGACCTGAATGAAATGAAATATGAAACCTCCCAGACCTGCAAGGGATCTTCCTTGTTTCTGAAAGTTTCCTCTGCTTCACCTTGTCTACCTCAATTTTCCATTGGTTGAATACAGTTTAAACTTTCATCTTCATTAACACTTTGCAATTTGATTCTAATCAGCTCTTTTCACTGCTTGAAGACATGAATATTTTATCTGCAGTTCGGCCCTTTCACTTCCACTTACAATATTCATATTTGCCTTGCTCGATATTCCTCTTTGTGCTTCCTGCGAAGACAAACTTGATCCTTTGCAGCGTCCAATGTACCATTAAATGACTAGGCGGAAACGGTCAATAATTATTTATTAGTTGCACAGTTAAAAGTAATAACATAATTGCACTAAGTTTAGTTGACTAGCGAACAAAATCGGATTATTATTAATGCTAGAGGCTGTGAGGCATGTAAATGTTTATTGCGGTTTTAAAAGGCATTGGAAATGAGACAAACTGGATTATCTGTGAAGGATTTGGAGTGTTGGGTTTGAGTGTAGGCGTTTTGGAGAAATTTGAAAAATTTTATGGGCAAACATTTTTTTTTTGGTGATTGAGTGCGAATTTTCTGCATTCTTATTCGGTATAGACTCTCGGCAAATCTAAATGTTAAGGCTTAACGCAAATAGCGGTCGGTGCCTTATAATTACACCGAATTTTTCCTACAACCGAACAGCGGCCTAAACGAAGTAATAATAAAGCCGTTTACCAGTGCGAATTTTTTCGAGATATTTAGGCTGAAACCATTATTTATCGTATCAATTTCAGCATGGGTTCGGAGGTTTGTTTCACCATTATTTGCGTTATTTATTATCTGCTGCAATATCCATGAGAATCAACCGCCAGTATCGATGCTTTGGAGTGGATAAATGCACCTTCTTCCACTCGGAGGCTCTACGGATTTCACATTAAACCGCCGGATATATAAGGCCACTTTACATTCGATGACAATAAATAAGGCATTATTTATAGGCCAGTATAAACTGGGCATATTAAAATAACTCAATTATTGTAAGAAATAAACAATCATTTGATTTATATTATGCGGGAATAAAGTGTAAGCTTGCTTGAAACGTCTAGTTTTCCAAATGATTTATTTGTATGGCCGGTTTCCAACAGGTTGTGTCAATACTGATTTATTTCGAAAATTGTCGGTTAACGATAAGTGAATAACAGCGTTTTGTGGAGTTATAACGAAAATAGTTATTAAAACACACTGTTTTCAAAAACAGTGTGTTTTACAACACTTGTTAAGCTTTCGACTTGTTTTTGTTATGCAATTGGAAATAATTGTCTGCACATTTATTTATGAAATAGTATAGTTGTTCCTCCAAGGATTTTTCATTTTTCGGATCCAATTTGAACAACCTGGTGATGAATTAGTTGCTCTCCTTATATTGAAATTTTGGGTTGTGTTTGATAATATTTTGTGGCTTCCTAATTGAAAATCTGAAATCGCGCAAGAAATTCCTACTGACTTCCTCAAGTCAAGCTGAATAAATCACATTTGCAAATACAAAATTGGGTCAATTTTTCCATTTGTCTGTTCAAAGACATGCTCACTTTGCCTTCAAAAAGTCAACCGGAATATCTTAGGTGATTTTTGGGTTTGCTCGCAAAAAAAATGCAAATTTTGCTTCTTAAAAACCTCGTATCGCACAGCCCGTTTTTCCTTAGTCAAACCCCCATCGCATCAAGCGAACGAGCTCTGATTTAATTAATCAAGTCCCGATGAATAAAATCGCAGCCCCTTTTCACGCCTCTCGCCAAACAATCATAATATTCCATAATAATAAGAAGGGCCACATAATCAAGCGGTATAGGGCTCGACACGGCCCATAAGCACGGCCCAATTGCTCGAGGGCTGCAAATATCACCGATTTTGATCTCTTGGGACGTCCCTGGTAGGGCGTGGGGATGAAGCTAGTTTTCACCACCCTTCGGCCAGTGGCGGACGAAAGCTACCCGATTTTTTTTAGTCAATTAACCGAAAAGCTGGAGTTTGATCAACCAATCAACAAACCGATTTAAGTACGGTAAGTGTTAACATGAGGCCCCCCAAGAACCGGTTCCGGGCCTACTAGCTAGGATGTCAATCTCAATATATCAAGCTCAATCGGTGCTAAAAAATAAAGTACCCGATTTAGGAGTCTTGTTTGATGAAGGCTCGAACTGCACCTGCAGATCTCAGTATCTGTACTTACATCTGCAACATTTGCCTTCTTCAATAAACAATTTATTCCTCGGTTCAACTTCGGTTCACCCTCATCAATGCGAGTGACACCCTGGAAAACTTAAGGAAATTCGCTTGATTTTAGGTACGAGTCGCCCCTGTGCAAAGGCACTATAAAACCGACGAGTAAATTTCAATCACGTATTATTAAAAACGCGATAGTCGAACAGTGCACTGTTTTTCCCGTTTCCTTTGGAATGTTTCCTACAGGATCGCCTCCGTGTGGCTGAGAGGTACAATGTGCTTATAGCCGCTTTGTAGAGGGCATTTTGTGATTTTTGTGAAAAATGACACAAGTGAAACAGAGCAGTTAGTACCGATAACTTAGGTCGATTTTCAAGTGATATTGTGTAGCTGCTTTATTGCTTGTTTTGTCGCTGTATGCATTCATTCGGATTCAATTTTTGCCCATTTGCTATCAGGAAAATCTGGTCTTCGATTAAATTATTCAAAAATCTTATTGTACGTTATCGCAGTCGAAATTCGTTTATAAAGAAAAAGCAAACATCAGGAAGTGTAACTGCGTTCACTGAGACTTCGAAATGCACCCAACGCAATTCTGGCTTAAGCAAATAATGTTGTTTGCAAACTAATTAATAGCTTAACAACCACATAAACAGTCAGATAAACGAAACAAGAACACCATTTGCAAATAGTCAAAATCATCAATAAATTCAACGAACGAAACAACAAATACATTTTTGCCTTAAATTCTCCACAAACTTAGCTGAAAACTGGTTGTAGCTTTCGCTTCCCATGCATGTTTCATTACAATCGATCTTCGATTTGCTTACATCGTCCAGCTAAATTCAAGTAAAACCTGCTATTGTTTTATTGGTTTTGCTGAAAAATTAATCTTTTCCATCTGAATTCATGTATTACTAGCATTTAAACAAGTTTTCTCGGCTGAATCAGCTTTACAGGTTTTCTTGCACGGTTTCTTTTCCAGAAAAAAAGCTTATTTTCACTGCACTGTTAATTGCTTATATTTTCTACGGTTTAGCATCCGAGAAAAGACGGTCTTGAGCTGACAGGAAAAAGATAATTTATTCGCCATTTTCTACATCAATCAATCAATCGATCGATCAATGGGGTAACTTCCATCAATTTTTCAATCAGCAGTTCTAAGCAACACGTTTATTTTTCCTGATATTGATAGGGGTAATTAGTCAAGGCAACAAGAGGAAAACCGTTGTGCATTGTTACCAGATAATTTTAACGAGAGTCCAAGTCGGAATGATATATTTAATGCGGCTTAATTGCCTCCTTTGTGTGGTCTCATAATGTGCGGCTTTCAAATCGACCGACGAAAGGTAAAATTAGTTAACAATGAAGAAATGATTTCGGTCTTGAGGATGGCGGTCTTTGTTTCTGCTCAATTCTACTGGTAACATTTAATTCCAAAAAGGAGTCCTCAGCTAAATATTGCATTTTGTTACAAGAAAAATAGGTCAATTAGTTGCATGTATCCAGGGTGTTCCCAATGAAATGGGCTTAGAATGGCATAGAATGCACGAATTTTATCACATTCGGTAATTTCTGTTTTTAACTCAAAATGTTTTTTTATTATAGGCTCAGTGCTAGTCCAGGGCGAAGTTTCAGGTGCTCCGCTACTTGCGGCTGCACAACCACACGGCCCCGGTAGCCCCCAACCCAGCATGCTTCTATTGCAAACACAGGTAACTCTAACATGAATGTTTAAGCCGTTTAATTGTTAAACATGCACTAATTGTGCTGCTCAACTGTTGACAAGTTATTTGGAGAATTCGATCCGATCTATTGATGTCTGGTGTTAAAATACAAGTAAACCAGTTCGGTAGATCGATGCAATTTGGCGTGGTCAGACTGACGCCGTTCAAGGTAGTACAGAATCTCCAGTTTCCACATCCTCAAGATTAATCTAATATCGAAATTAATTAAGCGAACTCTTTTCCCAACGACAGTATAATATGCTAATATATCAATTTCCGACACTTCGGACCTCGATTTAATAATACCCAGAGCCAATTAACAATGTGGTTTTTTTCTTCAAACGATCGCTGATAATTATAGTACAAAATTTGTCTAGACGATTTACCCAAGGACTTTATCTTGCATCGTTCTGCTACTGACAACTGCCCATGTTGAACACTAAAATTATATTACACACTATGTGTTGAGAAGATTCCGTTTATGAAAGCGATACGGACTCGAGGATCGGGTTACCAGAGTTTATCGGGGCAATTTATCTGGCTTTTCTTCACCGTTTCTCAAAGAGAAACCCCTCCAGCATGCCGATGAATTACGCGGCTTCCAGCTGGACGGTTTCTGCACAAATCAATTCAAAACTCCCATAGAGAAGACAGTTTTTTGCTCTTTTAATTTTTGCCCATTTTCACTAGTGAGTGCAAAAATGAATTTAAATGACGCATAGATGTGCGTCGTGAAAGAACAATAATTTACTGCCGGTGTTTACTGAAATGAAATTCTTTTCAAGGGAAAATTTAAAGCATCGTTTTCATGTCGCTTTTACATCTTCAAAAATCTGCCCAATTTCTCCCATCGTCATCCAACCAAAATATGCAATTCCAATCAAATCAAACCAAATGGGCAGATAGACCGATTGGGGCGATAGCCTTTTTCTGTAGGAAATAAAGATTATTTATACATATCAAATCAAATCAAAATATGCTTTAATGCCACGGAAAAATTCACAAATTTTATGGACAAAGCGAGTAAAAAAAACAAAACAAAATGGCTTTTCTTCACCGTTTCTCAAAGAGAAACCCCTCCAGCATGCCGATGAATTACGCAGCTTCCAGCTGGACAGAGTGCAAAAATGAATTTAAATGGCGCATAGATGTGCGTCGTGAAAGAACAATAATTTACTGCCGGTGTTTACTGAAATGAAATTCTTTTCAAGGGAAAATTTAAAGCAACGTTTTCATTTCGCTTTTACATCTTCAAAAATCTGCTCAATTTCTCCCATCGCCATCCAACCAAAAAATCCAGTTCCCATTTCTATTCTGCTGAATTTGCAATGGGTTCTTCAGGCAGAACGTTTCTAAGCTCATGAAAGTATGTGCTTTTCACTGCTTTCTGCCAGGAGCAAAAATTGCTGTTTTATCGGAGAAATTTTGATTCAAAAACGAAATTACGCTCTTCTTGCGAAGGGGTCGGCTGCTGACAGTGGGACCAGAAGCTTGAAAGATTTGATCGCGATAATCTCTGTCAAAAGGTGCGAGAATCCGTTCACAAAGTGACTTTGATGTCGGGAATTATTCGACGCGCGTCTACCGACAAACGTAAAGCATGAAAAGTGGCGGCGAAATAATCTCTGAGAAACGCACAAAGAATTCGAAGGCTAAATTACATGGCGTTGATTTAGCACCAAGTCGATGGTGCTGAATAACGCCCTAAGAGGAAACGCTTTTATTTCTTTGTCCGTGATATGTGTGGTACCACTTCAGTGCCAAAGGCCATCCGTCAGAGAAAACGCTAACTCAACCGGCCATTATGCGTAGATAAGACAATTACCCTGATTCAAGATTGGTTGTTTTTTTTATTGAAAAATTCCACAGTGGCTGGAGGAGTTGAGGAGGCAGCAAAACAGCAGAGCAGTTGGCACATTAGATGTTTAACCAAACTCTCCCAAGTCCAACAGCAACATTTTGTTCATGCTCTTTTACTCACTGTTTAGCAGGTCAATTCAGAAGCGAAAGATGCCTCTGATGTAAAGAATGGATTCATATTTCAATTGTTTCAAGTTTACTTAACTCATAAAATACAGTATAACTTCTTAAGTTGTTTTAAGGTTTTTCATTATGAATTTTCTTAAATTCCTCAAGTTAGTCTTCATAAAAACGCCTGCGTTAGCGAAAATTGTCAGTTGCCGATTTTAAAGCTAAAAAATGAGGAATGTAGCTCTAAGACCAGGACTGAAAACACGACTCTAAATTAAACGAAAAATTCAAATATTGGCAAATAAATTCCGACGGGCAAAAGGGAGCGTAACTATCGGAAAAATAAATATCACCCTGTACTTCAGGTTTTGTCAAAATTTGCAAACATTAAATATGCCAAAAGCTAGAGAAACCAGAAGTATTATTGTGTGAAAAATACAAAACTTTGACGCCCTATACATATTTGTATTTAAAATATTTAAATCTTTATTTTAAAATATGACAAATTCAGCTTAAAATAACGCACTTTATTGGTAGAGGTAGTTTAACAACGGAGGAATCGAACCAACGACATAAAATTCCAGTAAATTCCGACATGCTGGCGACACAGTTAATTGAAGATTAACAAAGAAACAATCTACCTTCACATAGAAGATTTTTTCTTGGTCAGTTCTATCAATCTACATGTTCTCTTGGCATCTCCAGAAGCACATAATTAATACAGCGATTCATGTAAAACTTCCATCCTTTACTGCTTGGAATGCTTGAGATCATGCTCTTTAACAAATGCCAACATGACTAAACTGGTATAAGAAACAGATTAAAAAGTATATTTTGTGATGCATACACACTAATTCCGAACACAAGAACGCTCGTTTTTACATCATTCTAGAGAGAAATAAATGGCCTTTTTAGAAAGTGAACCATCAATAAGGAAATGTTGGCAGTTTTCTCAAAAAATGCTTGAATTCAAGAAGTTTTAGATTTGCGTGGTTTTTTTTTTGAGTTGCAAAATCCACTTGAACA